>NC_081824.1:226037410-226340085 GCF_030867095.1 Alligator mississippiensis
GCAGTAATAACAAGCTACTGCACAGTAGTAATGAGCTACTGCACAGTCAGCATCACCAAGAAGCCATTTGGGGATGCTTCTGCGCAGTAATGCCAGTTACTTGCATACACAAGTACTAAATGACTGCACAGCAACAACTGTGCAGTAGGACTGTGCGAAATTTCGCCTGGCATTTCATTTTGAAGCTACTTAGATGCATTTCAAGCTCAAAACAGCAAAATCAAAATGAAACAAAGGTCTTCGAAATAGCTTCAAAACAAAACAAGGAAACTCAAAACATTCTGAAAATTTTGAAGCCAGGCATACTGGCTTTAGCACCGGTCCCAACCAGCAGCACCCGCCTCCTCTCATTCAGCAGGCAGATTGGAGGCTCACCGCACCCCCAGGAGGGCTGCAGGGGCTGTGCTGGGTGCCTTCCGGGGCTGCGGGCCCCCAATCTGCCTGCCAGATGACAGACTGGCACTGGATGCAGCCTGCACCCAGCGCAAGGAAGATTGGTGCTGCCGCTGGCCCCAGGGGGCAGCACATGCCTCCTATCATTCAACAGGCAGATCAGGGGCCTGCACCCCTGGGAGAACTCCAGCACAGCCCCAGCAGCCCTCCTGGGGGTGCGGGTGATCCCCTGATCTGCACACAGAATCACAGGAGGCGGGTGCTGCCACCTGGAGCCAGCGGCAGCACTGATCTTCCCGGTGCCGATCCTAGCCGGCAACACCTGCCTCCTTTCATCTGGCAGGCAGATCAGGGGCTCACCCGCACCCCCGGGAGAGCTGCTGGGGCTGTGCTGGAGTCCTCCCAGGGGTGCAGGCCCCCAATCTGCCTGCTGGATGACAGGAGGTGCATGCTGCCGCCTGGGGCCAGCAGCAGCACTGATCTTCCCAGCGCTGGGTGCAGGCTGTGCCCAGCTCCGATCTGTCATTTGGCAAGCAGATCGGGGGCCCGCAGCCCCTGGAGGAGTGCAGCACAGCCCCTGCATCCCTTCTGGGGGTGCGGTGAGCCCCCAATCTGCCTGCCTGCCACATTTTATAATTCCCCATTGTCGGTAGGGTCGGAAGGGACCTGAGCAGATCATCAAGTCCAACCCCCTGCCACGGCAGGAAAGAGTACTGGGGTCAAACAACCCCCGGCTAGGTGTCTATCCAGCCTCCTTTTAAAGACCGCCAGGGTAGGAGCGAGCACTGCTTCCCTTGGAAGTTGGTTCCAGATCCTAGCTGCCCCGAGTGTGAAGTAACGCCTCCTCATGTCTAGTCTGAATCTACTCTCAGTCAACTTATAGCCATTATTCCTTGTCAATCCTAGTAGTGCTCGGGGAACAGGGACTCTCCCATTGCCTGCTGGTTCCCCCTGGTAAGTTTATAGATGGCCACCAGATCCCCTCTCAGCCTTCCTTTGTGGAGGCTGAACAGGTTCAGGTCCCTCAGCCTCTCCTTGTAGGGCCTGCCCTGCTGACCCCTGATCATGTGGGTGGCCCTCCTTTGGACCCTCTCGATGCTGGCCATATCCCTCCCGAAGTGCGATGCCCAGAACTGGACGCAGTACTCCAACTGCGGCCTGACCAGTGTTGCATAGAGGGGGAGGATCACCTCCTTGGACCTGCTTGAGATGCATCTGCGGATGCATGACAAGGTGCGGTTAGCCTTCCTGACCACGTCCCCACACTGTCGGCCCATGTTCATTTTGGAATCTATAATGACTCCAAGATCCTTTTCTGCCTCTGCACTGATGACAAGGGAGTTCCCCAGCCTGTAGGTATGCTGCTGGTTCTTCCTCCCCAGGTGCAGTACCCTGCACTTGTCAGTATTGAATCCCATTTTATTCTCATCTGCCCACCCCTGTAACCTGTCCAGATCCAATTGCAGCCTGTCCCTCCCTTCTAGCATGCCCACTTCTCCCCACATCTTAGTGTCATCTGTGAATTTGAACAAGGTGCTTTTCACCCCCTCATCCAAGTTGCTGATGAAGATGTTGAACAGTGCATGTCCAAGGACCGAGCCCTGGGGGACCCCACTGCCCACATCCCTTCAGGTCGAAAATTACCCATCCACCACCACTCTCTGGGTGCGGCCTTCCAGCCAATTGGCGACCCATCTGACTGTAGGCATTGACACCACAATCTCCTTTTTTTTTTTAATGAGAATGGGGTGAGAGAGAGTGTCGAAGGCCTTCCTAAAGTCCAGAAAGACTACATCCACCGCAACACCTGTATCCAAGGCTTTTGTGACCTGGTCATAGAAGGCCACCAGGTTGGACTGACAAGATTTGCCTCTAATGAACCCACGTTGGTTGCCCCTAAGCATACAATCCCCTGCTTGCCCCTTGCAGATGTGCACCTGGATAATTTTCTCAAAGAGCTTCCCCAGGACCGAGGTAAGACTAACAGGCTTATAATTTCCTGGGTCCTCCTTCCTCCCTTTTTTGAAAATGGGAACCACATTGGCCCTTTTCCAGTCCTCTGGCACTTTGCCAGAGCACCACGAGTGCTCATAAAGCCATGCCAGGGGTCCCGCAATGACCTCTGCTAATTCCCTCAGCACTCTGGGGTAGAGATCATCAGGACCTGCTGATTTGAACATGTGCCCTCATTATAACCTACGGGCAAAATGGTGAAACTGCAAAACAGTTTTCATGAAACAAAATCAGAACAGTGCTTTTGAAACTAAACGAAACTTGAAACGAAACACTGTTCTGTCAAAACGGAAGTCGAAGTAGAACGGTGCTGCTTTGCACAGCCCTACTGTGCAGTCAGCATCCTGTGTATATGTGGCCACTAAAGAGCACCCTTTTCAAAGACCAACCCAGTGGGTACACACTAGTTTACTACTTACCCCTCGAGGGACACCTGATAGTAGAAGAAAAAAGATACAGGTTTTGTAAATGGTTCAAAAAGCATTACTTTCTATTTTAGATAGTGCCAGAAGAATCAGATAGGGATATCCAATCAATGCAGTAAAACAACTGCACACCATTCCCTGCTTCAGTTTTCTCACCACTCTTGAAGGTTCTTCAGACTTCACTCAGAGTTTTCTCAGGAGTCCTTCCACCCCTGTGGCCCCTGAGCATAGCTTTTCCCTCCAGAGCATGGTGTCTCTCGGTCTTCTTTTTCTCTCCCAAATTATTGGCGCCAACTTCTCTCACCACTTTTGTTGAGTCTCTGATCAACCTCATTATGAGATCAGTCTCCCCCACCAGCTAATCAGATGCTTAATTACCACTCTCTAGGGTTAAGCATTGGAAAAAAAAATGGTTTGGCAATAGCCAAATCTCTGACCAAAGGTGCTCTACCTGAATAGACAGCAATCAAAGTTTAACCATTGCACTTGGTTAGCTCTCTGCTAGGTGCAAGAATTTATCCCGTCATCTCCTAGTGGAGTGGTCAACATGGAAGCAAAAGGCAAACAAGCCCCATACTCAAAATGGAGTTTACAGTCTGACACAAAAAGAGTCCCCAGCATGAAATATAATTTATAAGCCATACAAAGACCAATTCCCCAAAGGTTCACGAAAGCCATCACAGCTTCACCACCCTGGGCCTTTGTTTCTTCTTCTTCAGTAAAAACAGGGATGACAACTTTTCTCACCTATTGAAAAATACTTTGAGATCTATACACTCTATGAGAGCAAGGGATTATTATTATTATACTCTGTGCACTCTACTTTCACTGTGCTCAGCTAAAGTGCAAACATCAGTGTCAGGTTTCTTCAAAAACTCTTCTAATAATAAAGAGGTTGAAAACTGACTCCTGTGCTTGATTAAAATGTACCTTTGACTTGAAAGGGTTTCTATTTTGCATTAATCAGATGGTCATTTGGCAGCATTATTTTACTCACTGTTATCACACGAGACTACCATTCATTACACTTATTATTTCCCTGTTTTGCCATCCAAGAAATACGTTTTTCAGGCACTCAAATTCTGTAATCCAGTATGATACTGTCATGTGATTTTCACCATTGACTACTGTAGTTTTCTGTTCTCTCGCCTCCTTAAAACATCTGGTTATCTTGACATTTCACTCTCGCTCAGTTTTCAATCACTTCAGGCCAAATTCTGCCTTCAGATACAGGCACATAACCACCATAGGAATCAATGGGAGTTCTTTGTGTGTATCTGAAAGACAGAACGCACTCTTTTCTCTCTGTGTGTTCTGAGAAGCTATGGATGGATTAGAGATTTATCTTGTGATTTGTATTTAGCCCAACCCTAAAACATTCACTTGTCCATTTGCAGAGGGAAGTAGTTGTGTTAATCTGAAATCATGCAGAAGACAGGGTAGATTTGCACCATATAGACTAACTAAATCAGAGATGCATAAGCTTTTGTAAGCAGCAGCACTTCATCAGATACTAAGAAACATCATCTATCAACCCTGCTAAGTAAGCTGCTGCTTTTGAAGTTCCATGTTACCTGCCATGATACAGGGACAGCTTTCCACTAATAGTGGGGAGAAATTAACTAGCTTTGGACTTTGATCCATTTTTGGAAGGCATCATATGATGCACTTGCCTGAAATCTGGATTATTGACTTGAGTCCACTGAGGAGAAGAAGCCCCCTAGGTCTATGCTCCAGGTAAAATCAAAGATGATTGAATGCTGTCTGGAAAGTGGAACACCAGTCATCTAGTTCAAGCAATGGACTAGGACCCAGGAAATATGGGTTTAATTCCCGATTTTGCCATGGGCCACCTTGAACAAATCATTTATACTCTCTATGCTTTAGTTCTCTCATCTGAAAAATGGAATTTAATAATAATGCATCTTTGCCACATTGAGAGTTTGAGGTCTAAACTGATTATATTGAAGTACGTACCCAAATATTACAGTGACTGAGGCTATACAGGCATGTGGATAAAGGGGAAGCACCCTTGTAGTAACACAAAATCAAAGCATTACCAAGTAGTATTAACAGAAAGCAAGAGCTTTCCTTTTTAACATTTCTAGTTAATCCTCCCAAGAAAGAATTCAAGATAACTCCTCATTCACAACTGAACTAAAACAGTCTAAGACAACTGTGGTAGCAACACTTGGATTTCAGTTAACCTCAGCTTTTTTAATCATGCCCATTTTAGCTGTTTCTAAAGTTGTTTGGCTTTTTTTTCACCTTCATGAAAAACTTTATGTTTGGTGAAGTATTTTAGCTAAAAAATGCAAAATACTTTAGTTCTGAGTTTCTGGCACAGTGCAAAAAGGAACCTGTAGTTGGGGTGCCTCACATTCCCATTCTCTCCCTATTCAGACTACATTGTCCTAGCCTCCCTTGTTTTAAGGTGAAATGGTGTCTCATAGCATTCAGATGGTCATGAGGCCTAATGGGTAGCATTTCACAATCAAAATATTTCAGGTTTCAGACATTTGAAGTTTCAGCAAAAAATATGACACTTCCTACAGAAAAATGCTGAATGCCCAATTTTCCTCTAAAAATATTTAATGGAACAGAAACATTGAACAGAAATTTGTCAACCAGCCCTATTCACGTCCCATTCAGAATGGAGTTAATCTGAATTATTGCACTGTGTTACTGAGAAGCCACTCTATTTTTTTACTAATCTTTAAACACAGTTTGAATCTTAATTCTGAAGCAGTTTGTCCAGCCTTTTTTCAAAGGCCAGACTTTAACTGTGGAACGGTTTCATCAACTGAGCTAATTAAATAGGCAAATAAACCACAAGGAGCATCTGCTGCAATGACTGCTCATTGCCTTTTATTTTCACCCTTGTGTTAATGCTGTCCTTTTGAGGTGAATGGGACTTTACCTTGTCACAACAAGATCAGTGCAAGTCTGTGAATGCAGTGTTATGACATCAAAGCCAAAACAAAGGAACGTCACTATCTCTCTCAAAGCATGATACTGCAGGTTCACGATCCAGTAGCTACAAAAATCAAATGTATGGGAAAATATGCATGAAACCTAGATCCCAGTGTGGTGGTGTCCTGGCCCCGAATCTTAGCCTGGCATTGCTTCATTGGCTTTAATGGAGCCACACTGATTTATACTAGCACAGAATCTGATCCACTCTGATCAAACTATGTAAACTGAATACCACCTGGTTTAAGGGCACTCTAAATGCATCATCGGCATGCCCAGGGCATTATCCTCTGCACCTCAGAGTACAAATAAGGCCACACCATTTTCATTTGTGGTTATGGCTTCTTGGTCCCTTGCGTCCTTTCTCCAGTATAACCAGCCCATTTAAGGCCAGTGGCTTCTTTCACCTGATGCTCAGTTAGGAAGGGCCTCACTGTGAAATCGCTATCCCCTTCTGCCACCACCTCCTATATGGGGGAATTTCCCCATCAGCTCCTCCCACTCCTACAAGACAGCTTCAAAGGATTAACAGTGCTGGTTTACAAAAGAGATTTTCCGGCATAAACAGAGCTGAGCCAAATCCCTCCTTGTAGCTTCTCCATGCCTCAGCCCATCTTCACCCTACATAATTATAGGTGCATTTTGCCTGTAAGACAGAGGATTTCACTTATAACCCCAAATAGGCAGGTTCTGATGTAACACCAACCTGAGGAAGAAAAGTGGGGGAGGCTGGGCAGGGAGTGGAAATGAATTTCTGAAGCAGAATGAGCAACTTTGTTAGAGATGAAGATAGTGATCAGCGGAGGACCAGGGATCAAAACATTTCACCTCCAGCCCTCTTACAGCCACAGCACTCATTTGTTTCATTTTCCTATTTTAAGTTTCTGACTCACACTCTAAATATTGATTTCTATTTTTCTATTAGCGTTGAATTTTCTGCCTCCATATTGACTTTGACTGTACTTCTGGTTGATATTAAGCCTCTCGGGTCAACAAACTTTTATAGCTGTTCGCTGCTTAAACCACACTGAGTAGGAATTGGCACTATGGAGCGGTAGCTGGAAACAGCACGAGTGAAATCTAGAAATGATTCCTTTCCCTGAACTTTGCCTCTTATCCAGGCTGATGCACTGAACACTGAACCTGTTGCACGTAGGTAACAAAGGGGATCTGTGATTTTTGGGGAGCATGAACCACGATATGAATTGCTTTCTACTCTCCTTTCATAGATATTGGAGTAAAGTAGAAAGAAATCTAATGATGCAATTGTGGTTACCTCAGCATAAAATTGCTTTGAGGCGGCAAGTGGGCCCAATGCAGGCACTCATTTATATGGCTTGCAAAAAAACCCCATGCTTCATTTAGCTTACCATATCCATGGGCCCATCTACCTTGATAATTCAATGTGGAGTTAGCTAGGGTGTGAATTTATAGCACACTGTCTAGTCTATACTAACTCCCAGGTGGATGCTCTTAATTCGCACAAAGAGTCCCTTTGTGCAGAGCAGTTTATTGAGTATTAAGCATAGGTGTGAATTTACAAGTCATGTGGATTAGGCTATGCCACACAAAGGCACTTCTAGGAAGCACTCAGAGTGTCCCTGTGCAGGGTTAATAGGCTGTCCCTGTGCAGAGTTAAAGCTACTGTCCTTTATATTTAGACCCTCAAATACTCTGCACAATATTTCCCTATATACTGTAGCTATATTGGTATCTATAAGGCTGCATGATACATGGAAATGTGTGTACGCGTATGTGTCTTAGATGCAATTTAGCCCTTTATTAGCTTTATATGGACAAATTCCTGACTTTTGCCAGCAGTATATTTGCAACCGCATATTATATATAAGCTGTAAAATTGCCAGCAATTGGTGGGGTGGGGAGGGAGCTGCAAACATAGGTGGGAAGCTTGGCATCCTGAAGCACAGTGGAGAGGTGGGGAGGGAAGGGCAGGTCTTCTGAGGCCCCTTAGCTAATCAGAGGTGAGGGGAGGGGGGCACCACCTTCCACTGCGAAAATGGTTCCCAATGCCACACTGGGACTGCAAAATACAGAGGCAGCCACTGCAAATTAGGTAGGTCCCTATATATTACATATAGGTGCGTATATTGCACGTTATCACGGAGACCAGTTTGTGGCATAGCTGTTGCAATCAAAAATTAGAGAAACCTGCTCATCCTCCTAGTGTAACATATTAGCCACAATTTCAACATGTATGGTGCACTAAAAAGGACATTAAAAGAATATTAAGGTTACAAAGCAAGGAAATACTAGGATTAAGATTGCTTGGGCTACATTAACTCAGCACCTTGTTGCATACACATTACAACATAATCTTCAATGATGTGATCACGTACTATTTCCCCCATGGTACCCCCTGTCTCAGAGAGGGATCAAAGACCTCAGTATCCCTGAACCATGGTAAATGCTTTGTCAGTACAGGGCAAAATTGTGACATTCTAGCACAACGTGCTCTGGAGGGAGTGCATGGAGACATTTAGTTACAGGAGGTGATGCATGGAGCTGCACCCCTTAAAGGTGCCTCCTTTGTGTCCACCTGCAGCCTACGGGGAAGTGGATATATAGATGTGGGTCTCATACTCTCTTTTCCAGTCCCTACACCAGGGAATCATGGGATTGATTCACTTTCTGCCTTTCCCCCATTCTGCATGTGCCAGGCAAAATGTGACCCATATTTATCTTACATTTTAATTCCAAGACGTGTTCAGATTAATGCTCAAAAAGTGGCTATCGCTGAGGAAGTGATTAAGAGTGTGATAAGCTATGAATGACTTATTCATGCAAGTTTTTCAGTCCATCCCCAGTGCGCTGGATCTTGTACTGAAGTACAGTTCTAGTTTGGTGTGTACTGATTAATTTCTAATCTGTTATCTGATGTTTACCCAAATGAAGAACATTGGACTAATGCAACTCTGCCATTGAGCTGGCTGCTCCTTAATGATTTAATGCAGATGAAATATCAGTCCAGTGGTGGAAGGAAGGAAAGAAGCAAGCAAGGAAGGAAGGAATGGTCTGTCAAAAAGCTTGCATGTGATGTGAGGTTTGATTAATAGCAATAAGTAAATTGTAGGAGCAGCTAGAGCAGTGACTCTCAACCCAGGGCTCTGGCAGCCTTAGCTGCTATGAGATCTTCATAAGCATGTTGTGGGGTGCTGCTCAATATTAACACCATTAGGTTTGCAAACACTTACCCATAATTCAGAAGAAAATCCTATTCCCAATCACAAGAATAGGAAACCATAATGTCAAAAACCTTCTGACATGTTTAGGTCTTTGAGTTCTTGGCTACAAAAGAAATTATTTTTTGTTTCCATAGTCAAGAAACAAGTAACATAAGAGCTGGCATTTTCTGAGGGATGCCTCAAATCTAACAAAGGGCACCTCGAACCTATAGACTAGGGACAGACATTGGGGGTGTGACCAGGCCCCAGCAGGACACTCTGATTAGGGTGGGGTTCCCCCCCGCCCCTTGATGCTCCTGACCAGGGAGTGAGCCAGCAGGGAGTTGATAGCTGAGCATTTATAACCACAACAAGAAAACAAAAGCCTCTCTCATTAGTTCAAGCTCTTCTTAAACAACTTTTTCCAAGGAAGGAATGGAGGGACATTACCAGCTGACCTGCTGATTAGCTCCAAAAAGCCCTAACCAGACAAGGTCCTGTCTGCCTTTCACAGATACCTCTCAGCATTAGCTAGCATACCACATGCTGGATACAGTTCATGCTGTGGGAGAGGGGAGGTGGGGAATCCCTGCTTAAGTGGGGCAGGGCAAGGGGAAGCCAGGCAGAGGCTGCTGTGTGCAGTCTCTGCTGGAGCTCCAGCAAGGGAGCAGAGGGGCAGAGCCAGCCCTGATCTGGAACAGAGAGCCCTGCCCAGGGCTGGAAAGCATCTGGGATGCTGGGGGACTCTGGTTTAAGTTAAACCAGCAAGGGGTCTGGGGCACACATTGCATAAACCATTTTGACCCAAATCAGTTAAGTCTGTTACTACATTCAACCAGGTTTCTCTCAAACCAATTTCAGCCATTTTCAAACTGGTGTATGTGCACTGAACACCTGTTCTGATACAGGTTTAAACCAGTTTCTGATCACTTAAACCAGATTATGTGTAATGGCTGTCCCTAGCCATAACGGTTAAGAACCACTGAGCTAGAGGCTGTCATTTAGTTCAGACCTCATGTTCTAGGCACTGGAGTAACACACACTAAGAGAATTGCCCTGCCCCAATTAACCTAACCAACAAAACTGCTCTTACCCTTGCAGGACTGATAGACACCTGAGGTACAGATTGATTCACTGGATTGGGCCCAAGCATCACAGGTACCTACGTTAGTATCTGGAATTGAACACCATTCTCTTAAATCACAGTTTAAGGCCTTTCCCCATACAGCCTGCCTTCGTGCCACAGACTGTGCTTATGGTTTGTGATGCCACAAATGAAACAGAAGTCCAGCTCTGAGGAAACTCAGAACATGTGGATATTTTTTTTCCCTTTACATGAGATTAGCAGAAACAACCACTGAATCAAAAAAACATTAGGGCTGGAAAGGTCACTTAATCCAAGACCCTGCAAGAATCCAGGATGCACTATGCTTAGACCCTCGAGACAGATGCATACCCAACCTCTGCCTGGAAATCATGAAGAAGAAAGGTTCCACAGCTTCAGTGGCAGTTTGTTCCATTATCCTACTCTCCTTGCAGGAAGAAAGCTTCTCCTGAGATTTAATAAGCATTATAACCAATAGCCAAAGATAACCAGACTACCAGGCACCGGAGGACCTGCTGAAAGAGATAGGGGCACAGGTGGTGTTCTCCTCCATCCTACCAGTGAGCGGACATGGAAGGAGACAAGAGACCTGCATTGATGAGGTCAACTTCAGACTTCGGAATTGGTGTCTCGAGGCAGGCTTTGGCTTCCTGGACAACGATCCACACATCACGACAAGGGACATGCTCGGATGGGATGGGCTGCACCTTTACCCTAAAGGTAAGCGTGTTTTCTCTTCTAGGTTGGCGGATCTCCTCCAGCGGGCTTTAAACTAGGCTCACTGGGGGAAGGGGATGGCATGGGCGGAGGAAGCCTCAGATGAGCAAGCCAAGCATCGCCTGCAGGAGCAGCCCAGCCTAAACCGATGACAAGCGAAACAGGTAATCAGGTAAGTGACATGGGCCTGGGTACCGCTGGGATTAGGGGGGTGGTCCATTCTTCTTCAGGAGGCCTCAAATGCCTCTATACTAATGCTCACAGCATGGGGAACAAGCAGGAGGAACTAGTCCTCCTGCTAGCCAGCACCAACCCAGACATAGTGGGGCTCACCGAAACATGGTGGGACCCAACGCATGACTGGGCAGTGAATATCAAGGGCTACACGCTCTACAGGAAAGACAGGACAGGCAGGAAGGATGGGGGTGTGGCGCTCTATGTCAAGGAGCAACACACATCCACAGTGAGTAACACTGGGTCAGAGGAGGAGCAAACGGAAGTGCTCTGGGTTAGAATACAAAGGGGTTGGGGAAAAAGGGACTTACCGGTGGGGGTCTACTACAGACCACCCAGCCAAGGAGAAGATCAAGACCAGGAATTCTTAAGTCAGCTCACAGAGATAGTTAGATCCAAGGATGTGGTCGTCATGGGTGACCTAAACTTTCCAGACATCTGCTGCAAGGAGCAGACAGCCAGGTCTGACCGCTCACGCAGGTTCTTAACTGACATACAGGACCTCCATCTAACCCAGGAGGTACACAGCCCCACCAGGGGAGACGCCTTGTTGGATTTGGTCCTGGCCACGGGCGACAACTTGGTAGGGGTCTGTGGGTGCTTGACTACCTGGGCGATAGCGATCATTGTCTGCTGGAATTCACCATCCAGCACAAGGTGGTGAAAGCCTCCAGCAAGGCAGCAGCCCTCAACTTCAGGAGGGCGGACTTTAACGAGGTGAGAAAACTATTGGGGGAAGCACTGAGGTCCCAGAGCAGGAGGGAGTTGAGTGTCCAGGAGGAGCGGTCGTTCCTTAAAGAGACGATCCTCCAAGCTCAAAGGGAAGTAATTCCTACATGAGTCAAAGGAGGCAAGAGGGCGCAAAGGCCCCCATGGCTCACCAAAAGCATCCGGGAACATCTCCAAACAAAAAAGGAGGCGTACGCCCGTTGGAAAAGAGGAGTCACCACAAGAGAGAACTATACCTTGGTAGCTCGGGAATGTAGAGGGGCGGTCAGGAAGGCCAAGGCGGAAATGGAGCTGGGACTAGCGACCCAGATCAAGGACAACAAGAAGTCCTTTTTCAAATACAGAGGGGGGCAAAAGAAGGTGCCAGGTAACATGGGGCCTCTGCAGGACACGCTAGAAAATCTCACCTGATGGTAAAGCTGACATATTCAACAATTTCTTTGCCTCTGTATTTCTGAGGAGGGACCTGGATATCTCCCCCACTGGCACCCCCGAGGGCCCTGTGGGTGGCACACCCAGGCCTAGGGTTAATGAGGACCTTGTCAGGGAACTTCTGGAGGGGCTAGATGTATTTAAATCCACAGGTCCTGATGATCTCCACCCCAGAGTGCTGAAGGAACTAGCAGGGGTCATTGCGGGACCTCTGGCACAGCTCTACGAGTACTCATGGCACTTGGGCAATGTGCTGGAGGACCGGAAAAGGGCCAATGTGGTCCCCATCTTCAAAAAAGGGAGGAAGGAGGACCCAGGAAACTATAGGCCCATGAGTCTTACCTCGGTACTGGGGAAGATTTTCGAAAGAATTATCCTGGCACATGTCCAGGAAGGGCCAGCAGGGGAGGTTATGCTCAGGGGCAACCAGCATGGGTTCATTAGGGCCAGGTCTTATCAAACCAACCTGGTGGCCGTCTATGACCAGGTCACCAAGTCCTTGGATGCAGGTGTTGCAGTGGATAGTCTTTCTGGACTTCAGGAAGGCCTTCAACAATGTCTTTCACCGCATTCTCAGTAAGAAACTAGGAGACAGTGGTGTTGATGCCTACACAGTCAGATGGATCACTAACTGGCTGGTGGGCCGCACCCAGAGGGTGGTGGTGGACGGGTCTTATTCGACCTGGAGGGATGTGGGCAGTGGGGTTCCCCAGGGCTCAGTCCTCAGGCCCGCACTATTCAACATCTTCATCAGCGACTTGGGTGAGCGGGTAGAAAGCACCCTGTTCAAATTTGCAGATGACACTAAGATGTGGGGTGAAGTGGGTACGCTAGTAGGAAGGAACAGGCTGCAAGCAGATCTAGACAGGTTACAGGGGTGGGCCGATGAGAACAGGATGGGGTTCAACGCTGACAAGTGCAGGGTAATGCACCTGGGGGGGAAGAACCAGCAGCACCACCTACAGGCTGGGAAACTCCCTTCTCACCAGTGTTGAGACAGAAAAATATCTTGGAGTCATCATTGATGCCACAATGAACATGGGCTGACAAAGTGGGGACGCGGTCAGGAAGGCCAACCATACCTTGTCGTGCATCCACAGGTGCATCTCAAGCGGGTCCAAGGAGGTGATCCTCCCCCTCTATGCAACACTGGTCAGGCCGCAGCTCGAGTACTGCAACCAGTTTTGGGCACTGCACTTCAGGAGGGATGTGGTCAATATGGAGAGGGTCCAAAGGATGGCCACCCGCATGATCAGGGGTCAGCAAGGCAGGCCCTACGAGGAGAGGCTGAGGGATCTGAACCTGTTCAGCCTCCAAAAGAGAAGGCTGAGAAGGGATCTAGTGGCAGTCTACAAACTACTCAAGGGGGTCCAGCAGGTATTGGGAGAGTCCCTGTTCCCCCGAGCACTCCCAGGAGTTACAAGAAACAAAAGACACACATAGCGGAGGGTAGTTTCAGATTAGACATTAGGAAGTGCTATTTCACTGTCAGGGCGGCTAGGACCCAGAACCAACTTCCAAAAGAAGTGGTGCTGGCTCCTACCCTGGGGGTCTTTAAAAAAAAGGCTGGACGAACATCTGACTGGGGTCGTTTGACCCCAGTGCTCTTTCCTGCCACGGCAGGGGGTCGGACTAGATGATCTCCTCAAGTCCCTTCTGACCCTACCAACTATGAAACTATGAAACCACAAAGCTATACTGTATGTGTGATGTGCACACATGTGTTTATGCTATCAAGAGATACAGCCTTTTCATGGCCCCCTCTAGCCGTGCTGTAAGCAGGAATAATCTGCACCAGATGGGCATATATGCAGTTTTCCCACTCTGTGTCAGGAGCTGTACCTGCCCCACTGCTAATACGGTCACAAAGCAAGTAGCTTCTCAAGGGGTTTCAGGCCATCTCTATGCCTCTGGGGTAAGCCCAGCAACAGCACTTTCTCAGTCACTGTCTCCCACTCCTTGCTCAACAACTCCTGAAAATGAGAAACTACACCACCTTAGAACAGCCTGGAGCTTGTGCCCCCAACCTGAACTTACATACACCCTCTCACATCTTAAAGTTCTACTTTAAGATGGTTGCACTGCTTCATTCTCAGTATTTGGTATGCATTAAAGCAGGAGGGAGTGGACAGGGCATACTTCACATCAGTGCTCTTGGGCACTGCATGGAGGTCAGCGTAGGCAAGCCCTTGAAAACTGTGAGCCAGAACCTCCATAGAACATTTTTAAGACGCACCTCTAGAAACTTACCAGCCAGGATTTAGCCCAAAATGGGTCCCTTAAGTTTTCTAGCACTTTAGTAGCAAGGACAGGTGCTTAAGCACCGAGCCTGCCATGAGCTCCTACGGGCAGCCTTTTGAGGAAGCCCACTGAAAGCAATGGGAGTCCTCTGGGGCTGAGCTCTCAACAGGTTTGGGGCCTTGAAGTGGGTGCCATGCAAAGAAAAAATGACATTTTATAAGTTAGCTTCTCCTTTGCTCCTCGCTTCCAGGATAGCAATGAAACTTGGAGAAAAATCAAAGGTACTCTGTCCTTCACAGTCTTCTAATCCTGCCCCTACTTTCCTCTTCTGCACCCTTAAGTATGGGCACTTCAGCCCAACCTAGCTTCCACTGTATGAGTGGGAAACTGCTGGTTGACTCCCCTAGGAGTTCATCATGCACCTGGAATAGAAACAGCCCTGTGACACCATGCAAAGGGGACAACCAGTTTCTTCCTCTCATGCAGCAAAGGTGTGATGAGTTTGGCTATCAGAGGTGATGGGACCCAAGGTAACTTTTCTGGGAGTTCCAGTAGCTCAGCCTCTCTCTGGAAATCAACGTGATGATTTTTGCACTGCAGGGAAATACTCAAAGGATATCAGATCCTGCACCCCCCCACACACACACACTTTTTTATGAAGCAAACCTGTAGTGTGGAGGCTCAGCTCAACAGACAGCAGTGGAGCAAAACTGAATTTCCATCCCCCTTTGCACTTTTAGGCCATGTGAGGACACTGAAAGAAACCTGTATAGAGTGATAATTAAATATACCTACCAAATCCAAGGTGCTTGTTGTACCAGTTCAGTTTTAGGTGTGACTATGAAGTAAGGCCTAAAGCATGAGCATCAGATACTCTACACATCTCACTGCTTATGGGGGCTCATGCTAGCAATTCTGAAAGCAGTCTGGGTGCTCTAGACAACAGAAGTACAAAGGGTCACCTGGGCTTGGTCAGTCCAGGGTTTAGAAAAAAAGCCTGAGACTTGGAAAATGTGGGTTTATATCCCTGCTCTGATGCATACTTCTTATGTGACCTTAGACAAGGCACTTAACATTATCCTTATTTTACACGAAGGGAACTGAAGTCTTGAGAAGTTAATTCCTTTGTTATGAGAACAACTGCATTAAAAACTGCAAGGTTCCCTTATTAACAGAGGTCACTTTTATAGCAGCCTCCCAAAAACAGATGGGCCTAACAGATCTATTTATAACCCTTTAATTTCATAATTCTACATGCTAAAAACAATGTGGCAGAAATAACTCTTCTCTTACTCCAAATACTTACTGTCTGAGTAGCTAGCACTGGGCCTGCCAGCAGCAAACACCCTCACTTCTGTCCTCCATGCTGTCTTCCTGTTCTATAGTCACCAAGCAGGTAAGAAATAAATGCCTTTGTGACCTCTCTTCCCCCTCTTCCCCAAGTGACCTAGGAGAGGCATCTCAGCTGCAGTATAAGCTATGCTTCTGCTTTGTGCCCTTAAGACCATCACTTTGCACTTGGGACACTATCCGTCTGTTCCCCTTGCTAAGAGTACTGCCCTCAATTATTAAGTGTGTGGAGCAGGGACATTATTAAGCCTGACTCTGCTCCCAGCTGAGCTATCATGTGTCTCTCTCTAACTCTGCAGGAACCTTTCCTCACCCCATGCCCTTCCTATTACCCTTTATCATGCCCTGAAACCTCCTGAACAAGCTCATCCATACAAGATAATGTCATTTCTCCAAAAAAAAGAAACTGAAGTGATGCCATTTCAGAGGATTTCCCCAAATCATCTTCTGAAAACTTTTACTACCCCTTATTTATTGTAAGCCTCTAATAAATCATTTCAAATAAGTAACAGGCCTCTCAAGTCAAAGAAAATTTGACATATAGATTAAGACACTTCTTGGTTCTCTTTAGCTGTGGGAAATGACCATATGGAAATATATATTAATAACTAATAACCTTATATTTTGTTTGTATCTTTAGCCCAAACACATCCAGGAGTGCCATTAAAGTATGATATAAAGCATCAGCAATGCTTGTGCTTCCCCAGGGGTTGAAACAGCAATTGAGATTGCCCATGCCCATGGAGCTAGCATAAAAGGAGCAGGAATAGAACGCAGAATTTGGTCTATTGCAGGGTCCCCACTGTATTTGCTATGTGACCTTCTGCTCACTGTTTCTGGAGGGAGCTGCAGCCATTAGTGAAAATACCTTCCAGCCTTATCCTTGGTCCTGTGAGTCAGCCTGGCCCACCCAAGTGGTCCTGGGGAAGTCAGTGAAGTTCTACACTGACAGCAGGATTATTTTTTCACAGTACATTTCCAAAAAAGTCGCTGTTTTTTTATCAACATTTCTAAAGAAGATTTTTCATATTTTTAATAAAAAGCACAACAACATTTTGAGTTTTAAAGGCCATGTTCACTCAATTTTGAAAATGCAGAAAGCTCCAATGAAATGCAATCTTTTTATTGAAAAATGTTTAGCTTCTGGCTTTTTTTCCAGAACAACAAAGATGGAAAGTGTCAATCAAATTGAGATCTGAGAAAAGGGACCTGACACCTGAAAGCTTGTGTCTCTCTCTCCAACTGTAGTTGGTCCAATAAAAGATATCATCCACAAAAATCCTTGCCTCTTACATTTTTCCTGGACCATCACAGCTACAGCTATCACGACAACTCTACCTAAATCAAAATGAAAAATTCCATGCTCTTGAAAAGTTGGTTTGTCACAAAATGTTGCAATGCTATAATTTTCCCCAGCTCTTGAGCCAAGCCCCACCTGACCTTGAACCTGAGTCATAGAATCATAGAAAATTAGGACTAGAAGGGACCTCAATAGGTCATCAAGTCCAATCCCCTGCTCAAAGCAGGACCATCCCCAACTAGATCATCCCAGCCAAGGCTTTGCCTAGCCAAGTCTTAAAAACCCCCACAGTTGGACGTTCCACAGTCTCTCTGGGTAACCTGTTCCAATGTTTTGCTACCCTCCCAGTGAAAAAGTTTTTCCTAATATTTAACCACAACTTCGCTTGCTGCAATTTGAGACCAATGCTCCTTGTTCTGCCATCTGCCACCACTGAGAACAGTCTAGCTCCATCCTCTTTGGGACCACCTTTTAGGTAGCTGAAGACTGCTATTAAATCCCCTGTCAGTCTTCTCTTCTTTAGACTAAATGAGCCCAGTTCTGTCAGTCTCTCTTTAGAAGTCATGCCCCCTGACCATTTTGTTGCCCTCTGCTGGACTCTCAAATTTGTCCACATCCTTTCTGTATTGGGGGGAGGGGGGGTAGCAGAAGCTAAAACTGAACACAGTACTCGAGATGTGGCCTCACGAGTCCTAATAGAGGAGAATTATTTCCCTTGACCTGCTGGCAACACCTTTACCAGTACAGCCCAGTATGACTTCAGCCTTTTTCAAAACAAGGGCACACACTTGGTTCATATTCAACTTATTGTCCACTGTAACCCCCCCAGGTCCTTTTCTACAGAGCTGCTGCTTATCCAGTCAACCCCTAGCCTGTACTTGTGCATGGGACGATTCCATCTGAAGTGCAGAATTTTGCATTTGTCCTTATTGAACCTCATGAGATATCTTTTTGTCCAATCTTCCAATTTGTAAAGGTCTCTCTGAATCCTAGCCATACCCTCCAGTATCTACTACTCCCCCTAGGTTGGCGTCATCTGCAAACTTGCTGAGAGTGCACTCCATCCCATCTTCCAGGTCAGTGATGAAGATTCTGAACAAAACTGGCCCAAGGACTGACCCCTGGGGCACTTCACTTGATAATGGCTGCCAATTAGACATGGAACCATTGATTACTACTCTCTGAGCGTGACAATCCAGCCAGTTTTCTATCCATCTTCTAGTCCATTCATCCAAACTGCACTTCCTTAGCTTGCTTGAGAGAATATTGTTGGAGACCGTATCAAAAACTTTGCTGAAGTCAAGGTATATTATGTTGACTTGTCTTCCCACATCCACAGAACCAGTCATCTCATCACAGAGGCAATCAGGTTGGTCAGGCATGACCTGCCCTTGATGAATCCATGCCGACTGTTCCTAATCACCTTCTTCTCCTCCAAGTGGTTTGAAATGGATTCCTTGAGGATCTGCTCCACGATTTTACAGGGACTAAGGTGAGGCTGACCAGACTGTAGTTTCCTGGATCCTGTTTCTTCCCTCTTAAAGATGGGCATCACATTTGTCCCTTTCTAATCATCCAGGACCTCTCCTGATCACTATGAGTTTTAGGAAGATAATGGCCAAAAGCTCTGCAATCACACTGGCCAACTCCCTCAGCACTCTTGGTTGCGTTGCAGCTAGCCTCATGGACTTATACACATCCAGCTTTTCTGAATAGTCCCTAACCTATTCTTTCACCACAGTTGGCTCCTGCCTTTCTCCCCAGACTGTGGTGCCAGGTGCAGTAGTCTGGGAACTGACCCAGCCTGTGAAGACTGAGGTGAAAAAGGTACTGAGTACTACAGCCTTTTCTAAATCCTCTGTCGCTAGGTTGCCTCCCCATGCAATAAGGGACCCACACTTTCCCTGATCTTCCTCTTGTTACTGACATACTTGTGGAAACCCTTCTTGTTACCCTTCACATGCCTTGCTAGTTGCAACTGCAATTGCACTTTGGCCTTCCTAATTTCATCTCTGCATGCCTGAACAATACTTTTATACATCTCCCTAGCTATTTGTCCAAGCTTCCACTTCTTCCAAGCTTCCTTTTTGTGTTTTAGCAGGGAGTTCTTAAGTGAGCTAAGTCAAGCTGGTCTTCTGCTATACTTGCTAGTCTTTATTCTAGTGACAGGGTAAGGTGCATTCCATGATGTCATAGTGTCACTGCTACCATAACACATGCTAGGTGGATTACAGTTAGGTTGGCTATATCTATACATCCTGCCATACATACTCAGGTACTAAAGAGTAGCTTGCTGAACCGCAAGCAGCAGTGCCAAGAAGCGTGTGGATCTATTCCATTTACCCTATTCCTAAGTCTAGATGGGGAGACCCAAGTTCAATTCCCTGATCTGGCACTGGCATCATGCATGACCTAAAACATGTCACTAAGCTGCCCTCCAAAGGGCCCATGGTGGAAGTGTTCTTATTGCGAGTATCACCTGATTATGTGTAATCTACAATTTCTCTAACACCAGCATTCTACTGGTAGCATGGACCAGGAATGATGGAGTTCTAGGTCTCAGTGGATGTGTCTACATGCCCATTAGTGCATTTTAGGTAATGCTCATTAAATCTAGTACCTCCATTGTGAGGTACTGGAAAAATGCACATTAGCCTATTTTAATGTGCATTAGCTAAACAGCATAGTTTTTTGTGATACTTTAATGAGCAATAAAATAGGCTAATGCGCATTAAAGCACACATGTAGACGCACCTAGTCATTACCAACATCCAGCAGTGACTTCCAACCCTGCAATTTTCTATGTCAGTTCAGCAAGCCCATCCCTCCAAACCCAGACTTCATCAGTGAAGCTTATTCTGCGAGTGGTGTTTGGAAGATAACTGCCTTACATTTCCATTTCAACCTCTGCATTTGGATAATGTCCAGCCCAATTGAAGCCCTGATCTCCTTTGGGACCTCCAGGTGCTACTATACAGCAACAAAATACATACCAATAAACAGCTCAAAAGGCCTTGAACCTTTAGAAAACCCTATCCCTTGGCTTAGGTAACATCACTAAGAAGGAGCTGATTTTAAAATAAAACTATATGACTGTATACTGCAGGCATGACAAATATTAAATAGACTGGAGTACTCCCTCCCCCTAAAACATTTGTTTTCAATAGCCACAAAGTAGTCTGATGTTGTTTAGCAGAGAGAATTCTGGCAGCATATGAGCAATCTGGCAGTGCTGCAAGTACTGTAGGTGTTATGATACACACACAACATGTTTTACAAATAGAAAGTGGTTTTCTAAGTCCTTTAATATATTCTCATTTTCCCTACCTTGGCCCAAAAAAGCTGCAGTTATGAAAATAATGCTGCATACTGAAGTATTAAACCAGAAATCTGAAGAAAGTAGGTTTTTTTAAGTTTTTTTTCAGCTGTCCTCCCTCTCCTTTTTTTTCTCTTTTTTTTTTTTTTTTTAGTCAGGTATGTTTTTAGCAACTTAAACAGGTTGGGTTACCCACAAGAAGTAGTAATTTTTCCACCTAGCAGATTGAGGTATTCATGCTCTCTTTAAACACTTCTAAATTTATTCTCCAGTATTATTCAAATAGAATTATTTGTATGTACACCCTGGCTGGGATAGAACTCTTACAGTACTAACTGATGGTCAGAGACCACACAAATGAACCAGGTTAACAACATGCATATTCTGTGAAACTAAGTATCTTTTTGAAGAAGTCTTCCAAAAGACTGCTCCTGTCTGTTTTGCTTATTATTATTTATTCGTATTACAGTAATATGTAGAGGCTGCAATCAAGATCAAGGCAAGGTACTATACAAACACACAGGGAGACACAAAGAGCTCACAGGCTAAGTAAAAGACACAAAAAAGATTAATTATTACCTCTATTTCACAGATGGTGGTTGAGCCACAAAAAGCCTGAGTAATTTGCCCAAGGCTGTACAAGAACTCTGTGGCAGAATCAAGAACTGAACCTCTCTCTCCTAACACCAGTCCAACAACCAAGGCATAAGATCAAGCCTTCTCTCTAACTAGACATGTCAACTACTGCCTTATAAACTGTTACCGTGAAAAAAACTTTTATTTTAAGCTGTTCTAGTAGCCACAAGTTTCATTCAAAGGCTGAGTATCGGCAGAAGAAAGCATGGTACACAGCTGCAAAAGGGGATGAAACATTTCATGTTACTCAGCAAAGACCCCTCTGGCTTCAGCCAAGGCAGGAGCTTTTTCAAAGGGTGTCCCATTCAACTCACCTCAGCTAAGAAACCTTGTTCAGCTAAGGGCCTTAGTGGAGGGCATGTCTTCTATGGGTGACATCCAAACATCATGATCTAGCAGACTGGGTGAAACAGTTTAATAGTTTTCCAGGGTAAAACATCACCATTGTTGAAACTGAAACAGCTGTTAATAGCAGGAATTGGAAGAGTTCCACCTGGGAAACAGGAAAAGAAAATCAGTCGTTGATTTTACAGCAATAGGGAGAGAGCTGCCTGCAAGCAGCAAAGGGACAGATTCTGGCAGGCACAAGTGGCAGAGTGAGGAAAAAGAGAGTGGGAAAGATCCCCTTTCCTCTAGCATGGCTCAAATAAAGGCCAGCCAGAATCTGCAGCTCTCTGGAGCACAGAAACTGCTGCCTAATCACTTCCCAGGAGATGAAGGGCAGGGAGACAGACACTCGCCGTGGGTGGAGCCTTGCCACCCCACCCCAATCTCACCAGCAGGGAATATGCTGCACTCCATAGAGGGGGTGAGGCGTTTTGTACCTTCGGGTCCTGCTGTGGGAGAATACTCCATGCTTCCCTTGGTGCTTCCCAGGCCTCATGCTCCCCCAACACAGGGCTGTGCCTGTTCAGCACAGTGGGGAATGCAGGAAAAAACCTGTTCAGCAGCAGCCGTGGCAGCATTGCATTGGCAAACACCTCTGCTACTGTCGCAGAACAGCTCTCACAGCAACGCAGAGGCACAAGCAGGCTAATGGAGGCTTTGCTACAACCCAGGTGGTCAGACTGGTCACACTGAATAATGCTCCATGCAAAAGGCGGACCCCTCTCCACCCTCTACTAAGCCTTTACACCTAGTATATTGAGGTATTCATGCCCTCTCTAAACACTCCACAAATAGCTCCAGGAAAATCATGGGAATTACTTCCCAAGTGATTTACTCCAGAAAAGAAGAGGGGGCAGGATCAGGCCCTTAACCTTTCCTTCCTGTTTGCAAATGGATGAAGGGTTTGGAGTGCGGTGACTGGAGCTATTGGGCCAAATCGTCCACTGAAGAGATTCAACTGAAGCAAACAGCTACATTGGTTCTCACTAGTTGCAGACTTAGCCTGCAATTTTAAAACACTTGCTAATGGCTTGTGGCAGCCATTGTCCATTTCTGGGCTGTTTACTCACTATACCTCATGCTGGAGGCCACATGATCAGCAGTGAGAGCCCCACAAGGAGAGTTCCACCATTCAAAGGTGATAACATAGTCCCTCCACATCCTGCAGCCTCCAATATGTTCCAGGTATTGGGGCTCTGACAAGGCAGCTCTGCCAGCTGCACACCATCCAGGTGCTCCCCCTATGAGTGAACCCAGCTTGGTATCCCCCTTGTGTCCCCAGAGCAAAGGAAGGGTGAGCAAGGGTGAGAATCCCAGCCACCTTGCAGAAATGAGAGTTTGCAAAAGATGCAGGGCAGTAGAATAGCAGCAGAGCCAAACTGCTGTAAAAAAAGCCTGGGGGTGACATAAGAGGAGTTTATACCCAGTTGTGTAATGAGCAGTGGGTAATGAGGACACCAACCCCAGGTGCCCACTTAGAGGAGACACATGAATGGCGGCTATCACCATCACCAGCCAGATTCCACAGCTGCCACAGCCAGCCCAGCCCCTGCCACCATCACCATCCAGAGCGTACTCTGGCTGTTAAGCCTGTGCTCCTCTCACTATGTCTCTCCTGCCTTCACTACAGCTAACACCCTATATTCAGGAACCCTGCCGCAAGCTGTAAGTTCAGCCTCCAGTACACGAAGGCCCCAATCCAGCCAAACACTTAAGCAAGTGGTTAACCTTCAGTCCTGTGGGGCTTAAAACCAGCCTGACTGCTTTGCTAGCCATGCTGAGTGCCATGGCTAGGCTGAACCAGGAACTTCCCTTTGAAGTCCTGCCACTGCTGTTCATGTAGGTGGGACTTCAAAGAGGAACCACTGCCTCCCCTCCCTGCACAACCCCGTGCTGAAGAAGCAGTGTTGATAGTTTTAATTGCACTGAAGATTGCTTTAGGGCAAAGCAATTTAAACCTTCCAAGAAAAAGACCATTTTAAAAGTCCCCTCAACTAGCTGGAAAGAGACAGAGAGTGAGCTGGGGAAAAGAAGGAAATGAACAAGTTACCTTTAAAACAGAGGTCTGTGGGGAAAAAAAAACAAACTTTTCTTATCCTACATAATCAGTGTTATACCGAGTCAGACCAATGGCTCATCTAGCCCAGTAACCTGTCTGTCAGGGGCGGCCCACACTGCATGCACCCTGCCACTCACTCTAGGAGGTAAAAGCTGTCCTACTGCCCACTGCCCTCACCTATATCAACCAGGTCCTGAAGTATCTGCCCCCCCCATATTCCACCAGCCCCCTGGAGCTAATTGTGGGGCTGCTGCCTCCAAAGGCCTCACAGCACTCCCCACCCCATCATCTCAGCGAGCTGGAGGATACCAAGCTGGTCCACCTCCAAACATCCCACCACGAGCAGCTCTACATGCTCATGATCCACACAATCCATCCTCCTGTTCTCCCATTCCATCCCAACAACAAGTGGCAGGGCACCCTAGGCAAGGGCAGGGGAAAGGGTCCACAGTGCACAAGTCTGTATTCTACCTTGATCCCATAAGCCACCAGGGACCTCAGATAGTGGCTCTTCCAAGAACCTATTGCCACAGGCATATATCTGGCACACTTTACAGACAACCCCAACACCTGCCCCCTTTGCCAGCAGAGGGAGACCCTGGCACACACCTCCCTCAAGTGCCCCAGGTTGCAGCTCCTGTTCTGTCTCCTCCAGAACCTCCTGCTGAGGTTCTGCCTGCACTTCTCCCTGCACCTTTTTTGCTGTGCAATTCTCATCCTCAGTCCCAACAAACCCCAAGACCTCCTGGTCAACCTCCTCCTGGCTTTGGCCAAGCTGACCATCTATAAGACCAGGAGGGGGGCTCTAGATGGTGGGAACCCAGGCAACTGTGGGGCTGTCTTTCTGTCACTCCTCCGCTCATGTCTCCAGACAGAGTTTCAGTATTTGACATCCACAAGCTCCCTTGACTCATTCAGGGGGCAATGGGTTCAGGCCAGTGTGCTCTGGTTGGTATCGCCTTCCAGAACCCTTATTAACTTATGACTAGGGGTCTACTGAACTCGAGGATGTGTCTGGATGATTTTGTGGGCAGATCCCAGGACTGGCCATCATTTTCATGGGCTGAGCACAGTGGGTGCCCACCCCCACACCTCTGATTGGTGGAGGGGCTCTGGTAGTCCCTCCCATCCCCAGAGATTGCCAGATGGCTCCAAACTGTCACTTAAATTGTTTTACAATGTTTCCCTTAATGGCTTCCATGGGCTTAATCAGGGGATTTTGGAAGCCATTAGCTGATGTGTTATTAAACAATCAAACATTTAATTAAACCCTAAAATGAAATATCATATTAAAATAATGCTATGCACACCATGAATTATAACTAATACCAACTATACACTATATTAACTAATACCAACTTTATACACTGTATTAATACCAACTATATACACTTTGTTAAAGGACATTAGAAAAAGGAGTTTAATGAAACTGAATGCTAACCTTGAGACAGGCAGTTCACGCTGGCTATTAAATGTGAGCATGCTGCATCTAGCCGCAGTTGCTACAGACATTCTCTGTCTCCATGAGGTGAACACTTATCCATACACTGAGGTGGCATGCTCAGCATCCACTGAATTTGTAGGAATGGTGAGGCAGTGTCTTTCCAGGACATAAGGATGTGGAAACTGGTCGCCTACAGAGTCCCAGAACACAGGCACAGGCATCCAATACTCTTTGACAAAGTTCACGTAAGCAACACATTGATTGTCTTCCTCTTTCCTCCATCCCAGGAGTGCTTCCAGTAGCTAAGGGTCAGTCACAACTCAGAACAGGCACCTGTTTGGGGTCTAAACTGCAAACACTAAGGAAGGAAGCATCCAGTTGTCTGCAATGCGGTACCAGTGACACGTCATACTTGTAGCACTTGTTCAGCTTCACAGCTATCGCCTGGAATAGGTCCCTTCTCCACTGGTTTTCACAAGGACAGCTTGACAGTTCTTGCGATACCATGTCTTCAACCCAGCTTATCAAATCCATCAGGTTATGTGCATGGTGGATCAGAGCCTACCAGCCTTCGAACCACATTAGGAGCTCCATGAACCTGGTGGCATTGTCAGCACAAATGTCACTTGATCCTGAATGTCATCTCACCCTAAGACATCATGAAGTTTAAGCATGCACAGTGGGCTGGGTGTGATTTCCAGCTCCTCACTCACAAACTCCTGGTAGGACTGCATGTGCTTGGTGTGGTAATGGACTTAATTGAACTACAAAATGTCAGTTGACGCTGGTTTTCCTTGACACATCCAGAGTCACACTGCAGGTGGTACAGAGGAATCTGCCTCCATCTGCATGCAGGTTTCCTGAAGGATATTGTCTTACACAGTCCAGCACTGAAATGTATTTGGCAGTCTTGGAGGATTTCTTAGCATTCATCATTCCCGTTCATCCTCAGGTGGCATCATGCTGTAGTAGCATGCCTGTGAGCACTTTAAAAGCCAGCACCAAGACCCTCCCACTTCCCTGGCTAGCCCTGAATTGGCTCCCTGGACTGAACCTCCGTCACAGGCTCAGCCTCTGATTTGCTCCCTCTCCCTCTTCCCTTCCACCCATCCCTCCCCCCCAACTGCATAATTCAGAATCCAAGGGCTTCACACCCTTTTCTCTTCTTGCAGTTTGTTTGGGTTTTTTCCTCAGTGAGCCTGCCAAAAGCGTGGAGCCCATGCTTTTTCATGGAACCTTCCATTTTTCACAGAGCCTGCCTGAAATCATGGTTTCCATCAAAATTGCGAAATTACGATTTTGGTCCCTACCTATGACCTCACTCCCCTCCCTTTGTTCTTTCTAGTTGTATCAAGTAATCAGTTATTAAGGGAGGCTTATAGTTTTTCATGATGGGCAGAAGCCCATGACCTATGGCACATTAGATAGGCCTGTTTGTCAGTGGCTGCCCACATTGCATGAGTCCTGCCACTTACTTGAGGAGATCAAGGACACCCTAGCGGACACTGCTCTCACCTACATTAACCAGGTCCTGCCCAAGGGCGATACCATCCTCCTGATATCCCCCAACCCCCAGAGCTCATCATGGAGCCCCTACCTCAGCAGACCTCACAGCACTCTCCACCACATCATCTTAGTAGGCTGGGGGCTACTAAACTGCTCTACTTCCGTACAACCCACCACTGCCAGCTCTGTGTGCTCCTGGTCCACACCCTACAGTATCCTGTCCTCGCATTCTGCCTAGACATCAAGTGGTACAACGCCCTCAGTGAGGATGAGGGTCCCCAGTAGATAAGCATATACTCCCCCTGATCCCACAAGCCACCAGGGATCTCAGCTGATGATTCTTCCATGCAGCTTTTGCTGTGGGCATGTATCTAGCACACTTCATGGACTTCCCTGACACCTGTCCCTTCTGTGAGCAGAGGGAGACCCTGGAACAAGCCTATCTGGAGTATGTCAGGTTGCAGACCCTTCACAGCCATCTTCAGAACTTCCTGCTAAGGTCCTGGCTGCACTACTCCCTGCACATTTTTGTTTATGCAGTTCCCGTCCGCGGCCCCACCAAGTCCCAGGACCTCCTAGTCAACCTCCTTCTGGCCCTAGCCAGGCTGGCAATACACCCAACCAGGAAAGACGTTCTGGCCAAGAGGACCCTGGGGACTGTGGGACCATTTTCCTGTCCCTGGTCTGTTCACATCTCCAGGCAGAGTTTCACTGTGCAGTGTCCACTGCCTCCTTGGACCCATTTGACGGCCAGTGGGCCCTGTCCAGTGTGCTCTGCTTGGTGTCCCCCCTTGGTGCACTCATCTTGAACCTCTGAACTACACTCCCATCCCTATTTTCTTCTTTAGTTGTCCCCTGTAATTACTTGGGATGCCTGTACACCAGCACAAAGGCTGCTCCAATATGCTGCAATTATAGCGTGTCAGAGCAGACTCAATTAACCGAGTCTGCTAGAGTGTGGTAATTACTGTATACCAGCAGCCTCCCATGTCTTGTGTATCAGCATGCTGGTGGTGGGGGCACTTGAACTAAAGCCCAGCTCAGCCCAGTATATCATATTTATCATATTATTTTTATTATAGATTCTACCAATTTCCAAATTTTGGAAGGGAGACCACTTGTTTGTGGTTCCTTGGATCACCTCAGGAGATGGGCATTATGCATCCTCATCCCCTATTTCCTCAGCACCTCTGAATATTATCTCACATGTCTTAGGAAGGTTTAACTTATTTTGACGTTAAGAGTGTTCCTGGCTTTGGCATCTTCATTACAGCCTTCCTGGCCAAACAGAATGGTGCCTCAGTACTAGCCTCACTCTGCTCCCATCAATGATGATAGGAAAGCTGACATGGAGAAGAACAGAGTTGAGTTGATACTGATCACCTTTGAAAATTACTCTCTTGGCACACACAATCAAACTGTTCTGCTGTCTGCCATGGATTCCCTGTATGTCCTTAGGCAAGACATGTAATCTGTTGGTGACTCATTGTCTCCATCAACTGAAGAAAACTTGTCACCTTTTCAAGTGTAACAGAAGGCCAATTTATCTCTATGGAAGTCAGTGGAGCCTTCCTGGAACTTGGGCTTCAGATTAGGCATTGCAAACACCTTGTGCTAAACAGAAAGGAAATCCCAGCCAACTTTCACCTGCCATGATCTCAGACAGATGTCCCTCTATGTGAACTTTGAGAACAACTGGGTTATGCTACATTATACCAGCCAAGGGTCTTCACAAGGAGCATACAGGCATTTCAGAGGCAGCAGAGGCATCTAGAGAAATGATTGGGAACAGAAACTTCAGAGAAGAGGTGGTTAAAGGGGCAGTATTTGTTCCAAATATAAGGTGCAAAACATTACCGTTTTTTATTTTGCTCATTTTTATCTCATCAGGATTTCATCTGATCAGTGTTCAGTTAGGGTGAAGCTACACATTACACTTAGACTCTACTAAGGGGACTTAAAATGTGAATATCCACAAGTTAAAGTTTGTTTTCACTAAGAAAACTAGGTTTCCATTATCAATTACTGCTCAGACAACTAAAGTCAAATTTGTACCACCTATACACCTGTCTGAATCCAGTCAATGCAACCCTATATCCCCAGGTTCAAGGAAGAACTAAAAAGCAGATGGTATTCCTGGGCCACAAGGAAAATTAGATTAAAAGAAAAAGCCCTTTTTCTTCACATCTGGAAGGACAATCCCTTCTGATCTATCTGAACTGTATAATATTCTACATTCATCTAGCTAAAAATCTTAATTACAAGGGCCTTTTAAAATGAAAACTTAGGTTTCTAAATAAAACTTTTCAACGGCTATACTCAGAACAATTTTTTTTCCCACTGGGAAACAGAAGCAATTTCAGCCAAACTTCCCAAATTTTCCAGTTTTCATCAGTTTCCTGTTAAACAAACCTGGCTTAGAGAATGTTTAATTAAAAGTTGAAAATTGCTGGTGAAAGTTTCAACACCAAAATGTTTTGTTTTCATCTGCCTTTTCCCCAAAGAGAAAAAAAAAAACCCTAAATTTGACTACCTTTATGTCTACCTGAAATACTGGGAAAGGACAGTTACTGGAGAAAGTCTGTTGTCATATTCTTCTTCCCAGCCAAACACACATTTGCTTACAACTAAATTTAAGCTGTGCCTAGCCTTAAATAGACTCACAGATGTACAGGGTTTAAAATCAACCCATTAAAAAGACCTGGACCACAAAGGATGTTTTGGTCAGTCCTGGCAAGCCTTCACCTTATCATCACAGCAGCATTTATTTTATTGTCGTCTTAAAAAAGAATCACATCAGAAAAATACATCTCTGTAAAATGTTGCTAGATATTTTCCCCCATCATTTATATCAACCTGATTCTACCTTAAAAAGGTGTTTATTACCTTTTCTGCAAGCAGGCTCAACTCTTACTCCTTGCTAGAAAGCAAGGAACCCCTAATACTGCACTATTTGGCTAAGTCAGACCTACCTAGATCTTGGGTTCAGGCCTGTTTGGGAGCATAGACCATGCTTTCTCCTGTTGGACCTGTTCTACTTTGTATAAATAATTAAGTATTGATTAGGTCAGACAGAGAGCAAGAGGCCAAGATCCTGTTCCTGACAGAGGTGCTTGGCTCACCCACTCTACATTAACAAGTTTTATGTGACCTCAGAAGGAAATTCTACTCTGCCTCAGGAAGCACCGAGCTCTCTTCTTCTGTCAATGGGCAGCCTTCTGCACTGCCATCATGGTGGGATCCAGCTTATTTGGAGTTGAGATGACCTGCCAAGATTCCACTTAGTTACAGTGGACACACCTACTTAAACTGGTACAGGTTTCCCTCGCTTTATGCAGGTTCTGCATGTGCAAGTTCGCTCTTATGTAATGACCCTTTTTATACCAAAAATTTGCTATATGCAAGGTAAATTCACTCCTATGCGATTGGCGTAGTGGAAGCCTGCAGTCAGCTGCTTTGTGCGGTGGGTGTTGGGAGTGATGCACACCAAAATATAGTCTCCTGTGTGGATCTGTGCTCCTCGCTCATTGTCTGCGACACGTGTTTCTGTAGTTGCCATCCCTATTATGGTAACATTCACCACCATGCTCGGCTTGTGTGTACTGTCTGCTGTTGGTGAGTATCAAAATTGTTTTCTAGAAGTGGTAAAAATGGGCCTGGGGGTCAGTACAGTCAGGGTCTTGGAAGGTATCCCTATTTGTTACATTACAAAGTGGCTTCCCTTTATGCAAATTTGAGGTATGCACCGTTTTCCAGGAACACACGTACAGCATAGAGCGAGGGAAACCTGCATACCTAATGGACAGACAGCAGCACTGACTTCAGTGTTAATCCAGAGGGGATTTGAACTAATATGTGGGCTAGGCAGGGCAGAGAGCATCTTAGATCCCTTTTGCTGAAATCAGCCCATGGGATGGAAAGGCACAGGATGGAGAGGAGAATGTGTTAGAGAGAGCCTAATTCTAAAAACTCAGTAAGAAGAACGCTCTCCTGGAAGCAGGCCCTGGGCCTCTGTATCTACAGATGTTGACACATTTTGCATTACATTGTCATTAGATACAGAAGTCTAAATTCCCCTGGATGAAACCGGATCACAACAGAGCTGATGTGGAGGGATCAACTGGTGATTCTGGATTGCTGCTAGTTATGCAGAGCAGATCAAGTCAAGTTGCTTAGGGACCTTTCCAAGCAAAAATAGAGGCACCTAAGGAATCTTGCATCTTAGCAGTTCTGCTGTGCAAGGTGGTAAAGAGTTGCACTTACTGATTTACGTACCTAAACACCACATAAGTGTCAGTAAGGCATCTTAACGCAGAATTTGAGTCTCCCTATAGCCTGACGGTCAGGATGCTGAATCAATTTTGAGGAAGAGTCCTGAATGGACTCTCATCTCAAGTGAGTGCCCTGATTCTCTCCTGCTTTTCATGGAAAACCTTGAAAAATTTGGATTTTGTTACTAATGAGGAATGGGCACATTTTTGATATCTCAAAATGATGGGAAAATCATTTGCTGGCCACCTCTAAATCTTAGTTACAGCAGTATAAATTTGAAGTGTTTATCACCTCTGTTGCTGAAATCAGAATCTGGCCTATTGCCTCAGCCCTCATTCAGAATGCACTTTCATCTCTAGTATAAACATCAAGGCATATCAAAAGCCCTGTTGACAGTACTGAAGTCACTTTCTGCTTTTAAGAAGTTGCCAAAATGCACAAAATTAAACTCTCCAAGTCACAGTAGGCTGTTTTGTCAGTTTATCCAATTGGTAACTTAATACTATCATAACTTATATCATTCTCACTTCAGAAAAAAAAAATCCCTGTAAGGGGATGCATTCCCTACAAAATGTAGTTTGATCATCCAATTTCAAATCCCAAAACATAGTTCAAATATTGTTCTTTGGAAACTGAAAGACTATTGCTTTACGTGACATACTGTACTGAAGAATTGTTCAAGTGGATATATGGATATTATAATTCCAAAGAGAGTGATTCAGGAGTTAAAAGGAGGGATTGTCTGCTGACCTCGCTGCACTTTGTGAAAGACAAGTCATTTGTGTGCGGGCTGCGCCCCGATCCCACCTTTGTCGCCATGTGCAGCGGCGATTCCGATCTCATTCCCGTCACCATGGGCAAGCCGGGGGCGAGCCGGGCCCGTCTTCGTTGCACACGGGCTGTGGCCGGCAGCCCGGGCACACGGGGCTGGAGAGAACCGCTGGGCGGTTTAGCGCACGCGAGTTAGAATTAGTTACGGAGGCGTAATGGTTGATTGAAAAGTTTGTTTACTTACACCCAAAGATGGTATTGGTGTAGGCTGGACAGGTTTCCAGGCACAGCTCCCGCTTGGATCCTCACTAGAGGAACACGACAAATCAATTGCTCCCACGGAGTTGTTCAGGCTCCGCGGGTCCGGTTCGGTTAGGTTCGAAAAGTTTCCCCGGAGTTACTTAGGCTCCGCGGGTCCGAAGTTTACAGGAAAGGGATACGTCTAGGATTGCGCTCAGCGATGGGGAGAGGCGAGAAGCGGAAGCTCCGTAGACTCGGTTCTATTGCCTCTATTGCCTGCTTAGGGGAGGCACATTGGGTCCGTGAGGGTCCGCAGAGCTTGGAGATCTTCACACAGAATCTCTCTCGTCCTCCCTCCTCCAGCTTGGGCAGAAACTACCCAAGCCTTTTGTATGGCTAGCAAGCCAATCGCTAGCCACCACGTGTGTCTACATTAGGAATTGGCCAATAATGTGGCACGAATCCTAATACAAATGGCGGGAACTTCTTTGCAGCGTGCATCACTATGATGCAAAAGAAATGCACCCTGCAAAGAAGCTGTAATCTGGCGGGAAATCCCTGTTGCACCAGAGTTCTCTCTTGCAGCAGAGAACTCTACCGTGCAAAGAAAGTGACAAATAGCGGGAAAATAATTTAGCAGTGCCGAAGCACACACACAAACAAAAAATCACACCTTTGGGTTGTGACAATTTGCACGTGTGAGACCTCTTTTCTTTTTTTTTTCCCTCTCCTCCTGCTTCCATCGATGCCAATGAGAGAACCTGCAGCTCAAATAATGCAAAATTAGATTGTTGAAGCTGATTTGTCAGATCCATTTTTCAGTAAGATTAGCCAGAATAGAAATAAAATCTACAGTTCAGTTTGAAGTACTACCATTTTATAATATATATATAAATAATAGGAACAAAATAAACAGCACTACTCTAAGGCAGTGATGCTCAACCTCCAACCTGCAGGCCAGATCTGGTCTGTGGAACTGTGTCATCTGGCCTGCAGGGCTCCCCACAGGTCCAAGAATTTGGCTGCAAGGGAGCAGTGTTAATTAACACTGCCCTGCCACCAAATTTTCAAACCCCACAGCCAGATGACATAGCTGCATGCACCAGTTTGGGCTGCCACACAGTGCTGGGTCTGAGAGCAGAGCCTAATCCATTATGTGGTGCTGTGCCAACTCCACAGTGAATCAGGATCACAGACTTATCCTGTGTGCCAGAACCAGCGTGCAGACTGACCCCACACCATTCATCTGACCTGCAGCCTAGAAAGGTTGGACACCACTGCTCTAGGAAATGATACCAGTAAAAGCATTGGCAAAATGGCATTTGTGAATTACTCTCATTTCAGTCTTGAAATCAGCCAGGACAACAGGTATTAACTATTATTACTACTGATAATTATTATTCAGTTTTATAGTAGCACCTAAAGACTCCATCCAGAGCTCCACTGTGCAAGACAGAAAGGCTTAGGAAAAACTGTGCTAGGGGCTGTCCACACATATAATAAAAAGTTAGTCCCTGTTATTTGTTGCCAAATAAAATTATGAAAATAGAAGGCAATTTGAAAAACTACTCTCATAGGGATGATCTGTTGCTAACTGCAATGATCTATCTGAAAATTGCTGGAGTATCTGCATATATCATTGCTAAAGCTTTGTTCCAAAGCCACTGACAACTGAGAGTCCTTCTGCTCACTTTACTAGACACTGGATAATCACAACTTGCTTAGGAAAACCTGTTGGATGGGATTTGGATCCCCACTGAACTTATTGCAGAGGCAACTACCAATAAATCTGAAACAAATGAGGCTGAAATCTCTGTCTGATTATTCTATCAAGGGGTGGAAGAAAAGTTTCACACTTCCACTCAGTAGGTTGCAGAGTCAGCTCCCAATACACCTGGATAAAACAGAAACAATTAGGGCCTACATCATTTTCTCCCAAGTACATGCTGCTATTTAGAGATTGTTGAATTGTCTTAGAAAACACTGGCCTTCTAGTCCCAGACTTCTGTGTAGACAGGAACTGTAATAGTGCCAGGTAGACCAGGTAGACTACATGCAGACCAGGAGTAGCTATTATCCTTTTAATAAAAAGTAAAGAAAGCATGAAACTAAACACATGTGAATAGGGATTCTTTCTGGAGACCTTTATTTTTTATCACAGGATTGCTTATGGCTGTTCTGCATTACTTAGAATGAACATGGAATTACTTAGGAAATCTGCCCTTCGGTTTACAGGAAGTGGTTACCTGATAGTGGTCAAGTCGCTGCCCATTCATTTCAGCGTCTGTGTAGTCCTGTAGTTATCCAAGCTGGTTTTGTTTTGATAATGTGTGAAGGCAAGCATGATGGAGCAGCTCTTTGCTTCCTTGCTCATTTTAAAAGAGAAACTTTCACGTGATCTCCTTGCATTTCAGGGAACTGACATTGCTGGCAGCTTTCCGAAGCTGGAAGACACTGATGTAGGGCTGTGCAAAGCTTCAGGTGGTGATTTGATTCAGAGGAGATTCGGCCCGATTTGGTGGCTGAATCTCCAAATCCGAACTTTATCAGGGGACCAATTAAAAGGTCTGAATCAATTCAAAGCTCTCCGAATCTTCAGTCCCCAATGGCTGCAGCAGGGAGCTGGAGCCGGACTTCAAGCTAGTAAGTACTAGAGACAGGAGAGGGGGACTGGGGGAGTGGGGGGCAAGGGACCATGGGGGGACCCCTGCCAGCCCTCCCCTCCCCCCCAGTCTCCCCCACGGCTGCCCCCACCCCAGCTCCCGGCCCTTTAAAGAAAAGCCCCGGTGCTCACGGGGTGCTGCCGGGCGGGGGTGATCAGTAGCCACTCCAGAGTGAGATGGGTCTCTGGAGTGGCTACTGATGCTCCAGACTCCAAGCTCCTTTCCAGAGATGGGCTCTGTCTCTAGGCACCCAGTCTGTTCAGCAGTGAGTGAGATTCCTCCATAGCCATCTGAAGTTACATCCACCAAAAGAAAGGACACCTAATCTTCTTGGCTCCCACTTGCAGGCCTATCCCATGGGAGGGAGATGTTCTGTCCCAAAATTCTTATTAATAACATATACATATATATTAACAATTTGGTGTCCAGGTAAACCAGTGCCAGATTCACTGCTGAAAATGGAAAAATGAAATACAGGTCTTTTCCCATCCCCTTTCTTCAGGCCTTGCTTTATTTCTGAACACATACACACAAAGGCAGAACAAAGCCACTAGAAGTGCTGGGTAACAAAACAACCTGAGGCCTTTCCAGCTTCAGCCAGCTAGGTGGGAAGAGGCCCCTCACCCCCTGCTTGCCCTCTGGCAGCCTCTTCTGCACCAGCTCCCCTTTCTGCTCATAACCTTGTCCAGATCACCCATGTGACAGGTGAGAACCTGGTAACCACTTACACATGCCAGAATGCCTTTCTTCCACGTCACAAGCCCTCTGTCTCCCCCACTGAAGTATAAACAAGCCCCTGCCCTCCCCATCTGGGGAAACAAAATGGAATAACCTGAAGGAAAAAAAAAATCCAAAAAATTTCCCTCTTTCCAGCTGTCCTGCTGACTAGATTCTTTCATGAAATTCTCCCCAATGCAAATTCCACATGTATTAGGGTGAAATGCACTTCTGTGCAGAAAACAACAGTGCACAGCCTTTTTTCAGGGCTCAAGTGGGGCTTCAGTGGAGAGTAGGGGTCCTGTAGGCTGTCTACATATAGAAGAATTTCACCCCTTGTGTGAGACATAAGTCATGCATAGGCACCTCTTCAGACCTTCCATATTCTGGGGAATTTTCACCCTTGGCACCTTCCGGGAATCTGCATCACTTTGAGGCCGTCCCTGGTTTCCTGCTGCTTGTGGATCCTCATCTTCTGCATTGATGGAGCTCATTCTCCCAGAACCAGAGCAAGGGCAGTGGGGTGAGTGGGCTGACTGCCCTGGGCCCCGAAGTGAAGGGGAACCAACAGGAGCTGCGCAGCCAGGACAAGGCACAGGATGGAGCCACGAGCAGCTCATTTGGGACGGTGTGGGGACAGGGGGACAGTGGCTCCCGCTGCTGCATGCACTCCCAGGCAAGCATTGGTGGCAGGGGGGAGGATGCGTCCCCTGGATCTGTGCATGGGGCAGGGGTGGGCTGCTGCTGCAGGCTTTGCCCCAGGTGCCAAACTTCATTGCTATAGCACTGGATTCTCCTGACTCCTTTGTAATAAGAGTGTGTGCCTTTCGTTTACAAACAAATTTTAGGGAGGCTTTTGGGAGGAAAACTCACACAGTGAAACCATGCTGGCTAGCTTGAATCTTTGTGTGCTCTGAAAAGTGATACCACTCCGTTGCCTCTTTACAATTCAAATCCCACTTCTCTCAAGTAACATCAGACACAAAGACCTACACATTTCCAGGGTGCTGTCAGGGTGGCAACACCTACCAGCCCACACTTAGTTCTTGGGAAGCATACAAATTGCCAGTTCTGCCAACCAACCAAATTCCTAGCAGAGCTCTGTGAAGGACATTTACCTGGTGATTCTTTTGGTAGGCACAAAACTCTTTTAACAGATTTATTTATTTATTTAAACTACTATGTTAAAAATATTTTTTTCTCTTCTCACAAAGGAGAAGTGGTTGAGATGTGCTCAGCATCACACCCTCCCCTGATAACCCTCTCAAACCTTCTTCCGTTCTTCCTACTTATTCAGTTGTCACCCCTGAAATTTGACTTTCCATCTAAGGTAACCTCTTATCAGCCCTTTTTTACTGAGAAGTACCAAGTTCTTTAGTTTTAATCTTTATGCTGTCTTTATCCCTGAGAACTAGTCTTGATGGGAGGGGAGGGGAGGTGTTTAGGATTATTATTTTTGCTACAAGTTAACTATATGTTACCTACTTTTAGCCTACATACATACATACATACACACACACCCCACACACAAAATTGATAATGTGATATGTAGCATGGGCAACATACCTTTGTTGTCTATAATCTAGCTGGTGGATTATGATGACAGTGAAGAATTCAGAGAATAAATTTGAGTGATAATGGGATGCCTGGATACACTGAAGTCTGTGGCACTATGTCCTTACCGCTGTTGTTACAGTTACTTGGCAGATTAAACTAGCAGAGGTATGTTATCCTGGGCCACCACCATACCTCTATTAGGCACAGTAGATGTATCCTTCTGGAAAGTGTATGTGAAACTCCACCATCCTGAACTTGGCTCTTGTGGACATAACTAAGCAAGGCTAAGTGTGATGGAGAATCAGTGTCTTTAACCCCCTTTGGCACATCTTCTACCTGCATTTCCCCCTCCACCTAGAATATCTTTCAAGTGAAAGACCTTGCCTGAGGGCGCTTGTACGCGTCACGGGGATTTAGTCATTAGGGTTGCATTCTATGCCCCCTAAATTGAAACAATGGTTTTTTTTAAATTGAAACCCATCATTTCAATTTAGGGGTTTTGTTTTTCTGACACTGTTATGGCAAGGGGCCCGATCCTTTTTCTTTTTTTTTCAGCAGAGCCTGCCCACAGCCAGGGGGTGAGCTGCTGGTGGGACGAGCAGCCCCTGAGATTCAGGGATCCCTGGTCCTTCCCTCTGTAGTGGCAGCCCCCCTGGTGCCTGCTGAAGGCAGAAATGGCTCCACAGAAAAAAGGCCAAATCCTTTTTTCTGTGGAACCTGCCTGCCTCTCCCACAGCTGGTAGGTGAGCTGACTAAAAGTGGCAATGCATTGTTGCAAACTAAAATACATTGAGATGTAGTTTCATTTGCAACAATACAAACTCCTTTAAAACCTACAAAACTCTTGTACTTTTACAGTGTGATGCCATTAAGCCACACTAAGTGACATGTTCCTCACTTGTATATGGTAATGGCATCACTTGTACAAGTGCCTTCAGAGTCAGATTCTCTGCAGGTGTAAAATGATGCAAGCTTTGATTTTTGCCCATCTTATTTGTGATAGTCATTTGCACCTGCATAAAAACTGGTGTGGATGATTATCCAAGCTGCAAAGCTTGTGTAGGAATGCAGGGGAATGCAGCTCTAAGTGTTCACAGTTCTATATCTTAGGCCCTGATCAGTGACCTATTTGTCAATTTCCTTGTCACCACAGTTCGCATTTTGGCTATCTACAGTGCATGGAGCATGCATTCATCTGTGCTTTGGGTAACCCTGAGATCATGGCTAAGTCCCATTAAACAAAAAGTTGTGACCAAATTCCTGGGCAGTGACGTATCTAAAATAGAAATGCAACTGGGTGATGACACCCTTGGAATCTAACCATTCAAGAGCACTCCAAAGCCTGTGAAACAGGGAGCAAAAATCAGCCCTGATTGAAGTGGGTGCAACTTTATCCAGTGAGCATCAAAATATTTGTATATACAACCATTCACATCCTTACACACCCAAAATTTCCATGCACAATCAAAACTCACAATCAAAGAGTTTTGATTGTGCAAGTTAAGCAAGGTTTGGTTCCTGATGTGACTCATCAAAATAGTGTAATGGCATATGAGAAAATACCCATTTTTAGGCAAAGAGTAACCACATGAAACGATTTGCTTTTCTAAATCAGGCAACTTTCACAGCAGTCAGTCTTTATGGGCCAGATCTTTCCCAGACATTAATTTTATCAATCCATTAACTTCTGTGGAGCTGAGAAGATTTACCCCTACCTGAAGTCTGGCTCATTATTTGCTATGCGTTTGCCCACCCTGGGTGAGTCCACATGAATATGCATGTGCATTTTTCAAAAAAGCTTTTGAAGAGCCACAAAACACACCCCATGCATGTGATTTGGTTCTCTGTGCTGCATATTTGCAGCACAGAACCAAATTTTGATACTGGGAAATGCCAGTATCAAAAAAAGTGCACTGAAAAAAGCAGCACTGCGCACATGGCAACAGCATGTGCCACCCAAAACCAGAGCTTGGCCAGCCAGAGCTAAACTCCAGCTGCCGGCCAGGTTCACCACACCTGGATTGCTGCTGCTGCAGCCCTGAGAGGCCCCGAGGACCCCAAGTAAAGCTTCTGGGGCCAGTCCAGGTGCTGGTCCCAGCCTCCCCTAACCTACCCAGGGTCATTTGCCCCACACCAGAGCACACGTGCAGGGTATGCCCTGAGGACAACTAGCAGTGGCCAGATATGTGCTGCTTCTATTTGTCCCCAGGGAAACTCATGTGCACGCTTGTCTGGATGCACCCCCTGAAGCTTAGTATTCCCCCATCACTGGACTGGCTGTAGTAGCATACTGTATAGAAAGAGCATTGTTTGAAGTGGTGCTCACTCCTACCCTGGGGGTCTTCAAAAGGAAGCTAGATAATCACCTAGTGGGGGTCATTTGACCTCAGCATCCTTTCCTGCCCATGGCAGGGGGTCGGACTTGATGACCTGCTCAGGTCCCTTCTGACCCTACCAACTATGAAACTATGAAAAATCTCAGCATTTTCATGAACCCTCTTGGAGAGATTTGAGCACTTGATTCAAAGTGGATTTTTCCTTTACAATCCAAAGACTAGGGAAACAAATAGGAAGCTTTCCTAATTGAATTCAGCTAGAAAGGACTTAACATCTAAAACTCAGATTGAAGGCCCTAAATTTCTAATATCCCATTATTCAAATCCATGAGGTTTTTTTTGGCTTCTGATTTGCATGGGAATTTGCATAACAGATATACAATGATAGGTTGGGCTAGTAGAATAAGCCCTAGGCTGGGAGCCAAGAGTAATGTGTTCTATTTCAGACTGCCACTGACTCATTATGTAGCTTTGGACAAGTCATCTGACCTTTGCATGTCCCATTTTCCCCATCTACAATAATAACACTTGCCTCACAGGGGTGTTGTGAGGATTAATTAGTTACTGTTTGTACATCACTTTGATGATGTTAAGAACTATATGCATGTTAAAGGTTATTATAAGTCCTGCATTTCATTGCTGGGTAGGCAGTGTGTAGCGAAAGCTCAATCCTGCCCTGGGACAAAGATGTACATTTCTCTCCACGTCTTCTCAGATTGGTTGCAGGGCTTGCGTAAGGAGAGCTTATATAATTTTTGTGTGATACATCAGCATGCACCCTGGTGCCTCCAGGTAGTGCCAAGCCCTAAGAACAATAGACTTGCTACAGCATCATGTGATACACCCAGCTTCTTGTAAACAGCTTTGGGCACAGTAGCTTTACCATATTTGGGGGGTTTTTTTATGCTGACTTTTCTTGAAATTACTGGTATACCTCAACCAGGCATTTCAGTACTGAAGGTGGGAAGAAAATGTACGTCTAATTCTTGATGGGCCAACCTAGACCATGTCTCTGTTATTTTTTCATTGTGCTTAGTGACCCAGATGGCAGGCAGTGTGTCTCAGAAGAATATAGGTATTTGGTACACTGCAAAGAAAGAGTCATCACTCCAGGACAGATGGGTAGGGGCAGTCTGAGTATGTTCAGACACAGTGGAAATCCCACAAGGGACAGTCTGTGAAGGAGACCAGTCAATTGCCAGCATCACCAGTAGCTTCACCATGTGGGTTTGAATGTCCCGAAGCTATCCTGCTGACTAAAGGCCTATCTTTCCTCTGCCTCACTGTTCTTCAAAGAGCTCTCCGAAGAACATTTTCTTCTCTGGATTCCAACTAAATATTGTAAGATGTCTTGTGGGAACATATTAGGCTCTGATCCAATTAGATGGAAATCCAAGAAAAGACACCCATTGACTTAGGTTAAGGGCCTTAATGGACTGAAAACATTATGCCTTGGATTTCCTCAGGAACCAATAAGAGGGGTACCCCAAAATTTCAATGAAATCCAATGCAAGTTTGACAACTAACTCCCCTGGATTCCTTTGAAAATCTGAGCTATCATTGCCATTGTAGCTTGCAAAATCAACAAACTGTTCTGTCCATAGAAGGACCAGATAAAATGTTATAATAAATAAGCATTATCAAAGTCTATGAATGGGTTGGGACTGTGTTCAGAAGTGATACTCAGCTCCAAAAACTCTAGCTATGAAAGGGTTAAATATTAAAAGCATTTGGATAGACAATGCATGTTAACCAATGATTTTCTGTCAGCATGTAGGAACAAGTTAGTAAGGCTTATCATTCTCAACTATGTGAGGAATTACAATAAATGCCTGAAATGCAAGCAGGTTTTTAGCTTAGGTATGTAAATAATGGAAATCACATGAAGGAATTCCCCCCATTCCATCATAATGTTTCTAATTCTCCTCTCCACTGTCTGGCAAAATTAAACCTGTTCATGCATCCTTAGGACTTCCACCTTGTCTGCAGAAGTAGCTGGATCATTATTTCTTTGACAGGGCAAAACAAAAGGTTACAATATTATTCAGCCTCCTTCTATATCGATTCAATTTTTACACCTTCTGAATGTAATCACCTAAAGCAAGGTTTAAGGAAATAGGAGATGTGGTGAAAAGATACCAAAGCAGGAGTGAGAACCTGGCCCTTTGGCCCAAGATTTCCCTTGCATGACATATTCTCTAACCGCTCAGATTTCTGCTGCTGGAAAGGTTACTGGAAAGGAAGGTTGGAAACTTGTGCAATGAAGGAGGAGGAAGATATTCTTATGAAACATGGCAGTAAAGATGTAGTAAAGCTATTCAAGCCAATGGGCCTATGTCTCCTGTACACCAAGGTAATTGGTCTCTCATGATTAATTCATAACTCATTCATTCGTTCCCTCCATCTCAGTTGCCAGGCCGTGCTGGAGGCACCACTGTGTCAAGAGACATCTGACCACTGAGGAAAGCTAAAGTTCATACCTTCCAAACATCAGCATCCCAATACCTTCATGAAACCTGCCTTGTGCTGATTTAGGGCCTGATTCCAAGCCCGTGGAAACCAAAGGAAACATTTAATTGACTATGATGGGCAGGGCCTCATAGCCTAAACCTGTTCTTCGTTGGTGAGCCAGCAATGAATCTCCTGCCTGCAGCACGTGCTGCTTGCCCTACCACCTTTGAGGGTGTGGCCCTGGCATGCCCAGGACTCTGCCCTGGGAAGGGTTAAAAAAGATTAAGTAAGGGGAGCTTCCTGACTCTGCCTCTCACATGCCATATTTCTTAGCAAAGCGAAATCACTGGCATGCTCCCACACACTGCCTTGGCTTGCCTCCAGGGAAGCATAACCCAACTATTTGGCATACTACCCCGCAATTTTATTTACACAATCAACCCCTTGAAAAATACAAAACTTACAAAATACACCACGCCCAAAAAAAGAAAGAAAGGAAGAAAGATTTTGACTTTTAGAAACGTTTATTCTGGGAAGGGTAACAAATGCAGGGCAGTAAAGACCCAACAGGTTGGCCCAAAGGTCTGGGTCTCGAGGACAAGGCCTGGGCTCAGGGCCTGCAAGGCCTGCCTGCACGCTCTAGACAAAAAAAACAAACAAAGCAAGGGACAAAGAAATATATACATATATACTTATATACAGTTCTATAGTGGGGATGCCCAGGGGGGCCTCAGGACATCAGGGGTCGGCCTGCACACGCAAAGCCCGAGGTCTCAGCTCACTGGACCTGCCACCGCACCCTGACCAGGTGATGGTGTCACAGCACAAGGAGCAGGCATCCCCCCTTGACCCACCACAGCTCCCCTCAATGGCCCAGCACTCCTCAAAAGTGAGCACTGTCTGCCGGAGGACTGCATGTTCGAATTCAAGTGAGAGGTGGGCCCGCACCAGCAGGCAGAACATCTGCAGGGCGTCATCTATCCTGGTCACAGGAAGCCAGTTTTGGTGGCTCTTCAGGGCAGCCATCTTGGCCTGGTCCACCAAGAGGTTGCCAGGCTCCCTGCGCCCTCCTCGGCCGCCCGGTATGGGAAAGAACAGATATATATGTGCTCTGAAAAGTCACAGCCCAGCACCCAAAGCAGCACCCCAAGGGTGGCAAAGAGCGGCCGCAGCCGGGGGCAGTCAAGGAAGGCATGAAAAACGTTCTCTTCCACTGCCCCTGGGCAGAAGGGGCAGGCTGTCGAGGCCACTGGATCATGGTGGCGCACAAAGGTGCCAGTGATCAGGATGCCGTGCACCAATCTCCACTGGAGGTCGCCAGTCGTCTTGGCAGTGGGTGCCTTGTACAGCATGTGCCATGCTGGGGTCCCTGGCAACACAAGGCGCCACTGCCACATGGTGTCGGGGCGGCTGGCCAGCACCTGGGCATGCCGGTTGCGCACCACCCATGCATAGAGTCCCCTCTGGGGCACTGTGCCAAAGGGGCAGCCTATGTTGCTTCTGAGGGGCACAGGAAACCTCAGCAGCATGTTGGAATGACCAGCAGCGGCGGGAAGGTGTCACCCACAGCATCCATGCTGAGGAGGGACCGGTGGGCCTGGAGGTAGCTTTCTAGGGTGGCCACTGCTTCCATTGGGAGGGCAGCCCTAATGGCCTACAGAAGCCGGCCCCCGGTGTGGACAGAGCGCAGGGCTAGCCGGGCATTCAGGGCCTCAGCCAACAGCCAGCCTGACTGAGCCCCAGGCGGGTGGTGTGCACCTTGATGAGGGCAGCCACAAGGCTGGCGGAGACCAGACTTGGCACGATATGCTGCAGGACCAGGTTGCAGACGAGCGGCACCTGAAACAGCTGCAGGAACTGCAGGCACCTGGCCTGGGGACAAAGGTGGAAGGCAGCCCTCCAGGCCCTCACCATGCTATGGTAGAATAGGGGAAGGACCGCCCCATTCAGGAGGGTGAGGTCCAGCATGAACGGCTCCTGGTCAAAGCCAAGGCCCCCCAGCTGGTGCAGGAACTGGCACACCAGCTGCCACCATGGGAAGTGGCCCTCGGCATACAGGAGCTGCTGGAGGGCTTGCAGGCGGTAGGATGGCCACATCAATCAGGCCCTGGTCCCCTTCGGTGGTGGGCAGGTAGAGGGTGGCTCACAGGAGCCAGTGGTATGCATCCCAAAAGTCCAACAGGAGCTGCTTCAGCCTCTCCAGTAGCTCTGGCAGAGGGTCCAGCACAGTGCACCAGTGCCACAGGGTCGCAGCAGCCAGGTTGTTGGCAATGAGGATGCAGCCGTGGAAGAAAAGGGCAGTCAAGTGCCATCGCTGCAGGTGGGCCTCCATCCCCTCCACCAGGTCCTCCCAGTTGTGGGTTGCAGAGGCCGGCAGCCCCAGGAACACCCCCAGGGCTTTGAGCCTTTCCTGACACCAGGCAAGGCCCCCTGGCAAGTTTGGGAGGGGTGTGCCAGCCCATGCCCCAAGCATGAGGGTGTCACTCTTGCCCTAGTTGATGCAGGCCAATGAGGCAAGCTTGTAGATGCACTGGCAATCCACTAGGGCCCACACGTCCTCCTGGCTGCCCAGGAAGACTGTCACATCATCCGCATATGCCATCAGCCAAATCAGAGCACTGGTGATCAGGCCCAGTGCCGATGGCAGGGCTAAGCTGGTCAAGCAGCATCGCAGAACATGCAGCAGCAGTTTGATGACCAGGGCGTACAGCATGCCCTGGTGGATGCTCCAATGCACCGGGAATGGAGTGCACAGCATGCTGTTCACCTTTACCAGGCTGGAGGTATCGTGATACAGGACCCAGAGCGCCACGATGAAAAGGGGCCTGAAGCCAAAAGCCTCAAGGGTGCTGAGCAGGTACTGGTGGTCAACCTGGTTGAAGGCCTTTTCCTGGTCCAGGGAGGCCAGGCCGACGTCCAGGCCAAAGAGCTCCACAGCCGTGAGCAGGTCGCACATCAGGAACAGGTTACCCTGGATAATCCTACCCGGCACACAGTAGTTCTGCTTGGGCCTGATGACAGAGGCCATAACAGTGTGAAGCCGGTTTGCCAGGGCATGGTCCGAGAGGCCTGATGGAATAATGCGGCTGCTGTGCAGTAGTGGCAGAAGGTGCCGGGCGATGTAGAGGTGGTTGAGGTGGGCCATGGCAATCCCACTGGTGCTCATCTTTGCCCAGGTATATTGGCATGCATCAGTGTGGAGGATCCACCAGGTGTCTACAAGTCTGCCACCTCCAACACAGCCCGCAGCTTGCAGGCCAAAGGCAGGTGTGGTTCTGGCCCTGTCCAGTCTAGCCACACATCAATGGTACAGTTGAGGACCCTGCTCATGAGAAGCAGGTCATCGCTCTTGCTGGTGTCATGCAGAAGGTCACCCAGAGTCCCTAAGAAGGCTACTCTCTCCCTCCCCTCGGTGGGGGCGTAGACATTTATAAGGAGCAGGCTCTGGTGTCCCAGGGTGACGTGGACAGTCAGCAGCCAGCCGGGGACAACCTCTCATACTACCGTTGAGTCACACTGCAGCTGTGATGACACGAGGGTAGCCACCCCAGCACTGAGGTTGGTACCATGGCTTAGAAACAGGCGGCCTCTCCAGGCAGCATGCCAGTCAGCTTGATCATACACATCACTGTGCGTCTCCTGGAGGAAGGCAATCACCAGCTGCTTCTGCTGCAAACCCTTCAGGACAGCCATCCACTTCAACAGGTCCCTGCAGACATTGGTATTCAGTGAAGCTATTGTGGTAGCAGCCATGAGCAGGAGACTAGAGGGGAAGGATAGGCAGGGTATAGGTGGGAGAGCAAGCGATAGTGTAGAGCAAGGCCACAGAGACAGGGGAAGGCCCATCGTGCCCTATTCTACTCTGTGGACCTGCCCTAGCCCCTCACCTCCCTCACCCAGGTCACCAGCTTCTCAAGAGGGAAGGCATGTTGACACATGCCCGGATCCTGGCACATGAGCCTCGCTGTGTCACTGGCAGTGTGGGCAAACTGTATAGGGTCTGGGCAAGACTGACGGATACTCTCCGCTACATTCCTCTGGCTCTTGGTTTGCTCCAAGAGGTCGAGGAGGCCTCTGTAGCTGGAAGCCACCCGGGGGGGTTCTCCAGCAGGAACTGGATGGACCTGCCAGTGGGTCATGTGAACGTGCCCTCAATGGCCAGGCTCCCTAGCAGGCCCCCCTCAGCGTCTGGGTCATGGGCCGTCTCCAGGAAATCAATTCCCATCCACTTTGGGGGGCAAATCTCATCCCGCTCCTGGGGCCACTTGTGGCACTTGGAGGGCAGGCACTCCATCTCCTCAGCGTCGGCCTCGGTGGGCAGGGGAGTGGGTTGGGGGTGGCGGGCACTTCTGCTGTCTCCTGCACCTGACACTGGAGAGGCAGGCACTCCATCTCCCCCCCTCCACTCACGAGTCCCATGGGCTGGGATGGGGGTAAAGTGAAGCCCTTCTGAGCTCCTCCACCTCAGGTCCCTTCTGCATGTTCTTCTCTATTCCCTTCCCCCCTCCCCCGTTTCTCTCCCCCCCCCCCGCCAAACATTGCCTTTCCCCAGCCTATGATTGGGGACCCCTCTCTGCCTCTTTTCTCCACTTGCTAATATTTTTCCCCTGGGCTCTGGCATCCTCACTTGCCTCCACCCCTCCCCCACTCCCACCTGTGCTCTCCCTTTGATTCCTGCTGCCTCCCTCCTCCAGAGCCCCTTACCCTCATCTCTGCCACCTCCTCCTGCCTTAGGGCTTGTCTTCAGCCCCTGCAGAGCTGTTTTGTCCCCCCCCGGGGCCAATACTGGGGCTGTTTTAGCCCCCTCCCAATCCCCAGCTTCAGTCTGAGGCTTTTTTTTTTTCCTTCCTGCAGCAGCCCCTGTGGGAGAGTTAATCCTCTCCTGCCCAGGATGGCTGTCAGCAGCCAGGGCACATGGCACGGGAATGTCTCTGCAGATCTGCCCCTCAGCCATGGCCTACAGGTGCATGCCCCTCTCCACGACAGGGTGGAGGCCTGTGCCAGTGCTCTGGTGGACCTGGTGGGATGCCAGAACGTCCAATATGCCGCCAGGGTGAACTCAGTGCCTGTCATCTACCTGAGCTCCCTCAGTCTGGTGAGGGAGGTGTGGGTGGTGGGGCTGGCAGTCTCCATCTCTCCATTCACTACTCAGCCAAGCCCCTGGAGCCCCTGACAGTGCTGGTGGTGGCCTCCAACATCCTTCCATACCTGCCAGACTGGGATGAGGTCTGCTGGCATCTTGAAAGAAAGAAAGAATGAGTGAGCCAAGGTTATAGTAATGTGAACTGGAAGAACTCACTGTTCAGGAGTCATATTCCGCTCCACCCCAGGGAATCACCTGTATGAGACATTTAGGGCTAGTCATGGCTGTAAGGCATGGCTCCCCTTTCTGGGGGCGTGATGGGGCTGGGCTGTGGTGGGTGCAGCTGGAGGAACTCTGGCCAAGTCAGCCAGAATTCCTTCTGGGTGCTAGTGGAGTGCATGCAGGAGCTCCAACGCCCTTTGGAAGGGTGCATCACATGCTCCTTGCAGCACTGCCAGCTGCTGCAAGAGAGAGATTGCACCCCACCCTCACCCTAGCACCTTGGAGCACACTAATACCAGCCTGGGCTTCTGTTCACCATGGAGAGTTCAGCTGTCTCCTGGATAAGGAAGGAAGTAGAAAGAGGGCCTCTCCCTCCCCACTCACTCCCATCTTTGTGTACCCCGTCAAGACTGGTCACAACCTAGCTGCCTAGACATGACTTGTTCCACCCTAAAGAACACAACCCCATTACTATGGAAGCTCAGGTATCTTCAAATGGGGGAAAGGTCTCGGTGACTAAAGCCAGTACCCAGCTTTCCTGCCCAGGAGCATCCATAGTTCCATTCATGTAGAACATGCCACCTAGCAATGCTCTTGCCAGGTCAACATGGACATCCAGCATCCCAACAGCCATTCTAGGACACCCTACCCTACATCTAAAGACAGAACAAGCCCTCCATAACCTGTTGCCCTTAACAACATTCTACCTTGAAGAGCTGTTCCAATTAGACAGGTCCCCAGAAGAATTTAGAGGGATGGGCAGGTGTACCCTGTTCACATCTGGAAGCACTAGAACTCAGCTCCACCACCTCCTTATTCACCTTTTAACCACTCATATCCTCCCTGTCCTATCACGCCACTCAACTGCCTTGTTTTGTGCAGATATATGAAACCTTTTGCACAAGGCCAGGTGAACCATGGAACCTAGCCTCCCCACGCCCATCTTTGGATAGGGCTGTTTAAAGGGAATAAAGGTGTTTATTTTGCAAATGGATTGCAATATCATTCTGTCATTCAGTCAGTCATATGTAGAAGATCAGAGCAGCTTTAAATGAAAAAGAATGTGCACATATCTTGTAAACCAGGATATATTTCTTATTCCTCTCTGTTTCAGATGGGATGCATCAAGGCCACAGAACACCTGTGTGTAGGACTTAGCATAGGAAAAATGAAGCAAGGAAAAATAATGTGTAAGGTGGAATTGTTTTCCATTTCCTCTCAACTGAGGATCTGCACAAATGTGTCTTTATTATTCACTTCAAACAGACTGATTTGCCTCTCATTAATGACAACAGTGATTAGCTGCTGTACTTTGGGGGCCAAAGGCCGAATATTTTTCACTAATACATAGAACCACCCTCAGATACCCAAGGTACACTGCAGTCATTGAGATAAACAACTTGATTCCTAGAGATTACAGAGGCTGAATAGCTGGTCTTAAAACCATTAGCAAAAATCCTTAGAGCAACTCACAAGCCAGGCACTTGTACTTTCCATTGCTACCACATGCATGGGAATGCTCAGGACCCTTTTCCCCTCCCTCTGTCTAGGCCACAGGGCTACGCAACTTATGCTAAATGCACTGCAGAGTCTGGCCTTAGCATCTGAACAGACATAGATGTATGGGCTGTGTCAGGAGGCCACACAGATTTTTTAGCTTGGCTTAAGACAATGATTACTTGGGATGAAGAAATGGCAAATGGAGCCATGAATATCTGAGACACTAAAAAGGACCTCTTCCTGCAGTAGAAGGTATAGGGTAGAACACTTGGAGGGAAACACTGATATATAAATCCATAGGACTATGTGAAGCTTTGGTCCCTGATTTGATTTGGCAGCAGGGGCAACACATAGAAGGTGCACATGAGTGCATGTGCACCCCCTGAGCATGGTGGTGCACCCCCTGCAAAGAGGCGCCACCAAGGGCGGTCGCCGCTCGCCATCATGCTGACATCACCAGTGGGGTTTGCGAGCTGACATTGCCGGCGGGGTCTGCTGGCAGTCCATGATCGCCCCATGCTCTGGCCACTGCCGGTGCAGCCGTGCCTCCCCAGCCACCGGTGACATGTGCTGTTCATGTTCAGCGGATATTCAGCCGAATTTGGTGGCTGAATCTCTGAATCTGAATCAAATAGGAGGACCCTTTAACCTCTCTGAATTGAATCAGAATCCACCAAATCGATTCGGAAAGATTTGGTGATTTGGACATAGACACAGCTTTAAGTGTTTTTTCTACATACCTCTAGGTAGCAGGGGCTCATGAATGCTGTGATGCTGGGGCGCATGAAGTGTCCCACAGAAGCATGGGGGGCTCCAAAGCGCACTCAGCAGCAGACCCAGAAGTGGATCACAAGCACTTCCGGTCCACTTCCGGGTCCACCAGGGAGCACGTGGGCCTCCCCCCCACCCCCGGAACCCCTCCCAGCTTAGTGACTGGTGCCTCCTGGGTCTGGGGCGGGCACCAGGGTCCCCCTGTGGCCAATCACCAAGCTGGGGGTGCTGAGAGGTTCCCCAGTGTGCTCCCCAGCAGACCTGTAAAAGGACCGGAAATACTTCTGGTCCACTTCTGGGTTCATCACTGAGCACATGGAGGGCCCCCCACCTCGCTCCTGTGGGACATTCCATGTGCCCCAGCATCACAGCGATCATGAGCTGCGCCTTCTACCTCAAAGTATGTAAAAAAAACTTTTAAAGCTGTGTCTATATCTGAATCGCTAATTCTCTGAATCAGCATCGAATCTTCAGATTCAGATTCGGCCAAATCGAACTGGGGACAGTGATACAAATCAACAAATTGAATCAGTGTCCCTGATTCGAGCCAAAGCCAAATTGAATAGGGTCCACTTTGCACACCCCTAAAACCCATCTTAGAAGGTCCTTGGTACTGGAAGTCCTCATCACTAGGAAAATCCTGCTTAGAAAGGAGAGGACAGTACAGTAATTCATGGTTCCCTGCCCCTAGCAAATGTGTATGTCTACTGTGACATTAGAGAGGCCACAGAGCACTTGACCAGCTAAGCAAGAGGTTATGGCATGCTGGTCTTGTGGTCTTGGTCCCTGCCTCCCTGACTTCCTTCATGTTGTCCCTCATGAAGCAGCCATCAAGCCCCATCCCTCTTCCTTGCTCCTGAGGAAGGTAGGGAACGTCAACTAAACTGGGCCCAGCAGAAACCATGCAGAGGTGAGGTGGCCCCTTATTGTGTCTTCTTGCAACCTCAGGTGACCAAACAGAAGGGAATTCTAGTGAAAATGTGGCACAGTGAAGAAGCCTCTAGAGTGCCAAAAAGGTCATGTGAGTTCATCTGTTTCTGGGGCTCACACACTAATGCCCTTGCATTACCTGGCATATTTAAAGGACAAGATAACAAGCCAGTCACAAATTGTAATTTGGAGCCCTCTTCTGTGGGTAGGCAGGTACATCGATAGGTTGTGAGAGGAAAGAACAAGTGAGAGCTTTTATTATATTATGATCTATTGCTCCTAACTAAATCTTCATGAGTTCGTAGTGAGTTTCATGACAGAGAGTAGTTTATCTGAGATCCCAGATCTTAGAATCTTGAATGAGAAAATCTCATAAAAAAAAAAATCTTTCAGCCCTCAAGGAGGCAGAGGAAGGCCTGAAAACATGCTCCACGTGCATCCAGTTAGGTTCAAAGAGCAGAAGGAAAATATAAGCCCCAATTATTTTAATACCATGGGATTTTTAGAATAAATCCAGAATATTCTGGGCCCTGACTCATGATCTTGAACATTTGGAGTTGACAATGCTGCTGATATGTAAAAGAACTGCATCTATTTGCATTCATAGAGTCAAAGAGGTGGAAAGGATGTCCAGGGTCATCTGGCCCAACTCTACCAACAGATTCAGACTTCACTGTTCTTAAAGCCTACCAGACAGATACCAATCAAGCCATTTCTTGAAAACTCCTAATGAAGGAGCCTCTTCAACTCCCCTAAGCAACTTGTTCCATTGCTCTACTGCTCTTCTAGGGTGCTTGTACACGGGACGGGGTTTTAGTCCTTAGGGTTGTATTCTATACCCCCTAAATCAGGGGTGGGCAAAATGCGGCCCGTGGGCCAGATGCAGCTTGCCAAGCCCTTCTATCTGACCCATGGGGCCCCTAAAAAATTTAGAAAATTAATATATATTTGCCCCTGGCTGCTTGTCATGCAGCCCTCGATGGCTTGCCAAAACTCAGTAAGCAGCCCTCTGCCCAAAATAACTGCCCACCCCTGCCCTGAATTGAAATGGTGAATTTTTAATTGAAACGGTGAGTTTTATTTTTCTGTCACTGTATATATGTTATTGTCCTGGTAGTCAAAGGAGCCTCCTGAAAGCAGTGAGGGGCCTGATCCTTTTTTTTTTTTCAGCAGAGCCTACCCGCCTCTCCCACAGCCGGGGTGCCATTAATCTATGCCGTTATTCTGTCAGCTCACCTCCTGACCATGGGGGAGGCAAGCAGGGTTTGTAGAAAGAAAGGATTAGGCCCCTCGCTGTTTCTGTCTTCAACATACTCCTGCATCCAGCTGGATGCCTGGGGTCACCTGGGAACAGGCTGGCTTGCCCCCCAGGCAGCATGGGGAGGCAGCAGAAGGATGGCTTGATGTTCTGGTGACTGGAGAAGGCAGCGGACACAGAGTACGGGGCACTGGAACCCCAGGTGGATTCAGAGAAGCTAGCAGCCCACCCGGGTGGCCCCACGCGTTGTACACTGTCCTGCTGCCTCCTCGCACCACCTCGGGGCAAGCCAGCACATTCTTAGGTGGCCCCAGGCATCCTGGAGGCCGCAGGAGCCTGCCAAAGGCAAAAGTGGTGAAGGGCCCGATCCTTTTTTTTCTGCAGAGCCCGCTTGCCTGTTCCGCAGCTAGGAGGCAAGCTGAATAACAACCGCAACATTCCAAGTTGCAACATTGCAAACTAAACTACACTGGGATGTAGTTTAATTTGCAATGATGCAAACTCATTTAAAAACCCCAAAACTCATGTACGTGTACAGTGTGATGCCATTAAACCACATCAAGGGAAATTTTCATCACATGTACAAGCGCCCATAGTTTCTATGTTTTTTCAAAGATTTTTATCTAAATCTGCTCAAACCTCTTACCATATGTGCTGCCCTCTGCAGCAGGGGAAGAACAAAATGTATCCATCTTCTTTGGGCTAGCCTTTCAAATATTTGAAAACTGCTACCATGTCTCCTGTTAACACTTTTCTATTTCAAACTAGACATACCTCTCTTTGTATGTCTTCCTTTCCCATCCTGTTATTGTCTCCATCATTTACCTTTGAACCCTCTCCAGCTTCTACATATCCTTCCGGCAATGTGATGCCCCAAAATAGATACATCCCTCCAGCTGAGGCCTAACCAATGACCAGTAGAGTATATTTAAGAGTTAAAATTAAAAAAAGTCATGTGCTGGCAATGTTTGTAAATTAGAAGGCCCAGAGTTGCTATACACAGCTTTCTGTGTCCACTTCTTAACATTATGTACATTATGTGCCTACACCAGTGATTTTTAATGAGGGTGCTGGTCATCATGAGGTGGCACAAAATCCTTTGAAGAGCACAGCAGGAAGTGTGAGGAGATAAATCAGATGTGAAGAGATCTGCCCGGGCACCCCAACCTGTCTGCCCTTCATGTACCACCAGAGGTGGGACCCATGTGAGCAGGGCTCCCAGCTAAGCAGCTAGGATGGGCCTGCAGGCCAGCAGGGAATGGTGTCCAGAAGTAAGATGGGTGGGTAGGGATGGGGAGATCCTGGGATCTTGGGGAGGTGATAGCGTGGGGCTGGGGTCCAGAGCAGAGCCATGATCTGCTCCCCACATGGCCCTGCAATGGGCACAGGTTACGCAAACAGGGCCATGCAGGGAATGGATCACAGCTCTGCCCCAGCCCCAGTCCTGTGCTGTCACAGCCCCAAGATCCCAGACCCAGATGCAGCTTCCAGATGCAGCTGCCTGGACATACGCACTGCCCACTCAGCTCCCAGCCAGTCTCCAGGGCGACCCTGAGACTGTGGGTCAGTGACAGGGCTGGGAGCCATGTGGGCAGGGGCATGGCCAGGCAAATGGGATGGGGCTGCTGGTGGGCAGGGAGCTACATCTGGGGCCAGGTCTTGGATCTTGGGGTGGTGAAAGCACAGGGCTGGGGCAGATCTGTGATCCACTCCCTGCACACCCCTGTCTGTGGAACCGGCACCTATCACAGAGACGTGGGCTGTGGATCATGGCTCTGCCCCAGCCCTGACCCCGCGTTGTCACTGTCCCATGATCCCTGCCTCGCCTGCCCATCCTGCTTCCGAACACCACTCTCCGCCTGCCCGGGTCCTCATCCCACATAGGGAGTTTTGGTGAGCTGTTGTGTGGAGTAGGGGATCAGTTCTGACCTGGCCCACAACAGTTCAGCAGAACTCCCTATGGCCCACAAGCCCAAATAATTTCCCACCCCTACAGTAAGCCCTGCAATAAATAAATTAGTTTTTGAAACAGGGTGCCACTCAATTCTCAAAAGTTATGGAGGGGTGCCTCGAGTCTGATGAGGGGACTCTTGAGCCTAAAAAGGTTGAAAACCACCAGCCTACACATTGTCTAGAAAATTGTCTAAAACCCTTTGTAGACTCATACGTGAACCACTGGAGGTGCTGCCAGAAGCTCCGAGCCAGTGCTGAGCCTCTTCCGCTGTATCCTTTCCTCTGGCCTATGTAAGGAGTGTAGTTGGAACACAGAAGACATTGTCATGACTCCCCCATGCCCTGTCAAACCTTGGCTGCCATTTTGCAAAGCCAGAAGACTACTGGCAACTATATAACATACTTCAGCCTTTAGGAAACAATAATATATGCCAGGGGACTGGCACTACACACAATAATCCTTGGATGAGTGTAAAGCAAAAGTGAACTTTCTGCCACCTTACCTGCAATCAGCACTGTGCATGCCCTCACTGCTAGCTGCAGTCCCTGCCTTTAAGATTCAGAAACGTGAGGCAGGGATCAGAATTTCAAAGCTCTAAATGCTGCTGGAAAAGCCATTCACCTGCTATTTCCAGCAGATGAGCTGGAAATCTCTCAGAAACAGGCTTGTATCTTAGGTTTTTTCTACCCGTGTTCCACTCACTCCGAACAGTCGGACAAAGATCTGAACTCTGGGAAGCTTTCAGCCAAACTGCACCTCAGTTCTGATCTCTTCAGGGTTTGTCCATCATTGCTTCTCAGTAGTTTCCGAATAAAAACATATCAGCTTATACTCCTGGTAAGAAACAAATAAATGAGCTGGCAGCTTTTACAGGGAGGAGCCTCAAAGCGCTGTTCCTTAGACCATGCCAACCAGCTTAGTATGACAACATGCAGGAATGAAAATAGGTAGGTAATACATTAACAGAAATATACTGAAACTTAATAACAGCTGCTTGTCTAGACATGCACTGGAGAGAAATGTCTCATCCTAGCTGCAGCTTATAGTGTGAATGTTGCATAGCCATCTGGCTAAGAGAGTTACCTAATCGTTGCTAATGTTTTGTGTGCACTTCAGTGCACCACATTGCAGGCGGAGGTAGAAAAGGCAAAAGACAGGACACCTGCATTAGAAAGATAACACCCCTCATCAGTTCAGAACCTCTTGCAACACACGGCAGCAACAGCTTCTCCTGCAGAGGGTCAGGTCCTAACTGGGATAAACTGGCATATCTTTGGAAGAACACATGGATTTACAACAGCTGCAGATGGGGCCCATTGTGCTCACCTCCACTTGGTACAGCCACAGCTTGAATGTGCTTATCAGTCAGTCATTTTAAGCAAACACACAGCTTAAAAATAAAAAATCAATCTTTGCTGCCTTCCCTCTTCTCATCTGATCCGCATACAAAATGGGCTTATGAACTTAAAAATTATGGGAGGGATTCAGAGAGGAGGAAAGGAGAGACAAGAGCCCTTTTGTTTTGCATCTTATTCACAATAAAAATTGGCACAGAAGTCAACCACATACATTAACATAGTTTGGGCAAGTTTAACTCTTATGAATACATTTCTGTGGAAAAACTATGTGACTATGGAAAAAATCCTCTTTTTTGCTGCTTGAAAAGATAACAGACCCCTGTGTTGAACATACCCAGAACTTTCCTGATTCAGAAATGAGGAAATACAAAGATGAATAAGTCTGAGTCTAGTATGGTGGGGAAGTCCATTGACTCAGGAAAAGGACTTTCATCTTAAGCGAGAAGGAACGATTCTAAAATCCCTGGCAGCACTGCAGGCCTATTTTAAAAACCAGTGGCCAGTCTCTCATTGACTTCGCTGGGATTTGGATCAGGCTGCAGCAGCACAGAAAATACTCTAATGGTCTCAGGAAAAGTTTACATAGGTTTAATCAGAGACTGGTCAAACCCATCCAGACCCCTTGATACAAATTCAACAGGTTAAGCCTGGAGAACTGTACTGCTAGGGCCTACTTGAAAGCCATCCCAGGTCTATCTAGACAAGCTCCTGTCACATTTCCAGATTGCAGCAAGAACTTACTCTTGGAAGCTCCAAGTGGTCAGGCTCCTTCTCTAGAAGTCAATGCAATACATACAGGTACCATGAATACCTTATATTCCTATCTCTGATCCACAACCCTACTGGAGAATTCTTCCTATCTGCTTGCCAAAATGATGCAATAACAGTCCCTCTAAGATTTCTATATGGATGGATCCAGATAGTAACTTTAAAATTGCCATTTTCTTTCCAGTGTACCAGTTTGTTTTACTGTTAGCCTATCAGATACTATAAGTAGACCACCCCTGCAGTACAAATGCTTCATCAGATCACTTTAGAAGCACAACATGGCGTTAGGATGTAATATCTTGCTAATGAGTTTCATAAATTACTAACAGACCTCTCTTATGTGACTCACATCAATACAGCAAGCTTCACCATAAAGAATACACACACACACACATATATATAATTTTTTTATTTTTTTTTCAGAGGAAGGATGGACATTCTCATCCCAGACTGGAAGTTCAGATCTCTTATCACTAGGGTGTATCTAAACACTACATGCGCTGCACCTGCTTAAGCATTGTTTCCACTGATGTCAGTGTTTGTACTGTAGTTGGCCATATGCTTTAAATACACATCAAGGGCAAAAGATCTGCAATGCAGATTAGAGAAGAAAATTCTCCTCCTTGGGAAAAATTCATCCCTGCCTAATTCTATCACTTAATGACACTTAATGCATACCACTGACCTCATCTCTTAATGTGACCCCACTGGGAATACAAAATTTGGCAGAGAATGGAGCACAAGCTTTCTCACAGCACTTCCATTCCTAGCCACTTGAAGCCGTGCCAAAAAAACAAAGAGAGCAGGCTCTGGCATTGTGTTTCAGCAGAGTTGATCCTGAATGGAATCTGCAAACGTAGAGGTAAGGGCAAGGGTTGGTGGTAAAGAAAGTTAACAGAGCATTTTAGACCTATCTGGAAAGGCTCAGGTCTGGCTTAGATCCTTAAGTGGGCAAAGTTTTTAGTGCCATGCAGGAGTAAGATGGCTGAGGGTGCCCTCAAGCAGATCTGACCATCCCTATGAGTTATCTTCCATCTATGGACCAGATATGACCTCTGCATAATCTGCCTGATCTCCAACAGCCTCAACACAAAAGATGGAGATCAGATACTGGGAATCCTCTGATGAACTGTAACAATAGCTGCCAATCAACATATCTGTCTGTCTTAAACAGAAGACCTCTAAATTCACAAATTAACAATATGCCCATTATAACCCTATATAACCAAAATTGCTTTTGGAGTCCTTTCTCAGTACCCTGGGTTGTATTCACTGACCTGATCCATCCTTTTTTCCCCCCAAATTAAGACAATAATAGGGCTGTGTGAAGCTTTGGGTGCTGATTCAATTCAAAGGAGATTCAGCCCAATTCGGCAGCCGAATATCCAAATCTGAATTGAATCAGGAGACCGATGAAAAGGTCCGAATCGATTCAAAGCTCTCCGAATTGATTCGGAAAAGATTCGGAGAGCTTTAGCAATTTGGGCAGTCCCCGCTCGCTGCCGCAGGGAGCTGGACCCAGACCCCATGCTGGTAAGTAGCGGGCGGGGGAGAGGGGCTGGAGAAGAGGAAGGGGACCATAGAAGGATCCCCACCAGGCCCCATGACCTGCCTGCTCCTCCAGCCCCCCTGAGTGCCCCCCAACCGCTCACCCAGCCCCTCCATGGCTGTCCCACCCGCCCCAGCTCCCAGCCTTTAAAAAAAAAGCCCCCACTCACCAGCTGTATCTTCAAAAGAACAATAATTGTCAATATTTTATGTTTGCAGGAGATGAATTCACTGGGATCAGTATATCACGTATGTGCATCCGGTCAGAGCAGTATACACGTCTGCCTATTCCCAGGGAGTGGATCTCACATCAGAAGAGCAATGCCCTGCTTGGAGGATAGGAGGAGCCAGGAGTCTGTGTGTTATGGAAGTGTTTCATAACAAGCAGATGTTTTCCCTACAAAAGGTCTTGTGAAGTCAAGAGAGGATTTATGTAACCTGCTCTTGGGTTCTGGAGGTCTGGTTCTATATTTTTCTACTTTGCTTCTGACCTTTTGAAAGCCTCCCCCCAGCTCAGCCTTTGTTCATCTTTCTCATTCAAATCCCTAATCTGATCCGCTTTCCTGATACACAATACAGTTGCTAACTGAGCACCCCAGCAGTCCCTCTTCCAACCTCTGACCTGTTCCTCCCTGAAGACTGACCTTTCTCCTTATCCTTCTCCAATAACATGGCAGCCAAAACTGAACTCATGAGCTTGTAGCCAAGCCAAGCCAAGCTCTTCCTCCTTCCTCCCATGGTCCCACCGCATGGGCTCACAAAACCTGGCCATCATGTTCAATGCTTCTCCTTCTCACCCAACATACTGGGAATGGTAAAGCCCCAGCAGTTATTTATGAATGACACTTCAAAAGCACACTTTTTCCTCTTTGGTTATAGCTAAATCATCAGATGGGGATTTATATCAATTTTGTATGCCAATGTAATTTACACTAGGATTGAGTGGATGACTCTTTCTGTGTTTTGCCAAATCCAGTGGAAGAGCACTTAACCTCCCTGCCTTGAACAGTTACACCAGAATAGCTATGGACAGACAATATCTAAATCAACATAACTGGCACTGTTAAAGTTTTACCTCTACTTCTTTCAAAGGTAATTCTATGCTGGGCTGGGGTGAAGTTAACCTCATATGGAGGTTTGTGTCACCCGTCCACTACTTTTTTTATACCATTACTTTCATGCCCTTCATTTTTCTGGTTTTCCCCAGCCCTGCCTACATCTCTGCTTTTATTTTAAGCATCCTTGATCTATCTTCTTCTAATCTGTTCCTCTGTCTGTCTTATCATTTTATGCCTCTGTCTGTCTTACCATAATAGAATTAGTTTACCTTCCTCTTCACAAGGCACGTCAGCTGTGATACAGAGGCACACACCATGTATTACCATTTGCATCCTAGACCCTGTCCCACTTAAACAAAAATGTACCTTCTTCTAGGCTATCTTTTATGCTTTAGATGACTCCTTCTATCCAGTGTCAATCTCCTTTGTTAGAAGTACATTAGGTTCAAAATTGTTGGACAAAATCCTTTTTCATTAGAAAATGCTAATTCATAAAACTTTTTTTTGTGGAAACATTCTGGCTTTGATGAAACTTTCTCAAGTCCATAAGGGCATTTTTGGAGAGAATGAGACAACCAGTCTTCCAAGAGTTCAGGGACAGAGATGCAAGTCCTTGTTCTAGAACAGGAATTTAAACCCATACTTCCCATATTGCAGGTGAAAGGAGTATCTTAGTCACTATGCCATTAGCTATTTCAAAGAAGGGTACACACGCCTTCATTTGGTAGCAAAGAAATTCAACAGGTCTCATTTTCATTCTGGCGGCAAATGAGAACAATTTTGAAAGCTCTCAACACTTTTTGTGAAATAGAGCTCTTGTTTTCCAGCCAGTCCTAGTCAGAAGTACTATCAACCAAGGTCTCCTACAAAATATTCTGTATTTTGCTAACATTAGGTGCCATTTCTACCCAATCTCCTTCTAGAGTTTAAATACGCCAAAGGACTCAAATATTGTAATATATCATATACAGTACTAGAAGACATCAGTAACAGACTGTAAGGCCATTTGTACACACCATGGGGGTTTATGTCAGTTTAATTCTCCCTAAATTGAAGCAGTGAGCTTTTAAAAACACTGCTTCAATTTAGGGTGAAGTAGACCCCTGTGGCGTGTACACGTGGGTCAGGCCCGATCCTTCACTGCCTCTCCAGTGGCAGGGAGGGGAGGGCAAGCTGCCAGTGGGCCAAGCGATCCCTGAGCTGCAAGGGGGGCTGGTGCTTCCCTCCATGGCAGTGGCAGCACCCCCCAGGTGGAACCTGTCTGCAGGCACCCGGCCTGGGCAGTCTTGGGGGGCACCACAGCTGTGGAGGGAAGCACCAGGCCCCCATGCAGCTCAGGAAGGAAGGCAGGCAGGCTCCGGGAAGAAAAAAAAAGAAAAAAGATCAGGCTCACTGCTTTTTTTTTCCGTCAGTGGAGCCTGCTTGCATTGGCTGCCTACGTGAGCTGCCTGCACGGGGCCCAGTGCTTCCCTCCACAGGTTTAAGGTACTAAATTAAAACACGTCAGACATGTTTCATTTTGCTGCATCCAAAAGTCATTTCATGTGCATTATGCCATCAACATGTGTAAACAGCCGCACCTTTAAAGCGCATTACGCTGCTGACTCGTGTAAACAGCTGCACCATTAAAGTGGTGCAAAGGGGCAATAAGCCACTTTAAAGGCCAATTTTGTTGTATGAATAAATTGCCTAAGACCTTATTCTAGGGAAACTCCTCTCCCTCACAGACTGGGTAAAATGTCATCACCCTGCACTGGGTGACAGGCAAATCAATTAAATAAATGAGATTTTCTATCTTAAGGGCATTAGGCACCCAATTCCTACTGATTCTTAATTGTGAGTAGCATTTCTAACTACCCTAGGCCACTTTGGAAATCCCAGGTTTAACCTCCTGGAACTAACCTGCTTGGAAGGAAACCAGGATTTTTGAACCATTTCATCACAAGCATGAACTGCTCCTGCTTGAGCTAAATGACAAAGCCCTCTACACAGTATTTGTAGCCAACTCCCTGGCCTATTACAAGGATCATTCATGAGGTCCAACAGCACTTATCCTATTTCCCTTCTGCAAGCTATTTATGCTATTTAAATAAAACAACAAAAATAATGGGTTGCTTTTCTCGGAAAAATACCATGTGCCTGCCTCTGGGGCCACAGCTACTCAGTTAAGTCTCACACTAAGTATTACGCCTCTTCCAAAGAGAGATGCTACCAAATCACTCAGTTCAATCAACCAATAATGTTACAGCCTTCTTCACTGAGTAGCCTCGCTGATGACCATCATCTGGGCCAGTTTGACCTGCTCTGTACTTGACTTACACCCCCTAGACAGCTGGGCATGGATAGCTTGAACAATCAAACATTCTCCTTCCCAAATGCTAGCTACTAGGGCTGTGCAAAGCTTCGGGTGCTGATTCAATCGGAGAAGATTTGGTTTGATTCAGTGGCCAAATCTCCAAATCCAAATTGAATCGGGGACCAATTAAAAGGCCTGAATTGATACAAAGCATGATTCAGACAGACCACAGTGGCTGCAGCAGGGAGCTACAGCCAGACACAGAGCTGGTAAGTACTAGGGGCAGGGGACCATGGGGCCCCTGCCAGACCCCATCCCCTGCCTGCTCCCTCAGCCCCGCCATCCCCTGCCTCCTCCCCCAGTCCTCCCCGGCTGCCTGCCTGCCTGACCCAGCTCCCCGTGCTTTAAGAAAAACCCCTGACTCACCGGGTCCTGCCAGGCGGGGAGGAGATCCCTGCTGCTCCCATTGTCCCATGCTGCATGGGGGGCTCTGTCACGAGTCCCCGACCCCCCCCCGCTGTCCCAGCCCCCGCCATGGGTGCCCCGCCTGGGCCAGCTCCATCCCTTTAGGAAAAAAATAACCAAGAAAAACCCCAGGACTCACCACTCACGCAGCGGCCTCAGGGCTTTGTGGGGCTCGTGAAAGAGCTCCCCACATGGCAGGGGACAGCAGGGGCCAGTAGGGATCACTCCCCACTAGCAGGAACAGTGAGTCCTGGCATTTTCTTGGGGTTTTTTTCCTTAAAGGGCTGGAGCTGGGGAGGACAGGGCAGCCATGGCGGGGAAGCCAAGGGGCTCATGAAGAGCCCCTCATGCAGTGGGGGGCAGCGGAGATTGCCCCCCCACACACACACACACACACCCTGGCAGCACCCGCTGAGTTGGTGCTTTTTTTTCAAAGAGGCAGGAGCTGGGGTGGGCAGAACAGCCATTGACAAGGCTGGAAGAGTGGGTGGGTGGGGGATGGGCCTGGCTGATTCAAAGATTCAGCAGGAGCCGAATCTCCAAATCAGATTCAGCCAAATCGATTCAGGGCAGTGATTCGAATCATCGAATCAAATCACTGTCCCCTAAATCAGCCAAATCTAAATCCAAAGCAAATACTAGTCGCTTCGCACAGGTCTACTGGCTACCCCCATGCCATACATGTGACTTTATCTGATGCTTCCAAGCCGTTAGTCATTTCCATCCCTTGGCTGGATCCCTTGCTCCATGATCAGTGTTTTCTACCTTTTCCTGCTTCTCTGATCTTTCTAATTTGCAAGCAGTTAAGGTGCCTCTCAAATGGCCCCCTTTCCCACTTAGCTTACATCCCTTGATTTTCCTTCATGAAAAAGGCACTGTACAGCTCTGGGCCATGAACTATGATTTACACTTTTTCATCTCCTGTATAAAGCTTACTTCGTATGTGATGATACCATTCAGCTCAGTTTACCTGAGAACTTAAAAAAATACTGTCAGAGGTTGTTTTTTCCATATGTGTAAATATTAGGGATGGGAGTATTCCTTATGGGAAATTTGGAACAGTTTCACTTTGTTGGCCTGACATTTCCTGTATTAATTGAAACTTTTAATGTTAAAAGATTCTGTTCAAACGGTGTCTCTTTAAGCCTGGTGGGGAGGGGGGCAGGATCTGGGGCAGAGTTAGAATAGTGTTTCCCTTCCTTCCCCCACCTCTCATCAGTTAAACTGTAGAAGGTGAGATGAGTAGTTGTGAGGAAAGGGGTATGAGGAAGGAAATACCGACTGAGTTAGGTAATTTGGCTCAGAGGAATTGAGCAGAAGTTACAGGGCAGGGACAGAATAAGGCAATTGGAGACCTTTGGAATCCCCCATAGTGCACCCATGCCCAATTTTTGTAACTCCACTTTTTGACTTTCCCCTCTTTTGGACTGGCAAAAGTACAAACTACCTACAGGACCCATCTTCACATACAATTAATGTGACTGAATAAACTCCAGCGCAATCTGAGCTGGAGTAAATTAATCCTGATGTCACCATCTACATGTCCGTTTAAGCTCAGTAATTTACTCTGCCATCGGATAGTACCTGTGTCTGGGACTATCCAAAGGCACTGTAAATTAGTGTACAGTGGCCCAATTGCCATGCACATGTAAACAGCGACATTTTACTGTACAGTAAATTAATCTACTTTGCAGTAAAGCACATGTGTAGACACACCCCTTGTCTTCAGACAAGCTGTTCGGTCCTGGGAAGAATGATGCAAAAAGAGGAACTTCATAAAGGACATAAGAAACCCATTTGGACTCAAACTCCTGTTTTTTGAGCTAATGGTCATGTCTACATGAGATGCTGACTGCACAGTTGTTATTGCACACTCATTTAGTATTTGCATACACATGTACTAAATGACTGCACAGTAACTGGCATTACTGTGCAGTAGCATCCCTGAACAGCTTTTTGTTGACCCTGACTGCACAGTAGCTCATTACTACTGCACAGTAGCATCACATCATGCTTCAAGCTACATGACGCTACTGTGCAGTAGTAACAAGCTACTGCACAGTCAGCATCTTGTGTAGACATGGCCAATGTGTACCTCGCAGATGGGATTTTCAAAAGTGCTTACCAATGGCCCAACTCGGTCCCCTCTGAAATCAATGGGAGTTTTGCCATTGATAACAATGCAGTAGCCAAAGCAGAGATGCTTCAAAAAACCCACTAGCAACAGTCTTCTCTGAGAGAATCTCCTCCTGTAATAGGCTTCACAAAGATGGAGCAGGGCTGAACAACAACACGAAGGAAAGTCTCAAGTTGCTAAGTGTCCTGAGCCATTGATATGCTTACTGGCTCCTAGCTCTTCATGGTAGGAAATATCTTAATAAAACAGAGAGCAGGGCAAAGTGCAATCCTTGTTAGTAATGGGCTTAATTACATTAGTCAGTCAGACAAAGTAACTTTATATGAAGAAATATTTTTGGCATGCCACAAAAAGGTTAAATCCTGTCACACCCCAACCAGTTACAAATGTCAAAGGCAACATAGTATGGGCTTTATTTGAAATTGTAACATGTATTTGCATAAAAATCCTTGTCATAATTATAAGACACCCAGGCTTCCTTGTTTGGGTTTGTTTTTTCCCTTTTGATGAAACTCCCTTGTGCTCTCCCTTCCCTAAGCAGGAGAATAAACAATTCTCTTTCCAGACTGGTTTTTCAGGCCTTAAAAAAATAGTGCTTTGTGTTTTCCAAAAAGCAGGTTTCTTTAATGCAACTCAGATCAAACACCCAGAAACTGAGGGACCTGGACTCACCAGGCACTTCTGAAAATCTGGGCTTTCATCTTTAAATATGAATCTTACCTTCACATTGGGATAATAATAAACACGTAAGTAACCAAACTCTTGTCAGCAGATGTGGGTTTTTTAGTAATACTTACAAATAAGAAATTACGTATGGACAACAACAGGGGATGAAAAAGCAGGAGTTGGACTTATAGACCTATTTGTTTCAGAAAGAAAACAGTGGACTGCTAGAACAGCCATTGAAAATAACTGTTGTCATACACAGATGTTTACTATCCTTTCTGAGGCTCTCACTACAAAGAGAATTGACCGCAAACTAACTGTTTCCTTGCTCACCATGGAGAATTCCCTTAGGAACAGATCAGGGAGAAAATGTTCAGCCAAGGGGGTTTGGGTTTGGTTTTGTTTTGTTTTGTTTCAATGAACAAATGCAGATTTAGATCAACTGAAACATTTTTTGAATTTGTGTCACTTTTGGCAAATTTGTATGAGGAAAACCTCCCATAAAACAATCTTGAATATATCAAAATGTATCATTTTGACATGTTTCTAAGTGCAACATTTAGACTTTATTCTATTCAGAATTGATTATTCAATTTGGAAATGACCTTTCTTCAAAAGCAAAACAAAACAAAACAAAACACCCCTAACAAGCTATAAAAGCACAGTAATCAGAAGCAACAGCTTGTTTCAACCCAAATAGAATATTTCATTTGAACCTCCCCCAATTATTTTTGTTTCCTTTCTTATTCAGTTTGGGCCTAAATTAATTTATGTTATGTTATTTATTTATTTATTGAACTGTCCATGGCCCCAAAAAATCAGCTGTTCAAACAATTCTACCTGGGAATCATGCATAGGCAAATATCCAATGCTCAGTGGGTGCATCTAGACATGTGCATTTACTGCACAGTAACCAAAATTACTGTGTAGTACGGGCACATGTCTACATATGTAGACCCATACTATGCAGTAAATAAGGCAATTTACGCCCAATTAGTTACTGCACAGCAACGTTATGTGTGTAGGTTCTCTTGGGACTAACTTTAGTCCTAAGTCAGTCCACACACTACATTAATGCACTTTAACACCTGCACATGTAAATGCCAGCCTATTCCTGCTTACTGCACAGTAACTTACTGCGCAGTAAATTTAAACCAGCATAAATGCATGTGTAGAGACATGCCCAGTGTATCTTTTCTCGAGGTGAGCAAGGAGTGTGGCTTTTTTAGAATTATGATATTTTAGAATCCTCCTTTTATGATAATCACTTCAGTAGTATAACTTGGGGTAAGCAAGTGGGGCACTATCCCCATGCTCTACTTAGAGGGGACACCAGAATGGCAGTCCTAAGAGGAGTCTACACTGATAGCAGCAGCTCTGCCCTATGGGCATGGGACACCACAGCAGCAACAAGCAGGGAAGGGCAGATAGCAACGCAGTAGTGGCACCTGGAATCTTTGAGTCCCCAGGGTAGGTAAGACTGACCCTCCCCCCGATCTCTGGCAGTCAGCACCCGCTCCTCCCTCCCCTCCCATCAGGTGCAGGGCAGGCAGGGGGGAGGGAGTTGCTCAGGAAGCAAAATTTGTCAGCTATGCCTCTAAATAGCACCCAGGGGCACATCCCCACAACTGCGCACATGCAGAAGCATGCATTTCCCGTGGTTCAAATAGCAGCAGCACATATTTGTGCTGCTGCCATATGGGCCATTGCTATTTGTCCCCAGGCATGCCCCTACACACGCACTCTGGTTCACAACAAAGTGACCTGAGTTGGGTAGAGGAGGCTGGGGCCAGCACCTCTGCTGGCCCAGCAGCCTTACCTGGGTTCCTGGAGACCTCCAGGAGCAACAGGTGAGCTGAGCCTGCTGCTCAGAGCCTGGCTGGCAGCTAGAGTGTGGCTCTGGCTGGCTAGGCTCTGGTTTCTGATGGCACACGTTATCATGTATACCGCACCACTTTTTTTAGCAATTTTTTTTTTTGACACTGGTTCCTTCTGGTGTCAAAAAATTCCATGTAGCAAATTAGCAGTGCTGCATGCAGTGCATGCACCACATACAGTTTGTGGCACCTCAAACGGGTTTGAGGAGATGCAAACTGCACATGTGCACTCATTGGGACACGTCCAGAAGTCCCAACCAAGATTGGTGCCCCCTTATGCTAAATACTTTCCCCATCCTAAAAAGGTTACAAACAACACAGAAAAAAGTGGGAGAACAATTAATTAAAATGACATGATCAAGGCCCTATAGCAGATCAAGAGCAGAGATGTGAATAGAATCCAAGTTTCCTTGTTGTTTCACTGCCCAGCTTGACAGGCCATGCTGGTTACCTAGAAAGATAGGCTGATTGGTCTCCTTAGATAACATATTCTGTTTGGTTGCAGAGCTCTAGTCTCCTGCCTACTGAATCTGCTCCAGAGGCTAACTGAATCCCAGTGGCTGAGAAGCCTCAGCCAGCATCATCCTGTGACCTTCCTACAGGAACTTGATTGTCTCTTTGGCTGACTGAAAGGGGAATAGAAACCCAGAGTGTGAAAGAATAAGGTCATATCCCTGAGAGTGTTACATGCAAATAGAAGAAAATCTTGTGGAGGAAAAAGAGAACTATGGGGTAAATGGAAAGGGAAAAGAAAGAACAAAAAAAAAAAAGGAGAGAAATAAAGACAGTTGCTGTCTGGAACCTACAGCAATAATCAGTGAACACATGAACTGGAGAACCACCTGATCTACATAATATTGTTATGGGTGATAATATAGTTATGACAGCAGGTAATGGGAGATCATTTGGGATGGTCTAGAACTGGACCTCAATGTATGGGACTTAGATGAATGGGACTTGGCTCTGCATCAGATTAGGTTTGGATTATGCAACCTTATGATCTTCACCCTCCTCTATTATACAGTAGTTTCAACTTGTAACTAATTCCTAACATACTTAGCTGTAAAATCCAGACACATCCTGAACAATAAAAGGAATATATAAACTGGAACTTAGGTAAGGGAGTTGTATTTTACTATGGCTTAATTCTGGGAAACACCTAGGGCTTAGTTGTAGAGGATTCCGTAGGCAGATGTCATTTGAAAACTGGAACAAAGAGATTTTAGCTAGAAACAAATTGCTTGGGCTAAATAGACTGTATTATTAATCATATCTGCATCACTACCTTATGATATTTCTAAATGGCATCTAAGAACAGCATAGTTTATCCTGTTATACATCTTGTAACTAATATGGCATAATGTTTGTGAAATAGGATGCCTATCAAGCCACATATCAGAGCCTGTGAAAAGGCAACATAATTCCAAGAATGTTTTGCCTACCGTGGATATAATAAATAAATCAAGGCAATTGCACAAGCCACAACTTAGGTGGCACTAATTAAACCAGTGGAAGCTATGACACAACATAATTATCATTGCTACCCCACCTAAATTTAATTTTAGTGTTTCTTCCTATCTTTTCCCTAGAGGGTCAATAGAAGATCTTAAATGCATGCTTCAACAGTGTCGATTTCTAGAGGCAGCATGGAAGAGAAATGTTGAATAATTACAGGAGTGCAAGTAAGGGGAAAGAGGTGGGACTATTATGGGAAGTAAAACAACACTCTTCACAACAATGGGGAAAGGGGGATTCTGGGTTAAATTTGCCACAAGGCCACTTAGTTATGCCCTCAAAATAGGCCTTACATGAGACTTGAGTACAGGACAGGTCATTTTGGCTTGCTACACAGGGGTGCATTTCACCCACTGAATACAAGATCCTGCTGAGAAAGGAACTAAAGCACACATGTCATTCTAAGCTCGTGTGATATGCTACAAATGTCACTGGAGCTCCTAACAGGCTTACCTTTATGCAGAAGATTAAGGGCCTTGGTGAAGAGGGTCAACAGGTTTTCTGTTTCTGGGAAGTTTTTTGCTGGAGTTACTGGAACTCCTGAGGGGAAATAAGCAGATCAGAAAAATGGCCCAATGGTTCATGTACCATATTGTGACTTGTGAAACTTATGGGTCAGTTCCTCAGTCTGCTACAGATTTCCCCGGTGGCCTTGGAAAAGTCATTTAGTCTTGCATGTCAGCTGGTTTCTCAACTATAAGTGGGGATAATAGCACTGCCCCATGTCACTAGGTGCTGTGAGGACAAATGTAGTATAGACCATGAGATGTTTGGATATTACAGTGAGGAAGAAACGTATGAATACATAAGGAAAATGGCTTATTGTTGTTTGCAGATGTGACCCCTATGTCTGTCAGTGAGTTACCTTGTAATTACGTCACACTGTTATTGTTAAAGTATCTACAGGGGACAGAGTGACTTTGAATTCGGAGCTGAAAGTGGTTTATACCAACAACATCTTTTTGGCCACTGCATTTCATTTGGATAGAAGTCTGCATCATCATAGCGAATGGAAGAGAGAAAGGTTCTCTTTCAAAAACTTCTAGAGCTGATATATTTCAGCAGGTTAATTACAGCGGCTCTTCTTTGACCTTTTTTCTGTTCATCTGCTCCTTGCTGCATTTACAATAAAGCATTTTCCTTTGACACTGTGCAGGGCTCTGGGCAAAATGAGTTTGGTGTAATCAGGTGTGTTCCTAGTGAGCTGCAGCCTGCAGCACAAAGGCACTACTGTTTTTCACAACCACATTCAGTAATATTCACTCAACAGAAGAACCCAGCAGCATGGCAGTATCCATCAGCCCTCTGCATTAGCTCATAATTAAAGAAAGGTCAGTGGCTGTACCTTTCTCAGTACTACATTTATCTTTGCACAGTTAGAAACAAACATATAGACATTTCATGGCCAAAGCTTTTCATTGACATCCAGGAACATGCAGCCCAAGACATGAAAATCTTTTCTCATTGCTGGAGCCAACCGGAGGCAGGTTCTTAGTTATGTTCTTCTGGATTCTGTTTATCAGTGAATTATACAGAGTGAGAAAAACAACATGCACCTGGAAATTTCAGTGGGATGCACATTATATCTTCAAGCAGGCAGAGCTAGTTTGGAAAAAAGATTCCTGGTTCTTTAACTCAACTAGATGCAGCTTTAAGGTACTGGGAATTAGTGGAGGGGTTGGGGGAGGGAGGAAGGAGTTGCTTTCTTCCATGACTTTTTAGTTCTGGGTTCCATACAAAACCAGAAGCATAAGTGCCAGAAAACAAGAATATCCAGGGCTGGAAGAGAAATCCCAAAAGTCTCATCAGCAAATATTATGAATATGAATTGGTTTTCCATCAGCAACATGGGCCCCAAACTTAGATCAAGGCCCCATTGTGACTGGCAATTTGGATATGTACAGTAGGAGACAGACCCAACTCCAAATATCTTACAGAATAACTAGACAAGAAATATATCACCCCCATTTTACAGAGGAGGAACAACGAAATCAAGCAACTCAGCCAAGTTTGCATAGGAAGCTTGGGGCAGAGCCGGGAAATTGAACACAGATCTGTTGAACCACAATCAGTGTTTTGGCACAAAGGAAGTGGAAATGTCCTGTAACTCCTCTCCCAAGGATATCACCAGAGTTTACAAAGCCAACAGTAGAAGAATATATATAGATATATAAAGAAGGAAAGACATAGGAGTTTTGTTTTTTCTAGAACTGTTCATTCATCATTTATTTGCAGTAAGAAGCAAGCAACATGCACCTGGAAACTTTAGCTGGACACAGTTCTCTACAACCAAAACAGCCTGAATACTGGATGTTTTCAACGATCCGTGCGCAGACTCTAGACCAAGAATTATTGACACCAAGTATTCAACAACAAATAATGCTTTTCCCAGGGACAATTCAAACACAGAGTGAGAGAGAAATGTCACATGAATTACCAATCAAGAATTATTGCCTCAGTTGTAGTTAAAACTGGTGATGATCAAGGGTTATGGAAGAGAGAGGTGCTCCAGTCTATGCCTTGCACTCTCAGACAAATGGCTTCCTTTTTTGAAAGGAAAGGACCCAGACATTCACTCATACACACCAAAGAATCCATCTTGTCTTCCATTCAACAGAGTCAAGAAGTTGCTCTATGATTTTTCCAAGTCTGGCAACAGCATTCTGGCATCTCTAAATTCCTGTACCTTCAATCCCCTAAATCAGGGGTGTCAAACTCATCCCATGCTCCAGGCCAGATCTGAGCCACAAGTCACCTCACAGCTGCCGTGGGACTACTGACAGCTGCATCAGAGGCAGCAGCAGTAGGGTAAGCAGCCACAAATGAAGCAGCCATTTGCCACGATGGAGGCAGCAGTAATAGCAGGGCAAGCAGCTGTGATCCAAGTGGCCACGAGGTGAACAGCAGCAGATCATGTGGTGGTGGCCCCAGGCAGCTGCAAGGTGAGCAGGGCTGGGTCAGGACAGTCCTTGCTCACATTCCCTGTCCCTGAAGGTCCTGTCCAACAGGACCTAAAGGTCTTGGATTCCATAGCAGGCCCCCCCTTACTAAACATGCCCCAAAATTTCCTGGCCTGCCTGTAGCACAGCAGGTTGGACAGAGTGGTTTCTAAGGGAAAATGTTTGATATTAGTTGAAAAATGTGAATTGAAAACTATTACCAGATGTAGAGAAAAAGGAGGACCCAATCTTAAGACAATAGCCTCCAAGGTAGGAGCTGTAGGTCCAAGTCTTTGACCTACTGGTTTCATTGGAAGCTAGGTGCCTCAATACCTGCGTGGATCTGGCCCTTAGGGTATGTCTGCACTGTATCTCCATTGTGTTCAGGGAGGGATACTCCCAAGCATGACCTGCATACCCACCCCCGTGCCAAGCCTTGACAGGCATTGAATAAGCCACTGCAAAGACATTCCAGAGAGCAAGGCTGTCAAGAAAGTCTGTGGGGAAGATGTCCCCTGAGCAGATCACCCACAGATTGGTGGATTCAGCACATGTTGGTGGGGTATACTCCTTACTGCCCTTCCCCAACATGCCAGGGATGTTGCACAGATATACCTTTAGTCTCTGTGTGCCTCATTTCCCCATGTATAAATTGTGAATGGCCTGCTCTGTAGGTGTGTCAAGAAAATAAGTATACTGAGAAAGCTTTGTAGTACAGGGAACTATTGAAGGGAACAAGAACAACAGGACATCCCAAGCATCACTACAAAGACACATGCAAGTGAAATATGAAGGCATTTGGAATCGATCTTGACCAATCACCTTGGTTCCTGACCAATCACCTTGATCACCTTGGCAAGTGACCATAACAAGTTGCGTCATCGTTTCTACCAAGGCATCAAAGTCCACAACAAAAATTGGCTCCAACAGCTTGAAAAGAAAAAAGCCTGGAGGAAGCAAGCAGCTCGCCAACCACCCAACCATGACATATACATTTGTAACTACTTCCACATATCATGCAAATCTGGGATTAGACTATTCAGTCACATGAGACATTGCAAACCATCTATGACATGGGCTGCAATATCCACTGTCTCCCATAGATGAAACGATGCCAAAGGGTGTCAGCTTCTATGGTTATGGATGAAACATAGAGTACCTTCAAATAATAGGCTGAATAATTTTGCACAATCCATTTTAATTTAGAGCAAGAGGAAAAAAAACAACTTCTGGTTGGCACACAAAGGTAGTGTGGGAGAGCACAACCTGTCTCATTTTAACCATCTCCAATCCCCAGTCATCCTCCAAGCTCAGGGCCTGACTGCGTTTCCCAAGAGAATCAGAGCAAATAGTTAATAACAATATGAAACTGTGGCAGTTAAAAAAAGAAAGCTTTGCTGCTCATCTGTTGTCAGTTTTGGCAAGCAGCATGGGGGAAGCGAAACACTGATAACATTGCTTTATTGTCCGTGTAGGTCCCAACCTTAACATGCTACATCTGTATCTTCTGTCTCAAGAAGTTGCTTTCTTTTCATCAAACACATTCCAGAAGTCAACAGTAGAAGTACAGACAAGACACAGCAGATCGATCCATTAACTCTCACTCACTGCTAACAGCTCCTTGGCAGAACTTGGCCTCTGCATTCCAATTGGAAAGTTTTGCAGAGTTCAGAATTTAAATAAGCTCACAGGATGCTGCTGCTACTACGTGGTCATAGCGGGAGCAGCTGGAAACCTTTCCAGGTGCTGGGCCTTCTTCTTTTATGTAGAGCATTTGATTAAAGGACTGGTGTAAGCCAATCAAGTCTCTTGTATGCCTTGTCTTAATGTTGCTTCCAAAAAAATGCAGGGCTGGATTCTCAGCAAATGCAAGTCAGCGTAGCTTCACTGAAACATCTTAATCTTAATGACATGTCTAACACCAGGAATAATGATTCATTATGTGAAATGAAGATGCAATGGCAAGAGCGCATTTCCCCTCTGATTGACAGGTTGCTAAATATCCTTATTTTAGAAAGAGAGAAAATGAAAAACCTGTGCGGGCCGGGAGCGATCCAGGCCCTTTTTCACGCCGTGCGGGCTGTGGCCAGCAGCCCGGGCACGCTGGGTCAGAGAAAGCAGGCGACACGCTAGAATTAGGCACGGACTCGTAATGGTTGATTCAAGATTGTTTACTTACACCGAAGATGGTCGCAGTGTAGGCTGGACAGTTTCCCAGGCAAAGCTCCACTTAAATCCTCGTTTGAGGACTCAGACAGTATTCGGATCACTCCCACAGAGTTGTCGAGACTCCGTGGATCCTTTTGCGCACAGGGAAGAGGGATATGTCGAGGATTGCGCTCGGTGACGGGGAGAGGCTAGAGGCTGATCAGACCCCGTTGCCTTCTTGAAATACACTGGGTCCAATAGGCTCCGCAGCACTTAGAGATCTTCACAAGACATGAAGTCTCCTCTCCTGATGTTCGTGGAGTCCTCCAACTTGGGCGAAAACCACTCAAGCCTCTTATACGGCTAGCAAGCCAATCGCTAGCCACCACGTGTGAATAATTTAACGCAAGCCAATAATGGGGCTCGAATTAGAATACAAATGGCGGGAACTCCTTGCAACGTGCATTTCTATGCTGCAAAGAAGAAATGCACCCTGCAAAGAAAGCTTCGAACGGTGGGAAAATAATTCAGTGGTGCCAAAGCACACACAAAACAAAAATCACACCCTTGGGTTGTGACAAAACCCAGCTCACCATATCTCTATAATTGCCTTGCAAGCCTCATCTTTTATTTATAATGCTGATGAGTTGTTATTATTTATATTATATTTGTGCCCAAGAGCCTGAGTTAGGGACCAGAACCTCTTGGTGCTGGACACTGTACAAACACAATCCTTGACCTGAAAAACTTGAAATCTAAGAAGCTAAAAGCTCTTCCTATGGCTGCTAACAAGTGCTGTACAAACATATAGAACCTACTTCAGTACAGTGTGGCTCTCTGTCTCTCTCTAGTGGCTGGTCCGTACCCAGAGGTTAATGAGTTTGCCAGAAAGGTCCTAGGTCTAATGCCCATACACAGTGGTGTTATTACACTTGGAAAGGAGAGTTAAGGATTGTGGTTCATATAAACAAGAAACTTCCTTTTTCCTTAGCATACAGGCAAGTGCGTCTTAATCCAGTTGTACTGACTGAACCACGTTCAAGGCTTTTAGAGCCTATCAGAAAATTATTTCTTTTTCCCTTGCAGAACCATTTGACTTGCTGTCAAAAAGAAAGTTATTGCCTTGAAAATCCAATTTTCTGCCAAAAAACCCTTAGTTTTAATAGAATTTTCTGACAGCCCTATCAGCTACTATTGCTTCCAGATCAGTTAGAATAATTACAGCTCACGTGATGAGGAGTCATCACTAGAGTCCACGTGATGAGGAGCAACTAGAGTCCAGGTATGTATCTGGTAAGTATAACTCTCCCTGGTTAGTTCTGCCACTCGCATGGATGAGCCTGGTAGTTTGAAGCTAAGTGGTCCAGATTCAGCCCCTCTGAAGAAAATAAAGCAATGAAAAGTGAAGTGGGTGGAAGTGCTGCCATCCCTTTCAAGTGAACCCTGGCTTCACACCAGGATGCTATTGCTATAAGACATTGTTATAGGTAATCATATGCACTTTAATTATCTGGTATTGACTAGGTTCCTCATTGTTGACTGAGCTCAAACGTAATTCTGGAGGGTAGGTTTAACTTTAAAGAGAGGCCTGCTGAATTGTTTTCAGAACGTGGATTCTTTATGCTCCATTGGTATTGTGCTACTAAGCTTCACTGACATGGTTTCACATTTTGGGCTTATTCATACACACAACTTCCACATTTTTCTTTCACAATCTGGATTCTCACTTCTATACTATTTGGTGTATCTTTCTTTCTCCCCATCTTCTTTTTCCATTCCCTTATAACAGAGGCAGATGAGTGACTGCTGTTCTATTTACTTATGTCACAGGGTAACTCAGAAGCATGAGCAGCTTCTGAACTGCTACCACTCAAGGAAAATGGGCATGCAGTTAACAGTACAGGGGTGGGACTTGGGGTATCTAAAGTAGGCTTTTACCCCAGACACAGGCTTCCTGATATGACCTTTGACAAGTCATTCATCTTAGAGCTGTCTCTCTCTCTCTAGGCAAAGCAGGATTAATACTCCTTCCTTCCGGTCTTAAAGTAGGAGCTCTTCAGCAGCAGGAACCATCTCTTGTACATCTGAACAACACCAAGTATGGCAGGATCTTGACATTAGCTGGGAACTATCAGGGCTGCTGTAATGATTAGTATTGCTGGGAAACTGTTGACCAGCTCTGAGTGTTAGTGCTAACCTACATAGCCACAACTGGATTTGTCAAGAAGTTTCCACCTACACTGCAATCACGAGCTGACATGCCCAATTTAGCTTTCTTGTAGCTAGGCTGGCTGCAGCTACCAATGAAGGCATTAGCAACTCAACTCCCAAGTGGGCTTCTACAACCCACACAAAGCCCATACTACTGCTGGCTTCACTGCTATTGATACCAGAACAAGCTAGCTTAAACTAACTCAGACGTGCTTACATATATTGCAGTAGCTCCTCTGATTATAGTGCAGACACAGCATCAATTCCCCAGGGGGGTCGGTTTTCCCCATTACCATACTATAAGAATTGTCTTCAGCAGGGGACGTACCCCCAGTATAAGCAAGAATATTACCAAGGTTTCCTTGACAATGAACCCTTGTCTTCAAGACTGATTGCCCATATCTTCTCTCATGGGAGCATGGGTTTGCTAGCCTTCCACACACTCAAAGCCCAAACTCCCTTCCCCTAGTTAATGAGGTAAGGATGAGATGATGCAAGTGTTTGGCTTTATTTTGGTGAATATTTATTTGTTTGTTGAGGCAGGAAGAGTGACCTTTAATGTTGCATTATTATTTGCATTCTTTACTTCAACATATGGAACATATGTAAAGAGTACTGGATGGGCCCCTATGGAAACTGCTGGATAGACAACAGCTCTCTCATGAGCACTAGATGAAATGAGGATGATTTATACTGGCTACCATGGAGGAAGCAGGACTGTCACATGCAATACACAGCTGTCTTCGTGAACCTCCACAGATCTAAATCCAACAGTTAAGCACCACCTCTGCGTTCTACCTAAAAGTATTTACTAACAGATGAAAGAAAGCCACATTTTTGAAAGCCTAGTCTGGTCAGGGATCTCTCAATTAAGGTGCCCCAGTTAAGGTGCCCCATTAAGAAGCCTTAAAGAGTCCATTTGGACATGCCTCCATGGCCTTCCTTGGACCACTGCTAACTATATAGGCCCCATCCACTTGGGTGCACCAGGCAGAGTAGGCAGCTCAGGAGCAGGTCCTGTTAGAGAGAAGCTTCAGGCTGGACATCAGGAGACATTACTTTACAGTTATGGCTGCCAGGCTCTGGAATGGGCTCCCAAGGGAGGTGGTGCTCTCTCCTACCTTGGGGGTCTTCAAGAGGAGGCTGGACAGATATTTGGCTGGGGTGTTATGACTCCGGCATTCATTCTTGCCCAGGGCAGGGGGTCGGACCTGATGATCTGTTTAGGTCCCTTCTGACCCTAAGCACTATGAAACTATAACCACTGCCCTAGGACATATTCTCAGAGCCACTCCAGCCACTTGGAATTATGCCTGAATTGCCTACCCTGGCTAATGGCCAGTCCCACCATACCTGAGTGAGAGTGAGTGGTAGGGGTTATTTTGCCAGCAGTGGTGGTCCTAAGGGCAAGAGGGATGCTGTGTAGACAGGACCTTAAAGATGTCTCAGGTCCTAAACAATGACCCACATAAACTTAATAGTCACTTTTGAAAACCCTGACCTGTGTGTGCAAGCTTCAAGGTAGGGTTGTAGCTGGCAGGAAATTTGGCTCTTAAGGTCTGGCCCTGATTATTCAGATACATTTTCAAAATTAGAGCTCTGAAAAAACAGTTCTAGGCATTTGTGAAATCCCTGCTGACCTGCTACATAACTAGTCAGTGTCATGCCTTTGACTTGGTCCAACAATGTGCACGTTAGTAATGAGCTATATCAACAGGCTCAGTGTCTGACTTTGGCTAAGCAAACACAAGTTTGGATGCTTATTTAAAACTTGTTTGGACTCTTCAGTCCACAAGACTGGGGTGAAAATCTTGTTGGAATAGTCCTTCTCATGAGGTATCCAATAATACCTGAATCCAGCTGGGCTGGAAAAACACTGTACAAACAGCCTGCCATCATTTCAATGTCCAGAACCAGCGGGGACCTGGGAGAGTTAAGTTTTGCTAGTAGAACCAGCAATGAGGGAAAGACAAGTTCACTAAACTTTTGCAAACTTGTCTGCCTGTGCCAACCTAATGTCCCTGTGCGTGGGTATACCTATAATCATAACATCTGGAAAAACACAAATATGGGCAACTGACTAAATGAATCATGTTTTCTCTTCATGTAAAAATACAACTGTGTAAAGTGTGTATGTCTGACTCTAAGCATTCAAATAATTAAGGGAAAAAAAGTTGCTTTTGATTAAAAAACCCCTCTTGACTGTGTCCTTAGTAATTAAGATAGTATGAGCGCAATAAATCAGTAGATGTGCCAACCCACAGAGGTCAAATATAACTAGGCAGCAAATTATAGTAAACATTTATGAATCCCTAGTATGTGGTGCATGGCCCCACCCATTCTTCTTGGCTCACAAATTCACCGTTGATTGCACTGGTCCTTCTGGCATTTTGTGTCCTCATGCAAGTTGTCCAGAACAGCCTCCCTAAGCACTGTCCCTGAACAGGATTAGATTCATTCTAAACCCAGTGTGTTGTACAAGGGATGACTAATGCTCTGAGAAGATGGGAGAAACCAGAACGGACAGGAAACATTTTTTTTAGCAAAGGAAGTAGAAAAATGCCACCAGAGGTTTCTATTTCAGCAACAAGAAACTTGTTCACTCTCCTAACAGGAAGGGTGGCCTTGTGGTTAGTGCACTGGACTGGGACTCAGAAGATTAATCCAGTTGAAGTCATTTGTGGCACAAGAAGCTTGTGTCAAATCCCTAGATTTCCCCTGTGACCCTGTGTCACTTAATCTCCCTGTGCCTCAGTTCCCCATTTGCAAAACAGAGATGATCAATTTGATCATCTTCCTTCATTCCTGAGCTCTTTCAATTGCCAGGATTTCACAACAAGAATTGTATTTTCCTCAATGTCTATACAGCGTGGAGCACAACTGAGTGCCAATCTCAGCTAGGGTTTCTAAGTATACTACAAATAATAAGGATATATGAGGCTAATGATCATCTTGCACAATGACCCTGGTCTAGGATACCTGGCACAGTTATCGTCTCATTATTTGTATGACATAAGCACTTAGGAATCCAAGCCACAGACCTGAACCTTTCTGTATGAGGTACTCAAGAACACAAAACAAAAAGATTGTTTCTGCTCTCAACATCTTAAGATTTTAATACTTATCACCCCTCCCTGACCCCAATGGCTTATAGCCAGTTCATTCTAGAGCGGGATTTCCAGGCATGTCAGCCAGCTTGATTGCTTGAAATCACTATTGGTACTCCGTCCCATCGTTATACATGGTGGTTATAGAGACAATATTCTTTGTGTCTATTGTTCAAAAAATCAGAACATTTTTTAAAGAAACAACTAGAAAAGGTGACACTGCTCACAGTTAGTGTCAGTTCTTATGTCACAGTAGCACTTTGATAAAACAACTGAATCAGCGCTAAGGGGTACCAGGTTTGCTTTGCATCCAAAATTATGCTTTCCAAGCAAGAAGGTATTTGTCAGCATCTAAATCCACTGCTGAGTAGTTTGCTCTAACACTGATTCTAAAACTCTCCCTGGGGCAGGGACTGCTAAAAGCAATTTATTTTGTAGTCTGTAAATCTAAACTTGCAGGGTCCTGCTGTCTGGATTCAGAGCTGCTAAGCTTCAAGTTCATACAACTGTACAAGCATTGAACAAACACCCGGTGCAAACCCACCATGTCATAAGTTTCCTCAGGCCAGGAGGGCCATCCTTGATTTTTCAGTCTTTTGAGGGTTATGTAATTCTCAGTTCCCTACCCAGCATTTTTTGATTGACCCAGATCCTCAGAGGACAAACAGCTATGCCACTCCTTGACTGAGAACATGGAGTGGGGAGGAAGGGATCAAGGATTTTCACTGTTCCCACATGCTGTTAGTGAAGAGACCTTCAGGAGCATGAGTCTGACATCTCCTTTTTTTATTAGTAGCAGGAATGAGACGCTAACCCCACAGTTATTACCTTTCCACTGCCTTTACTGTACTTTCCTCTGCGCTGGGGGGCTGAGATGCTCAATATTTATTTGTGCAATAATTAGGGAAACCAAATCCCGGAGCTACCCAGTTATCTCATGTTGCATTCTGGGATACCTCAGACCCTGTACTACAGCATAGATTGGATGAGGACAGGTGCATGGATCAAGATAGCTTATGTAAAGGGGACATCTTCTTTCTCCTTGAGGTAGACTCAGATTCCTTCTTCCAGTAAACAGCTTCTTAGCAGGAGGATTTTTACTAGCTGCATCAGACGAAAGTGCCTCTGCAAGATGCTGACCTGGGACTCTCCCAAGCAGCAGGAGACATCTCTCCTGGGCCCACTGAGGTACATGCCTGGGGAAGCTCTGGAATGTAAATGATGCTTCCTTTTCTAGTTGTGCTTCGTCTCCTAGGTTGCTGCCACCAGGGAAAGTCCAAGAAAGCTCTTTGGCATTCTCAGCAAACTGAGATTTCACCATCCAAGTGATAAGAGTTCACTGAACTACCTCCAAACCTCACTGAAAGCTTCCACCATGGTTTATGAGATTGGCAATGCTTCACACTATCTATTTTAATGACCAGGCCATTCATCTCTTTAAAACGAATAGGCTTCATCCCCAATGAGTACAATGCAATGCAACTCCACAGCAAGTAGCGAAACAATGCCAGTTCACACTAAACTAAGCATTTAGGAGGGGAGGGTCTGATGTGGAATCCAGACTGAGAATTATTTGGGCTTTTACAAGTCTGCATTCAATGCCACTTTTTGAAAGGGAAAGACCTTTTTAATTGAAATGTTAATAAGAAGAAAAAGAATAGGGATGAGTTCCCCCCACCTCTCCCACTGCCAAAGAGATCACAAATATCCCTGCTGTAAAGATCTCTGAGTCACTTTTCTTAGGCAACAAACCCTCTTGAAAAAGGAAAGTAAATAAAAGCATAAAGGTGGAGGATGCCCTCTGAGGAGTATTAGAGGCATTCTTGCAGGGCAGAGATAACCTGGTGACTGCGGTATATATAACATGCATCTGCATTAACGTAACCAGCATATTGTATACCTGAAGCCCTGGGACACTGACATTTGTTTCCCCTCCTATCATTAAACAAGCCAAAATTTGCCCAGCTTGGACTTTTATACAAGAATAGGCCTCTTTAGACTCTCTTTTGGAAGAGGATTTGAAACTTTGCTGTGGATCACAGCTTATGTATGCATCTTGGAATGCACTGACAGTGGAGTTCACTCTCAGTAAAATGTCCATGCCCTTCTGGAGACCCATTCTGTACATCTTACTCTGGCAACTCTCCTAACATGAATTTTGTGTGACTAAGAAGGGGTTAAGTCTTGCAGGAAAGGATTAGGCTGGATGTAATAAGCATGTAATAGGTAGCTAGAAATAAAGCACTGCTTAGTCAAAATTACTCCCCGTCTCCCAGACATTCAGAGATATACAGCAACATGTTTCCTGACAAGGCTGTTGGGACCCAACCAGCACCCACTGAAGATAAGAGCTTTGCCACTGATGTCACTGGGATCCGGATATGGCCCTGTAATAGGTATCTGGCACACATTATAATAAATGCATGTTGGGTTTTACTGGCACATCTGATAACATTTATGAGTCTAGTGTTGGATCGTATAATCTTCACAACATTTTATAATCTTCATAGATTGTAATCTTTCCCTGGCACCATCTGACACAAATTATAATGATAAGGAATTTTCAGTTTAATAACTTGTACATTTCTAAAGCAAATATATTCAAATGTGTTCCAGACAGTAGTCTCTGACTTTTTTAAGAGCAAGCTATTCTCATGTTATGAAAAAACAATTTGCAGGTCCAGAAGGCAAAATATTCTCCACTGAGTGTCTTTAGATTTTTCCAAGAGCTTCTCAGTGCAAATATGCAGTGTGACAGTTCTCTAGTATTCAATGTTTTCCTTTAACAGCACCTCCTGATTACATGTGAATCACAGCTTTTATTTTGTTATAAAAAATAAAAAGATGTAAAATTCTAGCCCTCATTTTTCAGGGAACAACTTGAAGTGCCAAGCTGACAGGCTTAAAAGCCAGGAGCCAAAGCAGAACTTTAAAAGATATTATTTGGAAACTCTCACGATTTTTAAGCTAATCTTATGATTTTGAAGAACAGGCTGAAGTCTTAATTTTTTTTAACAGTTCTGGCTTGCACAGTACAGATTGGCAATGGTGATATCTGAGATGAGTCGTATTCATTATATAGATATTAGCGAGTTTATAATGTATTCTGTATACTGTTCTACCTGGCACTCAGCCAGGAAACAGAGACAATGAAGTATTCATTACGAGCCAGACTGTGATACCTTAGTCATGGAGAGCAGTACTTTACCTTGGTGAGCGATCCCTCTCAAACCACTGTGCAGAGAAAGGTGCAGCTCAGCACACGTAAAAGGAAGCAGAATCTGGGACACGCGCATATGCTGAATCCATTGGGATGTCAGATACTGCTCAGAAGTGCAGAATTTAGAACTGTTCATGCTCAGGAGTCCTGGATAGTAATGTAACTGAGGGGGGAGCAGCAGGGACAGTAAAAATAGCTGTTGCTGCTGTGGCAACTGACCACACCACCTCTACTGACACCATGGCAGCTGGTGCCACTCTGTGTGCTGCCACTGCCGAGGGCATGGAGCTGCCCTGCTATGCCTCTGGTCCTGGATTCTGGTCAAGTCACAACAAGAATGGTGAAATCCTTGAACATTTCCCAAGAGATCAAATGGCTTTGATGGGAATCCATCTGAGGCCCTTTCTTCACTAAGGAAGCATTGTATAAATAGTCTACCATGCCTACAAGCTCACTCTGTTTCCCAGGTTCAGCAAAGATGGACAACCTAGGAAGCAGGCACTGCCAACGTTTTTTAACCTGTATCTATTGGGTTCCACTCCTGGCAGGGTCACATGACCTAGTTAGCAATGCTGGCACAGTTAGTGACCTCTACTTGGAGCCAGATCCAAAGCCTATTAAAAGCCTTTCCATCGACTTCAGAGGGCTTTGGATTAGGTTCCCAACACCAACTAATTAGAGCTGGTGGAACATTTTCCATTGACGTATTCCCCCCTCCTCTTCCTGATGGAAAAATGGCCTTTTTGACTAAACAGAAGCTTTCATCGAATGAAACTGCTGAGAGTCGTTGAGCTGCCATTGAAAAAACAGGAACCCAGACAGAAAAATTTGGATATTTTTAAGCCAGAAAGTTGGTTTATTGAAAAAAAAGCAAAATGGGTTTTTTTTCAGTATTTGTTTCTTTATGAGAACTTGACAAAAATCAATAAAAAACAAGAGAGAAATTATGTGTTTCACTGAATTAGGTTTTACATGAGCAAGCCATTTCTACACCTGCTCTATTGCTAATCATAGGGAGAACTGAAACAGTATTACTGTATATCGGCAGAGAATTTTTAGAAGACCTGGGTTTTATTTACCTTTTGACTTGAAAGAACTTCCTCTTTACAGGCCACAAAATGGACTATAGACTTATGGAATGTACCTTTGTAAACCAAGTAGACATTAAAGAAGATCTGCACTGAAGGGAAAGTCATGTTGAAATTAAATACATTGGGCCAGATACTGATGCACCACAGGCTGAATTCTGATACACTTAGTCATCCTAGGGAGTACTTTACATTATAATAAGCCCCCTTGACCTCAGTGGGACCACCACTGACTTTTGGGTACTATTCAGTAAGCACACACATCGCAACCTGGTCCACTGTAATTAAGAAATAGAATTTTAATTGCATATTGAGTTCTTATCTAAAGGATGAGGTAATCCACAGCATGCTAATGAAGGTTTATCAACTGAGCTGGCAAAGCCTCAGAGGATGATAAAAAAAGAAAGAAAGAAGAGGAAAGAGACATGCTGGCTATGGAAACATGTCTTGCTGCAACAAGATATAATGGCATGCAGAAACTGAGAGAGAATGAGAAAGGGAGAGAAAGAGACTTTCTGGGACAAGATACTGTGCTGAGGTTTGAGAAGATGAGCAGATTGCTGCTGACAGATTGAGGCACCAAATAAACCAGATGCCTTACAGCTAAGAATCAAAGTCTCTCCAAGATTTAAGGTGAAGATTTTCAAAAGTGATTTTGGAAGGCTGTTTTTGGCTGCCCAGGGGATTACATAAAAGTGGCCTGATTTCCAAAGGGTTCATAGCATCACAGGGAAGTAGGGCCAGAATGACCTCATGAAGTCATCTAGTCCAGCCCCCTGGCTGACTGAGCTCAGTGATTTTGAAAATAAGGTTCCTCTGAAGAGTCTCAGGGAGGGCACCAAAATCCATACATCACTGAAATCTTGGATGAAGGTTTTTCCCCTCTCATTTAACCAGACATTTTCTAGTAAGGAGCTTAGCAACATGTCTCAGTCCAGCTGGGTTTTTAGATTATCTTATATTGTCAAGCTTGTCTTCATTTTATTTTCTGTCTTTAGATACTACTGATTGAATTGGATTTCAGGACTGTGGGTTGAGTGAAGGATTTCAACCCTAGAGCAGAAAGGGTGAAAAGAGTTCAACCAAGCCTATATTCCAGGGCAAAAAAGATTGTGATTCTTTTATCAAAATGGCTTGTGATAAAGATAGCAACAGATAGCATGTGCGTGGGAACAGATTAAATATCTGAATCCAGAGGTATTTCTAAGCCAACCCTGACAGATTTCAGATGAAAAGGATTCCTTTTTTGGAAGACCTAGGACTGATCCAGGTTAAATTCTTTAGGAAGGAAGCAGGTCTTGGAAACAAAACTGTGACAGCACCTAGACACTAGCAGTAAGGTTTTATAAGCCACCTACAAGATGTAGGTGGCCAGTCCCCATTCACTTATTGTATTGGCCCTTTATTCAACTTTGACATTCTTGTTCTAGTAGCTGATTAAAGAACAATTGAAAATGAGTAGGTGGAACAGCATGCCTCCTGCAGCTGGGACTACAGAGGTGTTAGAACATCCTTATAACTATATAACTCCCTGAAATCCATTTAGTGTGGATACACTCTTCATTGACAAACAGAAACATCTCTAGCATCAGAAGAGAATTTTTTTAAAAAAATCATGTACCATCTTTTGCTTCCGAAACTGCTCTTAAGGAAAGGTGAGGTAACCTGAAAACACAGTTGCTAGGTACCACAAATGTTAGTGACCTGGGACCAGCTCAGCATTTCAACACCAGCCTGATGATAGCTAGCTGTTAGACATTCAGCTACCCTTTCTTCCTGCCACGTGAATCTGGTTTAGACCAGAAACAACTAAAGGGAAGAACTATCAGCTTTTCCATCGCAGAGCCTGCCTCCCTGTCCTCCCACTATCAGATGGAGGCTGAAAAAAGAAGTCCATCCAAGTTCTACCCTCAGGGGAGAAAAGGTACAAAGTTTCCCCCTGCTTATTATCTTGTGTGTGTGTGTGTGTGTGTGTGTGTGCGTGCGCATGGTTTTTGGGGGGATTGTTATATACACCCAGTGCAGTTCCAGCTCTCCCAAAATTCCTAGAGGTATTTTAAACTCAGATGGGAATTCTTAGAGTGAACCTCAACCCTTTTCTCCTTCATGTTACTGGCCCTTGAAATCCAGAGTACCACAGCCCCCCAGAAAGAGCATTCCCTATTCCTTAGGTCAGGGCCAGGTCTCCTGAGCTCTGCTTCTTGCCAGCAGTTAGTAATAGAGTGTGTCTCATTCTAGGCATTTTAAAGGGCCAGCATCAGGCACCATTAGCAAGTCACTTCCCAGGTATTTGAGAAGGAGTCAGTCAGCCAACTGGCCATTCTCCTTGCCCCAAAATGCGGGGAGGGTGAGCCAACTCTCAAATAGGACAAGGACTCTAGTCAACCCCTCAAGTTCACCAGACCAAAGAAGATTCCCTGCTCCACCACACTAACAAGCTGCATTAAATTAACAGGGGTAAGAAGGAGACCTGGAGATACATTCCTGTCTACCCTGAAGGACCATGTAACCAACCCCTAATTCTGTCCCCAAGGGCCAATATTAAGGACTCCCTATAGATGCACAAAGGAGTGGAGGTTTTCCAAATCAATTAGAGATCTGGGATACCTCAGTTTAAATGGGCCTGGCATTCAGGATATCCTTAGTTAGTATCTGCTCTCAAAAATCAAGCTGCTTCAAGGTAGCACCATAATGGCGGCAGACAACCTACACCCCTGCACCATAATGGTGGCACACTTACCTCAGTCCTCTTACAAAATCTTGACCCTTACTTGTGTTCAAAGAAGACCCTGGTAATCTTTGATTCCTACAACAGCCTGCAGAACCAGTGCCAATCCCCTGCAGGAGGGCAAATGACACAATATTCATATGAAGATTTGTATCCATTCAAGGTACTCCCTGAACCAATCAGTCCTTCCCACACTGCATAATAGTAAGCCATTTCCCTGGTAATGGTTAGCAGTGCAGTGAAGCCAAGGTCAGACAATCCATGGAGCTCCCATATCATCCTAATGGCAAGAAAAGCAAAGAGCAAGTTCTACAGGATCCTGGTTTTCTTGTCCACATTGGCCATCTCATATCAGTCAAACTCTTGCATCCACAGTTTCCCTCTCAATGCTGCTCCACAGTGTCATCTGGTGACAACAGAGGCTACAACATCAAAGAACTTTGCTGAATATCTCCATCTACTGGTAGAAAGGAAGTAAAGTGGGGAAATTTGTGAAACTGGTAGAAGAGCAGGACTAAAGGGAAGAGGAAAACTTGTGAACAAAAAAGAGAGCACTGGGCAAAAAAGGAACATCAAAGCAGTAATACCCAACACAAGAAGAAAGGTTAAAAAAAGCAATCCATACTTCAGCAAAGGCAAGAAGAATAGCACTTGCAAAAAGACACCATACTAGGAAACCTATCTAGGTACAAGACAGGTCAAGAGGGACTCAAATGGAATAGAGAACTACCACAGCCTCTGCTCCAAAGCCAACTGAAAGGTGGTGGGAGCAGGTGGATATTCATTTTAACTGGTGAGAATGAGCACTGAGAAAAGCATGGCAGCTTCTAAATATGGGGGCAAATCCTCAGCCAGTGTAAAATAGCAATACTGGGTTGAGGTCATTGGATCTAGGCTAGTTTACACCAAGATTTTGCCCAACAGCCAAAAGGAACCATTTGAACATCTAGTCTGACCTCCTCTAAAACATAGGTAGTAAATTTCACCATGACTGAGCCCAGTAAATTTGTGCATTGCTAAAGGGTAATTTGTAGGGGTGTGCAAAGAGGGCCCTATTTGATTCGGATTCAAATTCAGCCCAAATCAGGGACAGTGATTTGATCCGTTGATTCGAATCACTGTCCCTGATTCAATGCAGCCAAATCCAAATCTGGAGATTTGATGCTGATTCACAGAATCAGCGATTCAGACATAGACACAGCTTTAAGAGTTTTTTCTACATACCTTGAGGTAGCAGGCATGGCTTGTGAACACTGAGATGCTGGGGCACATGGAGCATCCCACAGGAGTAAGGGGGGCCCTCCACATGTTTGGCGGCGAAACCAGAAGTGGACTGGAAGTACTGGGAGCCAACCTCGTGCCTCCATGGGTTGGTGATCGGTCACAGGGGGACCCCGGGTGCCCCTCCCCCAGATCTAGAAGGCACCAGTCGCTGAGTCAGGAAGGGGTGCTGGGGGCCCCCCAGCATGCTACCCGGTGGACCCTGAAGTGGACTGGAAGCACTTCTGGTCCACTTCCAGGTCTGCTGCTGAGCACGCTGGGGAGCCCCCTGTGCTTCTGTGGGACACTCCATGTGCCCCAGCATCGCAGTACTCATGAGCCGCCTGCTACCAAAGGTATGTAGAAAAAACATTTAAAGCTGTTTCTATGTCCAAATCTCCAAATCTTTCCGAATCTCTCCAAATCAGTTCAGAGGGTTCTGATTCAATTTGGAGAGATTAAAACAAGCTTGTCCAACATACGGCCCGTGGGCCGCCATGCGGCCCACCAAGCTGTTTTCTGAGGCCCGCGGTGCTGTGATGGGAAATGAAAATAAACACGGTTTACTTTCGTTCCCACCCCTTGTCCCTCCCCCAGCCCCTCAGCAGCTTCCTAATGGCTGCTGAAGGGCTGGGGAAGGGACAAGGTTCCCACACGCACCGTGTCAGCTTGACATTGCCGACGCGGTGCATGTAGGAAGAGGAGTAGCCATGTGCCTCTCAGGACAGGATGAGTTCAGCCAGAGCAGCAGGGGCTCAGCTGCACTTTTCCCCTACCTGCGCTGGTCAGTCCTGAGCGGCACACGGCTCCACCACGCCCCTGCTGGCTGGTGCCGACCCGGGCAGGTCTGTCCCATCCAGAGCAGCATGCAGCTGAAGCTGAATTCCCACGTGCTGCTGGGGATGGGAGGAGGCCGGTCAGGTTGGCACCAGCCAGCAGAAGCGGCAGTAGAGCCATGTGCCGCTTGGGACTGACGGATGCAGGCAGGGGGAAAATGCAGCTGAGCCCCTGCCACTCTGGCTGAGCCCCCTGCAGCTGTGCTGTATGCTCCTTTAAGACTGAACAATATGCTCAAGAATAGAGCATGAACGATCTGGGCTTCAACGTAAATTTGGAACAGGTAAAAATCTTTGTAAAAATCCTGTCCAGTGTTTGGAATGTGTTTGCTTCTGTTTCTCTTTGTGCGGGATTGGGGGTTCAACTTGTTACTACTTGTTAAAGATGTGTTACTAACAAGTTATTAATTCAATAAAAGTAAATCTTCTTGAAGATTATTCTCAAAAATGCCCATATGTTGTTGCTTTGATTAGTTTCCGCTCTGGCTGATATCTTTTCCACATTTAATCTGTTGACTTGCATTATGCTTCTTTCATTCACTGAGAAGTAAGTAGAAGCGAAAGTGTTTATTTTAGTCAAGTGTTTGGTATTATTTCATTGTTGCTTTTATATTGTTTTTATTTTGGATTTTAAACCATATTTCCAGACCCATTTCATTATCACTTCCTGCAACTTCATTGCTGTCAAAGGTCACATGACATCACTTCCTGCTGTGATACCACTTCCTGTGAGGTCTTTGAATATGGCTCGCCAGCCCACTAGGTGATAAAAAGTTCGTGATCCGGCCCCACATTCAAAAAGGTTGGACACCCCTTGATTTGATTTGTATTTGGAGATTCAACTACTGAATTGGGCTGCATCTCCACCAAATCAAATCAAGGACCAAAGCTTTGCACAGCCCTAGTAATCTTTGCTTAGCTAAAGCATCTTTTCAGGGCAAAGGTAAGGATATTGCCTATTGACTTTAATGGAGATGGGCTGATTTATGCCATCTGCCCTATAACCTTCATATGACTTTAAGTTACACAGCTACTCATGGAATAGCCATAAGATGGTAAAATCTTTACACTAATATTGATCTGAATTTGGTATAAATGACCCATATTCACTCACATACCACATGCACCTTTTTCCCAAAAATCAGCTCCCCCAAATTGGAGTGTGTGTCTTCAGTGAGGAAAATGAATTTCTGCCTAAAATAAAAACATCCCCCACTCCCACCTTCAATTCCTACTCCAGCTGTAGTCCCTGCTCCCAGCAGCAGTAGCATTTCTATTCAGGCAGCTGAGAAAATCAGTTGACTTAATGGCTTATTGTTCTTCACTCTACAGGTGCTAACAATCATCTCTTCTTTTTAAATACTCTTGATGTTTCACTAAGCATGCCAACCTGTCTTCTGGCAATTTTACTGTCTTTTAGCTACTCCTGGTCTCTCTCCTCCTATTTCATGGCCTTGCAGAATATCTTTAGCTTTTCAGAATCAAAGATCCACCCATGGAAACCAGTCTTCAGCTAGGGTCTCAGCTTTTAGTTAAGCAGGAGGAAGAGTGAGTTGAAGATGAGGCACTGTCCCTGGTCTGTGCAGCCATACCTCTGTAAAAATTATTTTTATTCATTCTGCCTTCCACAAAACAAGGCATATGTCTTATTTGGGGGTCTGTGGTATGCAAAAAAATATGGTAGTCTCCAAAACAAGGCAGGCTCTGTGTTTTGTTATCATTCTGCTAAAGTCATCCACCCACTTCAATCTGTCATGTTCTTACCATAATTATCCCCCAAAGCACAGCTTCAAGGACCAACTTTACAAAGTTACAAAATCACCCAGACTCATAGTTAGAGGCAAGGATATATTGCAAAAGGAATTTAATAAATATTTGTTTGAATTTTATTAATCCATTTGCTAGCAAATAAATTTACTGACAAGAACAGTCAATTTTATATCAAGATTGGAGGATGCTCTTGGGGAAGAAATTTAGAATTCATCAATGTGAACATTCCCACCAAAAACCTGGAAGTAAGGGCTACACTTACCCAGTCCTGTCTTAGAGGGTAGAGTGGACTGTTGAGCTGGGATTTAAGACTTCTGCACTCGGTACCTAATAGACATCATGTCTGACCTCGGGCAATACCATCACTCTGATTCTAATAATGAGTTTGCAGCACTGCAGCAAAGCAAAACTCCTATTTATGGCAGTGGTATTAAAGTCTCAGCCTAGATTTTATGGGTGTGTATAGAAGTTACACTTTTCATGCAATGAGGCTGCCAAAAGTGCTCTGTAGTAGTAATATAACAAATGTTCAGGGCTACAGAGTGCTCTAAAAATGGCAGATCACACAAAAAGTTAACTCTCACCTGATGCAGTATCAGATGAAGGCACTCAAGGGCAGAGCACCTTAGCTACCTTGCATACAGGTTCACACTGAGAGCTAATTTTGGGAAATTCTGCTCACATCCAGGGGCCTTTGGGGGCTGGGCTCATGCTTGTCTTGTCCCTGTACAGCTGGGCAGGGGGTGGCAAGGGAGCCCCCCCCCCCACGTGACCGCCCCAGCTGCCTCTGCTCTGTTCCCCCCTCCACCCCAGCTCCAGGCACAGCAGCCAGGAGGCTGCCTCTGTTGAGTAGTTTGTATAGAGAGCAGGGGGCAAGGGAGCCCACCACCACCATCGAGAACCAGCCCAGCTCCCCCTGAGACCCTGACAGGGGTAGTTGAGGAGGGTTGCACAGTGGGGCAGCTCTATCCCCACCTTCTCCCCCAGCCACTGCCAACTGTTGGCAGCTGGCAGGGAGGGGGGAGGCGTAAAGGGCTGACGTACCCCTACCTGCTGGCCATGGCAAACACATGTTGGGTTCAATGGTGCTCTAACTATGGAGCTTTTATGTAAAGTGCCATAGTTAAAGCGCCTCTCCAAAGGCTGCCTAAATGTCTGTATACATCTTATGATGGTAACAGTTCAGAAGTGCTTCCCAGAGCCCATTGCAACATGGCTATTTTTTGTGTGTTCTTAATGTGAGTTAGTTAATGGAGGTTAAAGTGAAGACAAGCCCTTTCGTGTTAGAAGTTGAAAGCCCAGCAATGACTGCAAGCTGCTAAAGTTAAAATCCAAATTACCTTGCCTTCTCCTCATTTAATCTGAGACAGCTAACTCAGGTTAGCCAACCCAAGTTAGGAATGTGCCTGGTTTTTCTCACCTTTAGACCCTAATCTTTCCCACCACTTTCAGGCCAAAGTCGTTTATAGAAGAGAGCAATTAGCCCTGAAAAGCTTACAATGTCTCTCCTTCTTTGGTTACAATCAACTCAAAGATTGTCTGACAGGTTGCCTCCTGCTCCTACTTTTCCTTCCCCACGAATAGCATTAACATCAGATTCTTAAAAAAGAAAATGTAATCCCTGGATCTAAGAATCTGTACGCCTTGGATCTGTGTTGAAACAGAATGCCCTACCCATGCAGAGCTCTGTGCCTTCAAGGGCTCTCTTCGGAGCTGCAGAGGTTTGTCTGCATGAGATAGCTTGCAGGATTGGGACCTTAATGGATATCCATTATTTTCCCTCCACCTCTTTCAGGTCTGCCCTGTGTTGCTCTTTGCCTTAAAACAATGGGAACTCACATTCTACAAAAATATTAATTTTTTATCTGAACACCAAAGGCAGTAACTGAAGTTTGTGGCCTGCTGCATTCTAGAGCACCCTGATCTACCCCTGCCTTCCCCAGTGGAACATGGCCTTGGGTCTTAGCAATTACACCCTATTCTCTTACATAGCAACAGCCCCTCCATACAAGGCTCAGCCAACTTTCTGTCCTTCTTCCTTGCCTTCTTCATCTCTCTAATTCTCCCACTTCATTTGGCTCCCAGCCAAATGCCTCAGGTCTGAAAGCAAAACTCCAAAGGGATAGCATAGAACACAATCCCTATCCTTCTCAGGGGGGTTGGATATATTTTTAAAAATCTGATATATGAAAACTACCTGGATAATCAGAAGACTACTTTGGTAAGCAACTCATGCTAGAAGACATATGGGAGAATTTCATTTATATCATATTTACATCCTTTTAATCAATATATCTTCTTGTTGTTATTAAAGTTCAAAGGTGGGATTTTCAAAAGCAGGAAAGGTAACACTTTTAGAAGTGTATAAAGGATTTAGACACCTAAGTTTCACATTCATCAATGAGCTAAGGTCAAGTCTGAACTAAATAGCCTCTTTAGGCATCTCTGCTCATTTGCTGTTCCCAAAAACCCTTCCTCATCTCCTGCCTAAATTCTCTAGGTGCCCAAGATGCCTACATTTCTGTCAATGAGCAGGGGCTGAAATGCCTAAATCTTGCTGTCTATGAGCAGCTTAGCACCTCGCTCATGTCTCACTCATGTCTAAGTCTGGTAGGATTCACAAGCCAAGCGTCCTCAAACATACCCAATCGGTGAGGCTGACCTGGTACAGGCCTCATGCATGCCTTGCCTCCGTCCCCTCCTACACACAGTGGGGAGGTGCTGGTGGCAACTCTCATCTTATACCCACAACCCACTGGTTTGAACCCTCAGCTGGGATGCTGGAAACCCAGGCTCAATTCTTCCTCTCCCTGAGTTAGAGAAGGATTGTGATGCAAGTCCCCACATCCTAGAGGAGTGACTCAGTCTTTGAGCTAACAGGCATTCTGAAATATGTCCTACAGAAAATGTTCCATGTTGTATAAGCTGCTCATTTAGCCTGAGAGAGTGATGTCATGACCCAAAGGTCTGATTTTTTTTGTGTGTGCTTCGGCACTAAGAATTATCCCCGTGGGTTTACAGCTTCATTGCACGGAGGAGTTCTGCTGCGCAGAGAACCCGCATGCAAAGGAGTGTTCCCGCCACTTTGCAGCGATCTTTGCAGGGTGCATTTCCCTTTGCAACACAGAAAAGCACGGTGCAAAGATTTCCCGCTCGTCGTATGCAAATTCGTGCCCCGCGATTGGCTAGTGCTAAATTATTCACACGTGGCGGCTAGCGATTGGCCTGCTAGCCGTATAAGAGGCTTGAGCAGTTTCTGCCCAAGCCGAAGAGGACTCCGCATCCATCTCGTGGGGACTCTGGGTGTGCGTGGCAGGGTAATAGAAACCCTGTGTGTCGCTCAGAGGAGTTTGGCGGCCTGATCCACCGCCCACCTCTTCCCGTCTTCGAACGGAGCCTACTATAAGACGTAATGACGAGTTTAATGCGCGCTTGTCCTGGACATCCGGAGTTTTGTCTGCGTGGAGCCTAGCAAGCTCCACGTGATTGTTCGTGTTCTGTCTGCGTGGAGCCTTGCAACCTCCACGTGTGTTCGTGTTTTCTGTTGTAACCGCAACTCAAGCAAGTTCTCAGCCTACACCATGACCATCTCGGTGTAAGTAAAACAATCTTAAAATCAACTGTTACGTGTCTGTGCCTAATTCTAGCTCAGCGACCTCCCTCTCCGACCCGGCCTGCCCGGGCTGCTGGCCACAGCCCGCGTGCAGAGCAACAAAAAGGGCCCGGGGTCTGACCCGGCCCGCACAAGTGAAAGTGACTCCATAGCCTACTGATGAAGGCACTTGCTTGAGGACATAGCAGGATGTTTCAGTCCCTGCTGCCACGAACAAGGAGCAATGGTCTCAAGTTGCAGCAAGGGACGTTTAGGTTAGATATTAGGAAGAATTTTCTCTCTAGGATGGTAGTAAAACACTGGAACAGGTTACCTAGAGAGGTGGTGGAAGTTCCATCCTTGGAGGTTTTCAAAACCCAGATAGACAAAGCTTTGGCTGGAATGATCTAGTTGGGGATAGTCCTGCTTTGAGCAGAGGGTTGGACTAGATGACCTCCTGAGTTCCCTTCCAATCCTAACTTTCTATGATTCTATAAATATTTAAATGTTTAATCCCAAAGCTCTAATCTGAAGGACTGAAAGAAACCCATGGGAGCACACCCAATAGCTAAATGCTTAAGGCATGCTCCTGGGAGACAGGAAAATGGCATTCAAATTTCTGGCTCTACGTTAACTGGAGGAGAAATATAAACTAGGGAGTCATGCATTCCAGGTGAATGCCCTAAGTATAATGAGGAACATCAACACTTCATCCTTGACTTTTTGTGAGAAAGGTCCAACCTGGATTATAACCCTGACTTCTTGACTTCAAGACAACCTTGACTTCCAAAAGGCCTTTGATCTAGTATCCCATGATGTTCCCATGAGTAAATTGGAGGACTGTGGGCTCAACTGTGAGACAGTTAGGTGGGTAGGAAGCTGGTTGCAGGGTAGCACCCAGGGTGTCCTAATGAACAGATCTGTGTCATCCTGGTGAGAAGTGGGCAGTGGTGTCCCTCAGGGGTTGGTGCTTGGTCCACTGCTTTTCAATATCTTTATCAATGATTTGGATGTGAGGGTGAAGAGCTCACTGGCCAAGTTCACGGACGACACCAAGTTATGGGGAAGCGTGGTCACTCTTGAAGATAGGCTTCAAATACAGTTGGACTTAGGCTAGTAAGTTGGGCAGATCAGAATCAAATGAAGTTCAACATCAAAAAATGTGAAGTGCTCCATCTGGGGACAAAAAAACCCCTACACACCTACAGGCTTGGCAACACCAAACTGACCAGCACCACGAATGAAATGGACCTGGGGGTAATAAATGACCACAGCATGAATATGAGCCAGCAGTGTGACACCGTAGCCAGCAGGGCATATAATACCCTGGCATGCATCAATTGATGCATCTCCAGCAAAACTAGGGAAGTGATTCTTCCACTCTACTTATCATTGGTGAGACCACAGCTGGAGTACTGCATCCAGTACTGGGCACTGCACTTCAGAAAGGATGTAGTAAAGCTTGAGAGAGTCCAGAGAAGGGCCACCTGTATGATCAAATACTTGCAAGGCAAGCCATACGAGCATGAACGCCTGTGCCTCCTAAAGCTGGGGGGACATGGCGACTGCCTGCAGGTGGCGGTGGCAGCGGCATGGTGGTGGCAAGCAGGGACTGCCTGCAGGTGGCCGCGGCAGTGGCGGCAGGGTGGGGGAGATGGCGAGCACCGAGCGGCAATCGGTGACTGCCCACAGATGCTACTGGCAGGCAGTGGCTACCAATCTCAGGGGGTGCACAGTCAATCTTAGGGGGTGCACATGCACCTGCGTGCATCCCATACGCGTCACCCATGCATACAAGGAAAGGCTGAGGGACGTGGGACTCTTCAGCCTGAAAAAGAGAAGGCTGAGAGGGGACTTGATAGCCGCTTACCGCTATATCAGGGGCGTACATCAAGGACTCAGGGAACAACTGTTCACCAGGGTGCCCTTGGGAATAACCAGGAATAATGGTCATAAACTCCTGGAAGACGATTTCAGGCTCAACATTAGGAAAAACTTCTTCACAGTCAGGGTGTCCAGACTATGGAATAAGCTCCCTCCAGAAGTGGTGCAATCGCCTACCCTGGAAATCTTCAAGAGGAGACTGGACAGCCACCTTGCTGGGGTCACTTGACCCAGTTGTCTTTCCTGCCTGGTGCAGGGGGCTGGACCCAATCATTTTCCAAGGTCCCTACCAGCCTTGTAATCTATAAATCTATTAATATTTCCAGGAGAGGATTCACAGCTATCAATCCCAAATGGAAGAAGGGGGTCTCTCTCCATCCCAAAGTTAGGCTCCTAACTCCCTTGGCCCTGCTCTTCTCCCTGGTATTTCCTATTGGCAAGCTTAGGTAGCTCCCATGCACTGGATGTGGAGCCTGAACACTTCATTTGGGGCTGACAGTTTCCTTAGGCATTTTTGCAACTGGCATTCCAGGGGCCATATTTGTAATGATATGTAGGTGCCTAAACCCCAGTGAAAACAATTAAACATTTTCAATCGATTGTAATAGGAATCAGTCACGTATATATCTATGAAAAAATTGACTTAAGTGATTTAGGAGCACAAATCCCATGGATTTTGAATGAAATATGCACTCCCAGGTCACTTAGGACCATGTTTTATTCTACCTATAAGCACCTATGTAGACTTGGGTGCACCACTGTCATCCAATTCCACCCTGCTCATATCCCTGAAAAGCCATTAATAATTCTGCCCATAGGTCCAGAAATTTGGCAGTGCAGGGAACAGTGGCAGCATTAATTGCTGCTCCCTTGCTGCCAGATTTCCAAACCTGTGGGGAGCCCCATAGGATGGATAACATGATCCTGCACAAGAGATCAAGTTGGTATGTGGGGTTGCTCTGGCACAGGATTGGTCCAGCATGCAGCCAGCTCTGGGCATGCTGGATTAGGGGGGCTGGCATGCTGGATCACAACTGTGGACCAACCACACACATTGAAATTGCATGGGATCCAGCCCATGAAGTGACTCTGCACCAGTCATCCAGCCCATAGGGCTAGAAGGTTAGGCACCACTGACCTAGATGAATTGGCCAGGTATTCAAAAATGCTCAGCACCTGCGGTTCTCCACCATCCACTGCTCTCACTGGAATGGACATGACTCACCATTGGTATCAGCAGGCTCACTTGGTTGTTGAGGGTTTTTTTGGCATGTGTAGTTTTATTACCCAGCTGTATAGTCTGTCTCTTATCACTGGCCAGATTCTGAATCCATGAGTAGTACCCTACTGCAAAAGAAGAACTATTGACTCAAAGGGAGCAGAGGTAGATCAATGCTCATTCCTACTGAAAATCTGACCCTTGAAATTGGGTTCATTTAAAATTTCAGACACTGAATGCTGGGTGAGTAATTCACTAATGTTTATTACAGCGTATAAGGAAATACAAGCTAGATGAAAGTCATGTAAGGTGGATACATATCTGGTTGGATCACTGTGCTCAACTAGTAGTCATCAATGGCTTAATTTATAGTTGGCTGGAGGTATAAAGTGGAGTTCCCCAAGGTGTCTGTCCTGGGTTCAGTATTGTTTAACATATTCATGAATTATTTGGACAGTGGGATTGAGTTAATGGTTAGCAAATTTGCAGATGATGCCAAGTTGGGTAGGGTTACAGACACTCTGGAGGGTAAGACTAGGATACAGAATAACCTGAATACACTGGAGAAATAGTCTGAAAACAATCAAATGAAATGCAACAAGGTTAAGTACAAAGTCCTGCACTTGGGACAGAGTAATTGCATGGATAAATACAGACTGAGGAAAGATTAGATAGTCTGCAGTATTGCAGGGAAGGACTTGAATATGAGCAAAAGTGTGCTCTTGATGCAAAAAAGCCAACAGCATATTGAGTTATATTAACAGAAGTGTCTCTTGTACATCAAGGAAGGTAATTCTTCCACTTTATTCTTTATTTGTAAGGCGTCACCTGGGGTATTGGGTCCAGTTTTGGGCTCTTCACTTCAAGAAAGATATGGACAGATTGGAAAAAGTCCTGCAGTGGGCAAGAAAAAAATATTAGAGGCCTAGGAAACATGGGAAGGGCTGAAAGAACTAGGATTCTTTAGTCTGGAGAAGAGAAGACTAAGAGAAGGATTTGATAACAGCCTTCAAATACTTGAAGGGAGATTATAAAGAGGAGACTTTTCTCTGTGGCTTTAGGAGAGAGGATGAACATGTTGCACCAATGGCCTCAAACTGCAGCAGAGGAAATTTTGTTTAGAGATTAGACAGACATTTCTAACTATGAGTGTGAACAAGCACTGAAACAGGCTACCTGGAGAAATTTGGAAATCTTCATCCCTGGAATTTTCAAAAAACAACTTAAATACTTGAGTATGTTGGTTCAGTCAGGGATGATCCTGCCTTGAGCAGGGGCTGGACTAGATGATCCCATAAAGTTCCTTCAGCCCTACTTTCATCTGATCCTATGATTCTTTTACATGATAAAAATCGTTCTGAGCAATGAAGCCATGCAAGAAGATAGCAGTCCTTTCACAGACTACTTGCAGATAAACTCATTCAAGTTACTCATCATTATGAATATCAATCAAAGAAATTCTGTCAAAATCTTGGCACACAAAAAACCTGGGGTTTTAACTAAACTGTTTTCATGAAAAAAATTCTTCTTTACTATGGAAAGTCTCCATTTTTTTTGACTGATAAACACATTTGAAGATGAAAACATTTCAGCCAAATCAGCTGTTGCACTACCTCGTAAGTGTATTGGCATGGTTCTCTTGCAGCCTTATTCTCCTTCTTTAGATCCAGCTCTCCAGCTACATTACATTTCCTAAAGTGCATCACCTCTCTCAGTAGTTCTCAACCATTTTATACTCAGGGAAAAGACTTGTTAGTCTCAGGGCATCCTTCATAAAACACCATCTTTTAGCTTTCACTTGTTTTTTTGACTACAGAAAAAAATTGAGCAATTCTTCTGTGGTGAAGAACTCAAAAAAAAAAACCCCGCAAACAAACAAAAAACACAACAGGTCAGAATGATTTTTGATAATGTGGATCCCTATCTGAAATCTTTGGGCTTGCCTTGTGAATCATGAAATGAAGCTCCATGGCACTCTGGTTGAGAATTACTGTTCCACCCTCTCTAAGAAGAAAGACCAACCGTAAGCCCAATCCCCTGAGGAGAAAAAAGAGAATGAGACCTATCAGACTTTAACCTCCCTTGAGGTTTCATGGTAGCAGTCCCAACCAAAAATATTTGGTTTTCAACTGATTTTTTTAGTATTAGACATTTCACTTTCTTTTTAATGAGCAATGATTATAAAGTCTTTGCCCCCACCTCTGAAGAAAGCATAACATGCAGGACAGCATGAGATACAAGGCAAACAAAATTACATTCTGCACCAATATCCTGAAAAAGGTCTACCAGCTCATGAAGGGATGGAAATTCTATAACCTAGATTTTCAAATGTGACTAGTGTATTTGGGTGCTTGATTTTTTTGGGTGCTCCATGGACAGCATCCTATTACATTATTATAAGTCTAAATGGAGTTAGGTGTCTTAGTATTATCCTATTCCTCCCTGTTTGAGTCCCTGAAAAGCTATGTATGCAAAAGATGGTTAGATTGTACTCCTGCTCACTGCTTTTTCTCACTTAATGCTAAGGCGAGGGTGACAGTGTATTACAAATGAGAGAGGAACAGTGGAAAAATACTTGGATGTACCCAGTTCACTCTCCTTTTCAGCATCCACTCTCTGCCACTGTAACACAGAATACTTGGCAAGATGGACTATGGTCTGACCCAGCAAATAGCAGTTCCTATGTTTTATGTACAGGAATTGTAATGCTTTTTCAGGGACTCAAGCAGAGTGGAATAGGATTGAACTTTGAAGACTTGTTCCATTTATATGCTGAATTTGGCCCTTAAGATGAAATCTTGGCTCTGCTGAAATCTGTAACAAAGACCAGTGTAGCCAAGATTCCACCACTGGCTTACATTAAAAGTGGTCTACTCTACTGTCTACTAGGTTGTGATGCTTTCCCAAGATTTTTTAAATCAAATAAGATGGAAGAATGGTCAGCACTGAACAAAGCCAGCCGTAATGCATTTCAAAAGGAAACAAAGAAAGCACTGTTTGGTGTTGTATTGCTCAGGCTTGCCTTTGGACACATGTGAAAAAATGTTTACTAAATAACTCAAATACTTAGCAGTGAGATACATTTTATTTCAAACTGAATTTCCTGCAAGTGTGCACAAGCCAAAAGGTGAGCCAACGGCCACCAAACTGTAGACAGGACCAAGTTGTTCCATGCTGCTCAGCAGAAATTAAAACCTCCATTTTAACAATAGATCCTTTAAAGAATAGAACAGCTTCCTATTTCCAAAAACACACTTTGTTTCTCTGTGTGCACGCAACAGGGTGAAGAATGCTCTTTTACTACTAGTAGAGGGAAAGATTTTTAGCAGCTGAACGGAAAAGATCTTGTGGTTAAACCTTGGACTGGAAATTAATTCAGTTGAATTAGTTCAGTTGCATACTCTACTAAGGGCTTTCAATTTGATTTTAAACACACCACCTTTGAAAATGTAATCCTTCATGATCCAGGAACAGAACCAGCTGAGAAATAATTTTACTTATTCCACAAAAAAAGCAGTTACTGAAAAAAATGTCGAGTTCAGAATTAAAAAGAAGGATCAGCCTCTTAATATTTTTTGCAAATTGCAAATTTGAAAAAAAAAAAAATTAGGCCAGGTCATTTTGTTCCAGTTGTTGCTAAATATTTCACATAATTTCCAACCATTTGTTTTTCCTATGTGAGTTCAAATTTCTAAATGAACAATTGTTTTGAATGGGAAAAAAATAATCATTTTTTATTTAAAAAATATTGAAGCAAAACATTTTGAAGAGCAAGCTGGATTCTGTTTGGCCTATGGATCTGCACTGGAATACTTTTACCTGTTGTAATAACTATTATCTATAGTTAAAGGTCCAAAAAAAGGCCAGAAAATAATTGGCACGCAAGGAACAAAAGAACTGTGTGATACTTGCCCCAAAGAACTTACATCCTGAACACAGGAGTGTCAGAAGCTTGGAAGAACTCAGGTCAGACAGAATCAGGGCAAGAGCCTAGATTCTCTAGGTCAACTATCCATTGGTCTGTGCACAGAACCTGTGGGACTTTCACAAGCCTGTTCCAGGAAACCATAGAGGCTACAAATTGTCAGTTACAGGAATAAAGATCTGGAGAACAGATTCCTGAGCAAGAAAAGACTTTGGCTGGTGATAATGTGAAGACACCCAACTGAGGTACAGTCTTCTGTTTCCACTAAGGAAGGGAAACACCTTGGGGTCAGATTTTATTTATTTATTTATTTATTTTTACAAAGGAAGTCTTTTTACATTTCATATTTTCAGAGCAGAGCCACCCTCCACCCTTTATATACAGTCTAACTGTAAGACTACCTCAGTTCACTGGGACATCACGTAAAGCACGGGCAGGCAATTATTTCTGGCAGAGGGCCACTTACTGAGTTTTGGCAAGCCACCGAGGGCCACATGACAGGCAGCTAGGGGCAGATAAACATTAATTTTCAAAATTTTTTGGGGTGCTGGGTGCCTGGCAGGCCTCATTTTGCCCACCCCTGACCTAAAGCCTCTTGAAGACCATGAGGCTTTTCTCACTTCCTCCAATGGGCTTGGGCTCATAATTGGGATGATAATTAAAAGGGAGTAGAAAGATGGATGGTTACTTTTGTTCAATCAGAATATTGAAGTTAGGGGCAGGGGGAAATTTTTCAAAGGTATAACTCCCACCCCACACAGCCATTGTGTGTTTAAAAATCTCCTTTTCCCTATGCCTGAAGAAGGGTGTTTGTGCCCCAAAGCTTGCAAAGAACAACTTTTCCAACTATTTAGCTGGTCTAATAAAAGATATCACATCTGCCCAAAGAACCTTGTCTACCTATGTCCTTAGACCAACACGGCTACAACCAACACCCCTCTGCATCTCAGAAACTGGCACTTGCAACAGAATACTTGTAATGCTTCTAAATTTGTCATTCTCCTTTGTCACTTGCCATGATCTATAGAAAAAAGGCACTCCATATTTACAAATGCAAAATCAGTTGAATGTGTATTTTGCCTGTATTTGAACAGAGCTTTCCAAATACTAAGGAAAAAAGGAAGTGTACTTTAATGCATGGGAGGTGAAATAAATATCTACCCTTTGTAGGACATGGCATCTGTGGTACTTTGTTAGCTCTCCAACATTTACAGTATGCTGTGTATAATGGTAGATTAAAGCCTTAAATATACTGGCTTGTCACCAAATCCAACATCCATCCATTGCTGTTAAACTTTCATTGCCCTCTGTTCATACATAATGTATTCAGGCTTTTATTGCTAAGTATGGGGAAACTTTGCACATTAAAAACATAAGAAAAGCCATAATGGGTCAAATCACAGGGTCTAGCTACCCCAATGTCCTGTTTCTCCCAGTGGCAGAGAGGAGACACTAGGAGGTAGATTGTTTATGTAGAGCCTTTCCAGATGGATCCCCTGCTCCTTTCCCCTAACAACTTCCAGCCTATGTAGGCCTAGAAAATTCTAATTCAGAGATTGTTCCCCGAACTATCAGGTTTAATACCCACTGATGGACCTACCCTGAATGAGTTTGTACAAACCCCCTTTGAATCTGGCTACATTATCAGTGGTTGCGTCTACATGTTTATTAATGCACTGTAGTTACTGCACATTAAGTTTAGTACTTGCATAACCAAGTACTAAATCAATTCACAGTAACTGGCAATACTGCACAGTAGTGCCAGTGCACGGCTTTTTACTGATGCTACCTGCACAGTAGCTTAATATTACTTCCCAGTAGCGTATTAGCATGGGTTTTGTCCAGCACACTACTGCACAGTGTTATTAGGCTACTGAACAGTTAGCATCTCATATAGATGCACCCAGTATTCACAACATTTTGTGACAATGAGTACCACAAGCTAATTACTTTTATGGGAACCCATTTAAACTATGGAAGAAGATGAGAATGCTAGGGTAGGAGTTTTGTTACACATTAAAATTCATGCATGCTAAAACTATGGATTGTTAAGCAGTATTGAAGTTAGAAAGTGCTCTGAGCATCTGCATGTTAAGGGTTACTATGATCTCTGATTTGCACTGCTCTGACTTGCCACTAGAGGGCTGGCAAGCAGGGGCATGGCTAGAAGCCAAGACACCAGTGAGTTCTATCCTTGCTCTGGGTGACAGCCAGGCAAGAGCCATGGGAAAATTCAACTATGCACAATTACTCCCAGTAAACTGAATTTTTCCCATGCCACCTGGCCCCATTTCCCCTAAGCCCTGGCAACTCTCCCCTGGCCAGGTGGTTTCAGGGGACCTATTGCTTCCCACCAACATCCCCTGCATTGCCATCCTGGGGTGGGGGTAGGTGGGAGAGGGCTTTTCTTCAGGGAGCCCCTGAGCCAAGCCCAGCCATCAAGCTATAAACATTTTCCACAACCCATGTATGAACTTGCCAACAATTCACACCTCCTCTGCATTATGCAGAACACTGTGCCTCTGTTCTCCTGGTAAATCACAGAGGCAGAGGCAATCTGCACTTCGCATAGCCATATCTAGATCCCAAAGGCACTCGCACGCCATGAGACACCCCAGAGCCCAGAGTCACCACTGCATCAGGACCACACCCATCTTTCCAGGTCCCCAAACACATCACATCACCCTTTCCCCTGGAGTCACTGAGATTTACCAGTGGTTGGTATTGGGTTGTCCAGGCCCATCTGATCATAAAATCATAGAAAATTAGGGATGTAAGAGACCTCAGAATGTCATCTAGTCTACTCCCCTGCCCAACTAGATCATCCTAGCCAAGACCTTGCACAAAACAGAGGAAGGCAACCTTTTGGCCAGGCATGCCACAAATCAGGCCCACACCCTTCCCAAGTGTCATTCTGATCCCCTTCCCCTGCCTGATCTGCTGCTCTGCATTCTCCTTCCTGCCCTATCTGCTGCTGTGCTGCTTGTCCCCTCCTCAATCTGCTGTGTGCAACATATAGAGGCTGCCTGTGCCACTTGTAGCACCCATGCTGCAGGTTGGCTACCCCAGGCACAGAGAGAAGGCTACCAACCTGAGTAAAAGCGAAACACAAGCTCTGAGACACACTTCTAGCCATGCTGATTAACCTCTATTTAAAGTACCATGAAACTTAAGTGTGAGATGTTTACAGGGGAAGGGGTCAAGGGGCAGCCACCCACTAAGAGCCTGGACTAGCTATGCATGGAAGACATACGACTTACGGTCAAAGTTCCCATGATAAGAAAGAATTTGAATGTCTCAAAGCTTGCAAAATGGCATTTAATTTCTGATAGGGTTAAATAAGAAGGCCTATCCACTTCCCAGCTGCACTACTACCTGAGCAAACAGCCGTGAAAGCCCATGAAGCCAGTAACTGTTAAAGAGTCTCTTAAAAGCAGAAAATCAACCCAAGAACTGCGCAAAAAACGAAGCCCTTCACTTTCCCAAATCTGTCTTCCAATTGTATTGCTCCAAATTCAAATCCACTACAAACAACAAAATGCACATACCATACTTTCTTAGATACAGTACACACTTTTCCCTCAAAATTCAGTTGCTCAAAATAGGTGCACAATGTAAATGTAGAAATATGGTCATAGCAGATTCTGCTGCTGCAGGGGGAAAGTGAAAGTAAAGCTGCAGTGCTGTAAGTGGGGCTCCCGAATTGTTGGCTATGGATAGTTTTTCTGTTTTCCTTACCCTCACCCCAACCCCACCCTACCCACAGAGGCTTCTGCTGTAGAACTTGCTGTGCTGTTCCTTACTGTTACCTTGCAGTATTTTCCAAGAAAGATCTTTTTAGTTCATTCATTCTTTCAAAAACAAAGTGCACATCTTATACAGGAGTGAGTCATGTGCAATCAAATATGGTAACATAGATCCCTAATAATGCATCAGAAAATCCTTCTGGGAGCTCCCCTAACATCATCTGTTGCATCTGGATGTCAGTTTCAGCCACTTTTAGGAAAGTTTTTCTCTCTTTCACTCCAATGACATATACAAAGTTACCAGCTGCCAAGTTTATTGCCTTTGGTTCAAATAGGAAACTCGTCTAGGAGGTTTGAATTGATGGGTGAAGAACAGCAGTCCACTGGGACACAGTGGTCATATCTATATGAAACACTTTACAGTACAGCAGACTAATTTGCTATGCAGTAAAGCATCACCATTTACATGTACGTGACAATTAGGGCACAGTAGACTAATCTACTGTGCTGGTGGATAATCCCATAAGATACAAGTGGTATCCGGAAGCACAATAGATTACATGCACATGTGGACAGTGACATTGGGATTAGTTTATTCGAGGTCAAATTGAGCCAGAGTATATTCAGTCACATTAATTGCACATGCAGATGTGCCCAGTGGATGTAAATTCAGTTAGAGCTCTACTGCAGATTCCACATATAACCTTGAGCAAATCACTTCTGCCTCCACTCTCCGCTAGCAAACCAGAGTGATAATTCTGCCCTGCCTCACAGAGCCATTATGATAAAATCCTTAATGTTTGTGAGCTAATCAGAGACTGTGGGGACAGGGCCTTATAAACACGTAGATGAAATGAAATCAAGAGATATGGAAAATAAGGGATTTTTCATTCCCCATTTCACATTATTTCCTTTAGCAAAAATAGAACCAAGTAACTTTGGCTAACTGCAGTTCCACCTTCACACACAATGCTAATCATACCATGCAACTGTTACCAATTTCATTCAGGGTTAAGGTTACAGTGATTTAGCTAGTGTGCAACACTAGAGAAGCATGGAGATCAAGAGTTACATCGTCAGATCTGATGTGTGGTTCCCAGAAGCAGCACCACCATCTCTTTTAAAGCAGTGAAAAATTCCATTTGTCTACTACCTTTAATAGCAGCTGGGATGACACAGGTGCTAAGGTGCACAATTGACAGCCCACAGGTCACAAGTTTAGGGCCACAGCAGAAGCACTCATTGCACAGCCTGTCAGATTCCAACAAAGCTATGAATTCTGCCAAATACCTTGTCACAAGGGCATGAAACTATAGAGCAAGAAACTGACTCTGACTCAAGTTTTCCTCATGCCAGAAATTAAGGGAAAACACCAGGAAGCAGCAATAGGAAATACTGACAACCTCCCAATTCTACCAGTCAGATCAGAAGTCAAAATAAGTGTTAGTTCACATGTTTGCTTGTACAAACTCTGGCTGAGATTTCCCAAGGAACCTACAAAAGTTAGCCAACCAGATTTCACTAAATTTGAGCAACTAACACCTTTGAAAATCTTGCTCTCTACCAGTTTCACAGACATTTTAATAATGGCTTAGCACTGAAGTTAGATCATATAGAAAGAGAATCCATAAGTACTGTATGTAAGTGCTATAGCTGCGATATGAAATTGTATCTAAACAGCCCAGTTTAGTGCCAGGGAAGATTTGCTTGAAGTTGGGACCAAATCAGAAGAAAAAGATGATAAGAAAAATAATACTGTGAGGGACTTAAGATTGTTTAGTATGGCTAAGATTAACTTCCTGACTTCACAGACATTTGTGGTTGGTCATCTCATTATCAATACAGAAAACGCCATTTTAAAGCAATGGTTAAAATCACCAAAGATCATTACAGGTCATAATGCAAGAGTTAGCATCTCCATGATAACACTGCACATGCTGCATGTGTTATCATATTATACATGTTTTACAACTTAAAATAGCAGTATTTCAAGCTACACATTTAACCTGAAAACTGTGAACTGAAACACTATATACCAGCAACATGGCCAAGTTGATAAAGCTACTGGAACCTTCACTTCTGCATTACCTGACCTCAACACTTCAGAAGAAAATATTCAGAAGTGCTTAGAGTCGACTTAACCCTTTCCATCTGAAGTATTATCTCCCAGAGACCTTGACAGGAGCAGCTAGGCCAATGTTGAATCTATTTTTTAATCCTATTCTGCACTCTTTAATAAAGTGTCATCAACAGAGATTTTTGCACATCACTTCTTTGTTCGTTCTCATTGTTTTGAACTAAAAGAAAAGATTAAATGTAAAAGCAACTTAAACTCTTTAAGGCTGCCTCTGGTTCTTGTACTTGGAGATGGTGAAGCAGATGTAATTTTTTGGTTTACAAATTTAACGTGGCACATATGCATTGGTCTTAATAAACTGCTTGTTGACATCATTGGGAAGGTTCTGTTCACTTTGATGGGCCTGTAATTGACTCTATAAGTGATCTAAGAACTTAAACATGCTCCATGTTTCCAGAAATATTCACTTGTGTACAAAGACCAAGTGTAAAAGATTTCAGGCCCATGAACAACATGATTTCCAGAAAATTAGGGAGTATACAAAATGGCAGCCTACACTGAAAACTTGATTATAAAATGAACTACCTTTTATAGGCTCTTCACACGGCTATTATAATAATGCCATTTTGGCAGATTTTATTGTTTATGCAGCCCAGGTTACTCAGGTATATACTCCACTTCACCAATTGAAGAGAATTGTTATCTGGCAGGTGTGCTGTGGGGGAACTGCAGACAACTCAGTTTTCCTCCATCCCTATAGAACCAGGCCAGGACAGTCAGGGGACTTAACTATATACACATTTATTTATATTAACTTATCACAAAGAAAAGAAACATGGATATAAACATATGTACTATATAAATATATATAGGATATCTAAACAAATAACAAACGATACCCTCTGGTTAAATGCTATAAAACCTCACACCACTGCTCCAGATACCGGTAAGTATCTGATCTGAAACAGATAAACCCCAAAATAAACATAGATAGCCAACAGATAAACTATAGATAAGTATGGGTGAACAATAAATAAGTCACAGATAAATACAAATAAACAACAGGTGAAATAATAGGAAAAGGGGGTCCCAGCAGAGCCCTAGGAATCTAGCCATCTACTAATTTACAAACATGAGAGTTCACAAAATATAAGGCATGACATCACACCACTTATGGTGCAAGAACCCTAAATATAAACTTAATCCCAAGGGGAAACCCCAATGCCCTTGGACTTTTCCCAAGCTCTACAAGGAAGCTGGTAACTTTAGGAGGGCCAGTGGGACCTCCCCTTTCAGGAGCCCTTAACTAACCAGGGGGGGACTCCCCCTCCCCTGTGGGAATCCTCTTTTCCCTACAACTCATGGTTTCCAGGCCTGGAGCGTGGCCCTTGTCCTCTGCACTAAGCTTCTGTCTCACCTGTAGTGGAACAGGGTTCCTCTATGCAGGGCTTCTGGGGCCTCTGGCTCAGCCCTGTCTGCTGGCTCAGGAGCCTGATCACTGTCTGGCTCTCTGGACTCAACCTTTTGCTATGGGTTGGAGGCCTGGGCTGCCTCATGTAGCACCAGGCTCGGTCCGCTCCTGGATCCTCTGTGCAGCGCCTCCTGCACCGAGCTCCCAGCCTCGTTCCGGGGGTTGGGGACCTGAGCCGCCCAAGCGCTCCAAAGGTCCTACTCCATGCACTGTCCTGTGCACTGTCTCTGGCCGCACACCAGAGGTTGCAGACCCGAGCTGCCTCACACAACTCCCAAGGTCTGGACACCGTATGCCGAGCTGCCTCACACAGCTCCCAGGGTCTGGACACTGTGTGCCGTGCTGCACACCAAGAGCCTAGCTGCTGGAGCTGTCCGCTGTTCCCCACTGATGAAAGTCTTCAGGGGCACTTCTGGGCTACTGCTTTGCCCTGCTGAGCAGCTCTCCTCCACTCTTCTCTCTTCTCTGTCCTGGATGTGCTTCCCTCATGCTGGGAATGCAGCTCCTTTTATACTCTCCAGGGCTCTGCCCCTGAAGTCTTTCAGACCTAAGTGTTGCAGTCTTCAATCAGGTCCAGGAGGAGAGGGGAAAGCTCCTCTCCCCTTCCCCTCAGGAAAGGGGCATGGGTTAACTCCTCTTGCTGCCTCCTGATTGGTGGATGGGCTCCACCAATCAAAACAGCAAGATTTCAAGCCTGGGACTCAACCCAAGCTCCGAAAGGCAAGCCTGCTATGGTTATTATATCCTTTGTTAGACACAGACTTTAGTGGAGGTACAACTCATTTTGTTGGTTCTGTCACTTTACTTCATTTAGAGTGAAATATGAAATAACCTTATTCACATACCACAAAATTAGGTGATGCCATGTGTTGTTGGATGGGTCACATGCTTCCAAAGGGAGATTGCATCCAATCATGCCAGTTAGTAAGCAATGCCTCTTGCAAATTCTAGTAAGTCCAAATATAATTTACCCAAATGAGCAAGCAGAGAACCTCACAGCACTTCCTAGGATCAGATCATTTCTTATCAACACATCCATAATGCTTTCTTGAAGAAAGGAAAAAAAAAAGCCCATGAGGTCATATAACTCTGACACATGTACCTGTACTGCTATGAAGAATAAAACAACAAAGGAGAAAAGTTAGAGTCTTCCAGGTAAAACCTCTCCCGCAGAATTTTTGACAACATGAATCCTTTAACCTGATGCTTTGTCATCAAATGGGCTTTGCCCTGCACAAAAAATGCATTCTTCATGATAGGATAATATGGCAAGGTCCATTCAACTTGACTGGCAGTTGTTTCAGGATGAATAACCACAAAAGCCTGTTTAACAGCTAAAAACCTATTTGCTAATCTGTACTTCTTGCACCTCAGAAAGCAAGAAAAAAAAACACTATTTGCATATTGTGTATGGCTGGACACATGTGGCATTGGGTCAAAAAATGGTCATAGCACATGTGTAGGGTTTGTCACTTTGGTAGCCCACTGCTTTTAACAGCATTTCTAACACATGGAGTCACAATGTTTATTGTTTGTCAGATGGACAAGGAAATGTATACTACTGGCCATAATAGGATTATGCAAGTTGTTTATTGTTTGAAAAATAGTATGTACATTATACTCAGTGCCCTTCTAATGGGTTTCCCCTTTTATAGGAATTAGGAAGTCCAATTTTTTATTACTTGTAGTAAATATCAGCTTTCAACTTTACAAATGACAGCTCATGTAGGCACATACTTCAATGGCATTAAGGGTGTAAAACAAGAATTTGCTAGGTAAATGGAAGCACAAAGAGCATATTATAGTATAAAGCCATACATGGCATCTCTGATCACATACGTATACTTTTCACTTCCCTTAAGTACGATGACTTAATAATGAAGACTATACAATGATGCAGTTTAAATGCACTGCTCAAAGAGACAGAAATAGGCCTCGGTGCTGGATGACATACCCCTGGGAAGGTATTTAACTTTAAACAAGGACCTACGTGCTACTGAAATCAACAAGCATAGTATTTAAGCTCATGACTAACTTTAAGCATGTGTTTAAATTCTTTCCTGCATTGAGAATTGTATGCATTGCCTATTTCCCATATTTTAAATCCACCATAGTTACTGAAAGATAAAAGGAAATAGAGAGCGTGACCCATTTTTAATGATAGTCATGACTTGAACAATTTTTGCAGAAAAGATCTCCACAAAAAATGGTGGCTAAAAGCACCCAGGTCAGTCACATGTTCCCTTCCTGACCAGAAAAGCAATGTTTTTCATTCTTTTCGGTATGCCTATCATTCTCCATGCAGAGTAGTTGCAGGATTACTCTGGTTGTGAGTGCCAGAAAGCAGTTGTAGATAGGTATTTTGTCCCTTTTCTTCTAGAAGTTCTTCTACCTGCTGGAGTCAGTCCTTGTTTAAATAGCGTATTCCAGATATCCACTCAATTTTTCATCCTTTTTATCACCTCTTTATTCAACCATAGCAAGGTTGGAACTCACTCAGAAACTTCAGCTGGGAAAGAAGTTTTGCCCACAGTGGGTCTACACTTCAGTCACTGTTGGACATACCCAAACTAGCTTTAAGTGAGATGGTTTGGGTAGTATCAGAAGTGATCATGTGTCAGCTGCCGAACCCCCAAAAGAAAGCCAGATGGAGGTTAACTTGTCTTGAGTTCCATATTGCTGTGCCTAGGCTCTTACCGATCCCCAAGCTAGCTACTTGAAAGCAAACTTGAGTCTGTCTATGCTACCACCTTGGCATGACTATCCCTTAGTGATGCATCACACAAGTAGGCAACATATTTTAGAGCAACTGCTTAGGATGGAGGAGATCTGGATTCTGTTCTACTGGGCTTATTGGTAGACCTGGAGCAAGTCACTTTTCCTCTCTTTGTGTTTGCTTCCCCTTAGTTAAAATGCAAATAATGATTCTGTCTCTTTTTGCAAAGGGCTTTGAGATCTATGGAGGAAAAGAACTATGTAATAATATTATTGTACCGATGGATGGCACTGGCTACCAGTCTATTAGCTGGAGAAACCTGAGGTATTTTTTTTTAATCTGCAAAAATTCAGCATGGTTTGACACTTGATCTGCCTGATTTAGGGACTGGCTTGCTATGGGACTCCTCTAAAGCTTATTGAAGCCAATGGAAAGATTCCCGTTGCTTTCTATGGGTTTTAGGATCAAGCTTTTCAAGGCCCTCTCCCTCCTTTCCCTCTTCCAATAGTTGAAATGAGATGATCTTCCTAAAAGTCCATGGATTTGAATTGTAAGACCAAGGTATTCTCAGAAGAACGCTGTTGGCTACAGGGCTTCCCTATTCTTTTTGATCTGACAAAGCCCCTGTTTTCTAATATTCAGAGCAGTAAAAGGTGAGATATGTACATAGGTTTTTACTCAATAAATTCCATGGTGTTCTTTATCAGTGGCCTGGATAGATCTGCTTTGAATCACTTTTTGTAATTGATAATATTATTCATGGATTCATAGATTGTAAGGTCAGAAGGGACCTTGGAAGATCATCGGGTCCAGCCCCCTGCACCAAGCAGGAAAGATAATTGGGGGTCAGGTGACCCTAGCAAGGTGACTGTCTTCTCCTCCTGAAGATTTCAAGTGTAGGTGATTGCACCACCTCTGGTGGGAACTCATTCCATGGTCTGGAATGCTCACTGTGAAAAAGTTTTGCCTAACGTTGAGCCTGAATCAGTCTTCCAGGAGTTTGTGGCCATTACTCCTAGTTTTCCCCTTGGGTGCCCTGGTGAACAGTTGCTCACTGAGCCCTTGATGTACTCCCCTAGTGTAGCAATAAGCTGCTACCAGGTCCCCTCTCAGTCTTCTTTTGTTCATGCAGAAGAGTCCCAGACCTTTCCTCATGAACCTTTCCTCAGAACAGTCCCAGCCTTTCCTCATGTGGCTTGCCATATAAGACTCTGATCATATGGGTGGCTCTTCTTTGGACTCTCTCAAGCTTGTCCATGTCCTTGTTAAAGTGTGGTGCCCAGAACTGGACGCAGTACTCCAGCTAGTAGTATTACAGTAGCACCAAACAAAGATGAAGGCCTTGTTGCGCAAGGTGCTATATATATGCATAGCATGGGACAATCACTTCCTAGAAATGTTTAAGAGTTAAATACACAAAACAAGGAAAGCATTTATTTTAGGGCTGACAAATGATTAAAAAATTAATCAAGATTAATTGCGAGATTTTAAAAAATAGTCCCAATTAATTGCAATTTTAATAGCACAGTTAAACAATAGTCAGCACCCTCCCCACCTAACAGCCGTGGCTCCTCCCCACCACCACCAACAGCGCACAGCCCCAGCCTCAACTCTGGCCTGCTCCACACCCGCACCAGACTCACCCTGGCCAGAGTAGACCACCTCGAACCCATGCAAACAGCCCTGACCCTGGCCTGCCCACACCTGCTCCGAACTCACCCACTCATGCTGAGCAACGGTAGTGGCCAGGCAGAGGCTGCTGCTCAGCATGGAGGAAAAGCAGCCCCTCCCCCTCACCACTGTCGGGCCCTTCTTGCTGCAACCACCCAGAGTCCATGCCTGGGCTCCCCTAGGGCTCCTCTGCACTGCCACCACTGCCCCACTGGACAGCCCAGAGGCAATGGTGAGGGCAGCAGAAAGGAGCCAAAGGGCAACCTAGGTGTGGGTTCTCGGTGGCTGCAGCAAGGGCCCGGCAGCAGTGAAAGGGAAGGGCCTTTTTCTCCCAATGCCAAGTAGCAGCTTTTGCCTAGCCACTGCCACTGCTGTAGCTGCTCAGCATGGGCAGGCAAGTCTACAGCAGGCATGGGGCAGGCCAGGGTTGAGGATGTGTGCATGCATTCTGGCTAGTCTGGAGCTGGTCCACTCCACTCCACTGGTCAAAACAATGCGCATGATTAATGCGATTTAAAAAATTAACACGTTAATTTGTTTTTGCGTTAATCACATAAGTTAACTGTGATTAACTGACAGCCCTAATTTATTTGCTATGCCCATTTTACACATGAGAAATGGAGATGCTTATATAACTTCCCTAAAAGTGTGCACACAATTCAAGACAGAAATGGGTCTTGAACTTCAACTCATTTCCCAGTTGCGGCCTTATGCATTTGGCCTCTCGTCCCAATTGCTTTTCTTATCCCTGTTTTGTGATGTCGCTAATTGTGGAATGCACACAGGAACTGTAAAAGGCATTTATATTATGAATAATAAATCAACCCCCTCAAACACACCCCCTACCAATAAAAGATATTCTTCCCTCCCCTCCTAAATAAAAACTGTTATGCAAACTTACCACATGGCATCACTACCATCTCCGTCCACAGACAGCAATACTTCAGTGGCAAATCCCTTCAAAGAGCGTGTTGGGATTTTGTAGATTCAGGTTAGCTACAGAAATATGTATATATACATGCACACACATTTATACACTGTATGTATGTGTTCCAGCTGGAAAATGAGTTAAGAACTCGGCTGAGCTTCCCTGAGCTAAAGATGTTACAAAAGAGAACAAGAATGAATAGTGGGCCTGTGGCCATTTTTAGCAAGGTGAAATGTGGAACCTTAACTGATTTAAAAGCATGAAATTGAAGAGAATTAACTGATAGACATTTTTCAGTTCCCTTCTCCAAGTAGAAGGAACGAAAGGATTTGATAAGCCATGGAAACTCACTTACAAAACCCACAGCATTAATTCTTGTGATAAGCAAGTGGCTATTTTTTCTTGAAAGGGCCCTTTGTTCAGAAGTAATTTAAGGACAAATTCCAATTCAGAAAAACAGTTTTCATATCAATATCTAATGTAACATCCCAGAGTGACAGGAAATGCAGGGCACTAGAAGGGGGTTCTTTTCTTATTTCCTTTTTTTTTGGAGGTTAATTTTTAATGTTGATTTGGAAAAGTGTTGCTTTAGTCCAGTGGTCTCCAACCTTTTTAAGGTGAATATCACTTTTTGAAATAAAGGGCAACCCAGGATCTACCGATTTTAAAGGGCCGGGAGCTGGGGCGGGCGAGGCAGCCATAGGGGGACAGGGAGAGTGGGCAGGGGGCGAGGGGCTTGTGACAGAGCCCCCCATTCAGTGGGGGGAAGTGGGAGGAAGTGGGGATTCCCCCCCAACCTAGTAGCACCCAGTGAGTGGGGGCATTTTTTTAAACAACTGGGAGCTGGGATGGGCAGGGCAGCCATGGTGAGGGCTGGGAGAGCAGGCAAGGGTCAGGGGGTGCTCATGGGGGTTGGGGGAGCAGGCAGGGGATGGGGCCTGTCAGGGGTTCCCACATGGTCCCCTCCCACAACCAACTTGGAGTCCAGGTCCAGCTCCCTGCTGCAGCCAGCAGAGACTGCCGAAATCACCAAAGCTCTCCGAATCTTTTCTGAATAGATCCAGAGAGCTTTGAATCTATTCAGACCTTTTAATTGGTCCCCTGGTGGCTCAGGATGAGCATGGTGGAGAGAGCACATTCCCCCTGGGCCTCCGCCAGCGGGTGTGCAGCAGCGGGAGCCCCCTCACACACCTAACAAGCAGCCCAGGCTCTGACCCTCCCCCAGTCCAGCCACAGTCCCATTCACCTGGTGGCAGGCGATGCAGCAGGGCACAGAGGGGGATCATTCCATTCACCTAGCCTAGTCCTTGGTGGCAGGGGGCACAGCTCAGCCCAGCCACGTGTCCTGCCACCGTCCCGCCACTCATACATCCCGCCACTCCCAATCACGGAGACTCTGACAATCGATCTCAGTCTGGGAGGACTGAGTGCACACATGCTCAGCCCCCACCCCCAGGCTGAGATTGACTGTCAGAGTCTCTGTGATCAACCAGTCGATCGAAATCAACCAGTCAGTGACCACTGTTTTAGTCAAACATTTCTGAAGCCAGGATTTTTTGGTGGTTTGGCTGCTTTTAGGAAAAACTAGAAAAATATTTTTGGTTTTGGCCAGGGAAGAGGGTTAAAACTCTTTCCTAACTTTCACCTCCTTTGCATGCTGTGGGCTCAGTTATGATTGGTGTGAGGGTGGTGCCAAAGGGCTCAATTCAGATCAGTTGCAATTGTGCTACATGATGCAAAACAATACTGTCAATCCCAAGCACACAGAATTAAGGAATCAGCCTATCCCCTGACCCCAAAACAAAAACAACATAATGAGAATACTCTCATAAAGTACATTAATTGTACTTAAGGCCTGGGTTGCTGGTATACTCAAAGCAGTGAGTTGGGGCACATCCGGAGTCCTCACCAACTCACTACATTTTCAGGGTTGACACATAGTACAGAGTAGGAGAAAGCAGATGGGGTATATTTTCTGAGTTTCTGAGCATTCTACTGCAATAATGAAGAGTGATATACCCCCAGTCATGAGCAAAATCTGCTGGGCTCCAACAACTGATTGCAAGATGAAGCGAGGGATATTTCTATCACAGCCCTTTGTGCTATTCTCTATTTCTTGCCTGAGACCTGATAGCTCCCTTGATATTTCTTTCTATCTGAGTTTTAAGAGGGTACCCTAAGCAGCAGAGGAGTAACCAAGCAGCTCCATGCCTTCTGTAGCTTCGACCCATGGGACAGTTCTGCCACAGGGATGGATCCACAGGAGTGAAGTGGTGCAGTTGCATCCCCCTGATTCCTGCTCCACCCAAACTTTAAAATCAACGCCCTGGGAAGGGGAGCAACATTTCTATTCAGGCAATGCTGAAGGGGTCAGTTGACTTCATGGCTCATTGTCATTTCTATGATTCCTGGTAATCTCTCTCCGCTTTACAGACGTTAAAGACCCTCTCTCCTTTTTAATGGTCTTGATGTTCCACTATCGGAAGTATCCTTTCCTTTTCAATTTAACTACCTGTTAACCATTTCTGGTAATGTTTTGCTTCTATTACAGAGCCCTGCAGACTGTTTTTAGCTCTAGCTAAAATCCTTAACTCAGGTGTGGTAATATTAACTCAGGCATAGAAATAATGAAAAGTAAAGTACTGGAGACACTGATGAGATGCTCAGGAAGGTTAGATTTTGTTTTATGAATCTGTATAAGACATGTACATTTAACTATAATGACTATGTGACTAACGACATAATATTGTTTGACTATTTTCTGCCTAGTTTGTTGTGTTTCTTTTCTTAAACTTTATATATACTCTAGCTGATTAGTGCACATTCCAAAAGTTATATTTACTTTTGCTTTGATCTTAAACTGAATAATAGCCCCCTACCATACTAGTAAAGCATTTAGTTTCCCTTTAACTGGAGAAAAACATGTGTTGTATTATATGTGATGATGGGCTGCACCATCTGCACGCCCTGCTACCAAATCCTAGATCCACCCACGAGTGCTGCTGGTGCCCCCACCCACAAAAACCAGTGCCCACAGCTGCCTGCCGGATCTCCCCCCCCCCCAGTTACACTACTGCCGAGCAGTTTACTCAACATGATTCCTGATACTCATTTTACACAAAGGCCACTTTCCATTGCCCTAGAAGGCTTAGTCTCAACTGGCATAAACCATTGTAGCTCTGTTGATGGTGTTAGGACAGTTTACACAGGCTCAGGATCTGTTCCCAGCAGCTGATAGGGGCATTAAGGTAGGTCTAAATATAGATAATTCATGCTGTGAGGCCCTCTCTGTGCTGTAAAGGGGCCTTAGTGGAAATCAGAATAGCGCCTTGTAATCTAGGCACACTTTCACATTGAATTACAGTTAAACCTGATTCAGCTTCAAGACAAAACCTATATATCAATCAGATCAATATTGAAAAATTCCACATCAAGTTACAAATTGGCTGTGAATGTTGGTGGGGTGGGAGGGGGCCTTTGCAAAATATTCATTGTTGTACAATTTGCAAAAATTCAGATATGGCTGAGTTCTTGCTTACAGGATGGAATCTGAACTTCCATACAAGACAACAGGTGCTTCTGTGAGGCAAGCATTACCTGAAATATAATCAGCCATATGTGTATATGGCCAGTTTATTATGCTAGCATGGGCAAACAGTCAGATGTGGCATTTGTGCAAAAGCTTATGAGATCACTGTGGGTCTCCTTAATGCAAAAACAAAACAAAAAACAAAAAAAACCCCCACACCAGCAAACAGTGAGAGCTGGCAGATGTGATGTTGAGATGATGTAATTGTACACAGTGGTGACGCGAGATTTTTCCTGGTTCCTAGAAGCTATTGCTGCAGACGTAATCATAACAACAACCATATTTGCTTAAAGCTTTTGGATGAGAAAATAGACTGAGTTAACAAGAAGCAATCACACTGAGACAGAGGCTGGCAACTGGCTTTTAGAAATGGAAGCGGGCAGGGCAAAGCCATAGCACTGAAAACTCAAGGTAGTGAGCAAAACAGCTCCCTCATTCTAGTTCTCCAGCATTAACACGCATCTCTTTATTCTCAAGTCCCTCAGGGTTTTCCTCTCTCTCTGCCCAAGACTCCTTTATTAACAGCTGGTTATCTTATTAGTATTGCTGTAGGAAAAACTATGGTATGGAATAATTTACTAATAGCAGGCTCCCCTAGGGTAAATATATGGCACTGTAGACACTAGCAAAACAGGATGGACACTTAATGGTGAATCAGTGACTCAAGGGTAGCTGAGCTTTTTTTTGTATTTGATTTGTTTAACATCTGACTCCCAACGCCTGATTTACAGCATTCTATTCTTTAGGGAACCTGATTTCTTGCTTTTCCTCCTGCTGGTAAATTTTCTAAAATTAACTCTTTAAAAAAAGTTGTTCTGTTCTCTATAAAAGCTGACAGTAGACAGGGAGAGGCTAGACAGGTAGAAAACTTCAGAAGAAAAACCAGTCTCTGCTTTCCCATAACTACATGCAGTGTTCATCAGCTTTACACCTCAAGCTCCAGAATGCCCATGGTTGTTCACTGCACAGGTTCTAAATTTATGACAGATGAGGTATTGCTTTCCCCCCACCCCAATCTGCCTTATAATTGATGCAGGTCACGTCTGTAACAAAAAGGAGTTCTAGACCAGTCTGGCCAAACTACTTCAGCCATGTAGCCTATTCCATTACAACTCATAATTACTGTGACATAGATGTTGCTATTTATAAACAGGACCCACAGTTACTTTGCAACTCAGCTGTAGGTTTCCCAGTCCAATGTGCTTGCGGGGTTGTGTCTGATTTTGGAATCAGATAGAGATGGGTTGAGCAACTTGGCAAACTAAAAAAAGCAAACAGACGGAGGTTTACTTACTAACTTTTAATAAGGTAACCAGGTAATTAGTATACTTTCTGCAATGATCTCCACTTTGAGTAGCAAACAAGGTGTCTCACACTGTGCCACTGTCTCTTGTTTGCTTTTCTGCTTTTATGGTCTGTATGGGTAAAACGTCACACAGATATATATAATTTGGGTCATTCTGAACTCCTCCTAGACTCGTAGGCACTGAAGGGCTGTGCCATATTTCATGCAAGAGGTAATAACCCTCAATTTGCAATAAGTCTGGGACTTACAGGGATGAATAGTCACTGTATAGACACAAATGTAAACAAATTGCTTTATTTCAGATGGGCAAGAATTGTGATCATTGGCAGTTAGAACATGTTAATTTTTCAAACGTAACTTATTTAAAGGTGACCTGCTGAGAGAAAATACATAAACTGGGTTTACAAGTCTTTTGCTTCATTATGATTTGGAAATCTTGTTTGGGGGGCAATTTTGCTTCTTTTTTGGATTATAAATGAGTTCTTTCTAGGCTATTTTATATTAGGATGATTCTAGGGACTGGAGGATTAGGTTACTTTGAAATCTTTTGTTTCTGTTGACACCTATTTTGAGATGAGCAACTCATTTATATTTTGAGTAAAAATAATCTGTTGAAAGGCTCACACTTTCCCTTTCAATTAATATTTTAAGACTTTGAAATTATATATAGAGATAGATAACACATACATGTCTCCCATATGTCTCTTGTCGATGCTCCAGCAAAGCCAGAGAAGAAAAGACCCTGATTTTCCTGATATTTGTAATGTAAAAAATAGAGGGTGGGGAGGGGGAATCACCTCTGAAAGCCTTTTCAAGTTTTTCTTTATGCATCAGGTAGGAGTAATGATAGCAAAAGCCCAAGCATGACAAATCCTCTGCAAAGTCCTCCTTAATAAATAAATAAATCGACCAAGCAACCCACCCATCCACCCAAATTTGGGTTTTTCACCAAATATTCCAGCTTAGAAATGTTCCTGCACTGACTCAAAGAAGTGATAATTTGGTTGGTTCTTGTCCTCATTCCCTCTTTGGGCCACTCCTCCAATCCAAAGTAGACTACATCCCCCAAATACACCAGGGCAAGGACACACATGATAACCTGCCTTTCCTCTCTGGAGGGAAGACAGCAGTGCATCCTGGGAAAATAGGCTAACCAGAAAGCCTAGCCTAGAGAGGAGAATGGGCACCCAAACTTCAGCCCCCAAAGTATTTCCAAATTGAAACATTCTGGTATTCAGTCAAGATATTCCAGTATTTGTCTTTCCACTAAAAATGAAATTCATGTAGCCCAATAATATATATGGCCATAATGTTACTAATGAACATGTAGTTTTCCTTCTAATTAGAAGGTGGATTAGAAGTCTCTTTAAAAAAAAATCAGCTTTATGGACTTTGAACTTCTACCAGACCCACAATCACATTTCCCTCCTCACTCCAATCTGTTATGCACACATTATATATTGAAACCATGCTCCACTGTAGTCAGAAAACCCAAGGGTCAAATAGCTTTGTAACATCTAATACCACATTTCCTAAAGTTATTAAACAAAGCAATACTAGGATAAAATATACAGCATAAGGAAGCTTCACCAGTACTCATAGATACTAATAGTACAGTCCAATGCATTAATGCTACATCACTGTACCACATAAATAGAAGCGAGACTTTTGTGGGTTATTGGCCACTGTGTATTTTCCCACTGAATCATAATTACATACTCTCTTTTACTGTCTCTGTTAAGTAATTCCGCAATGAATCTGAATGCTGTGTTTGCACAGTGAATCAGAAGGCTGCAAAATGGCTTTTTTTTTCCAGGTGTTGGGTTGAGTGCATACTAGCTTGCAGTAACCATAACATATCCAGATGCACAGGTCTAAATCTTGTAAGCTCCCTGCAAGGCCCATTTTTTGTGGAAGGAAGCTTCAGTTCCAGGCCCTTTATCAAGTGCCACGTCTGTGTCTACCAAATCCCATACAAACCAGAGAATTAGTGGAAGTACATGGACATTGGTTGCATACGGGTGTTCATTTCCACTGGAAGACATTTCTTCTGGTAGAACCATAGCCTAGGATCTGGACTGTACAGATATTCCTCCAGTCCCACGACTGGAGAGCTTCACAGGCAAGGGATGCACTATGAGCCGCCCCCCACCCTTATGGGAGCCCACTGATTAAGCAGCCTGTGCTCTCTCCTGCCTGGGAAGGGGGCACTCTGGCAAGTGTCACCTGCCATAAACAACTGGGGAGGATTCCAGCCCCAGGAGAATGCACACCCCCACCTTACTAATCTGCTGATTTGCAGGAGGGGGGCATTCCTGTTCTCCCCATCAGGAGAACATCCCCACTCCTTGCACTCCTCCAGGCTGCAGGAGCCTTGCTGCAGGGCCATGGCAGATTGCCTCACCCTGGGCTGCTCCAAGATGACCCAGAACAGTGTGGAGTTAGGTATGGGCATTCTGCTATGATAGTAAGGATCCCAATTTTGCTGCTGCGGCACAGCAACCTGCCTCTCCCCACTCTGCTCTAGGTCAGCTGGTGGTGAAGGGAAGCCAGCAGGGCTAGGAGCCAGGATTTGAGAAAGCCTACACCTACCAGGCTCCTCTGGTTTTTAAATTGCCACCCCCACCTCTCAGCTGAGTAGTAGAGGGTAAGGGAAAGCTGCACAGGATGGAAGCCAACTTTGGGAGGCTTTCCCCAAACCTGGATCCCAGCCCCACCCACCTTTAAATGACTGTCCCTACCATTCAGCTGAACCACAGGGTTGGGGGGATGCAAGAGGAAGTTGTCATGGCCAAGACCAGGGTTTGCAAGCCCAGCTCATCACCCCTACCATTCAGCTGAGCACAGCAGGCAAAGCAAGGGGAAGCAGGCAGGGAGCAGCATTCCCTGCACTCTGCTTCTGGTACCTGGGAGAGAAGCAGAAACCCTGGTGTGAGAAGCAGGCAGAGAGCAGCTGTGGGGAGGGAGAAAAGTAGCTCCCCCCAACGTACCTCCTCCAGACCAAGGTGCCTTTCTGAGACTGGGGTCAATGAAGCCTTTTTCCTAGACATACTCCTTCTGGTCCCCAGGAAGAGTTAAGCTGGGGTAAAGTGTACAGTCTCCCAGGATAAACTCTCCTAGAAGCAGTTTAACCCCAGAGCAATTTTTTTTCCAGGAGCAGCAGCAGCCATTTTTGCTCTTGGAGAAAAAGCTTGAACATCTGCACACTTCTGTTTTCTACCAGAAGAAAAGTGATTCTTCTGGTACAAACTGAAAATGTCTGTACATGGCCATTATTCTGCTACCAGGATATTAATCAAGTATCAATGGCCAGATCGATATATTAAATTATATAGCCATCTCAGGAGATATCATGGGCCAAACCCCCCATGGATGTTAATAGACATGCCTCCTTTGACAATGGAGTAATTTTTCCTGGTAGTAAAGCTTTTCCTTTTGGGATATAAGGGTGATGAATGAGCAGTATGCAAAGTTGAGACATCATTCAAGACAGCAACAGCTTCTACAAATTCATAACTGGCGCTTCTAGTCTTGGGAGACCTTCAGATTTTTTCTGGACACAAGGGGTGATATTTTTTAAACCAGTTTCATGACTAAGGCGCTCATATCTCATTTTAAATCTCATGATTTAGGCAACTGCAGCCAGATATTTACAGGCACTGAAGTGCCTTTCTGGATTTCTAAACATGCCTTGGTATGAGGTAGACTCATATCAATGTAAGTCTTCCTCATGTTGAGAATTAAACACCACAGAAGTTTTGAAAATCACACCACAGAAGTTTTGAAAATCACAGTAGACACTCATCTGCATCTTTAAGTACATAAAATACTATTAATAATATCTCTCTCATGAATTTGTATCTCCTTGAAAAAATTCTGTGGAACTTGGATTCCTAAAAGCCTAGGTCACTTTTGAAAATGAAAATCTGAATACTCAGACTAGGCTACAGCCTGTTGGTTAGGAGGGTCAGAAGGACATGGTGATTCAAGTCCACTCAGGGGAGGAATTTGAATCTGGGCCTCCTACATCCTAGTAGTGGTTCCAGCCACTGAATGCCAGGTAAAAGGGAAGTACTAAATCTGCAACCTCCTGCTGCATCTACCGTATGTTATGAGAAGGAACTTGCCTAGGCATCTTAGCCTGGAATAGAGACCATGGCTGTAAAACTAAATGGAGATAGAGCACGCTCTCAGTGAGGGGTGGGTCCTAGGTATATCTCACTGTTTAGCTTAGACTGCTCTCCGCTTAGTGTGCTGATTCCTTAACTCTCCCTACGCACTATATGGGGAGTCTATGCCTCACCTCAAGGTGCCTAAGTCCTTTGAATGGCTTAGACTTAAGGTCACTTAGGAGCTTCGGGAGCATTTCCTATTACAGTACAGTACTGCACAAACCAATGAAGTGTCTGAAAAGACCCTGCAACAGCTATTATATAAATCACTCTTCCTCCTTCCACATTCCTGTGCCCTCACCAAGACAACCCTGAGAGAGCTGGACCTTTATCTAGTGCAAATCAGCACTGGTTTGTGAAAACCAGTAGTTATGCCTTTTTATAATAGCTCAACATCTAAAGTCCAAGGCATTCTCTTTGATGCCCACATAGCACAGACATAAACCAGAGTCTGGTCTGTATGAGTCCTCCCACCATTACAGCTGTGCCAATGCTGCAGCAGTAGGAGATTTTTTTTTCTCCCCCACAAACACTTCACTGCAGCCAGGCCCCGCTAGGGGTCTGCATATATCAGCTACAAACGGGTAACACTGAATCGTGGTAAGTTTGCATAAAAGTGACTTTATCCCCAAATGTTCTATGTTAACTTTCCCATGTCAGAAAGCACTAAATTGCTGAAAAGAAAGATGTGGCAGGATAAATTTAGCAGAGAAATGTCTATAAGCAGATCTCTGACAAGGAGAGTGCCATGGTACAAAAAATGCATGAGAGCCACTGACTAAGGAAATTGTGCAATGCTCTTGCAATGTTGGGCAGGAATTTCAGCTTGATTCCTGCAATGATCATCTTATGCCCTGAAGCATAAGATTTTATTGCCCTTATCTTATCATGCAAAATGGTGAGGTTGTTTTTGTTGGGGGGCTGGTTTTTTTTTTTGGTCATGTCCTCATTTTAGAGACAGAACTGGTTTACTAATATCCCCCAGCTGGTAGGCAAACAGCTTCCTCACTGCTGTAAACAATTGGCCCCGAAGCTGCAGAAAAAAAGAAAGTATCATATGATTTCAAGCTTCCGTCCTTCTAGTTTCAGCTCCAACATCAAAGCCAAAGTATAAAGGATAAGAAGAACGTAGGTTACCCGTGGAATCAGAGAGATGTGAATTCCCATGTATCCCAAAGCTAACTCACTGAGCTGGCACACAATCAGATCAGCCTCATTCAAAATAAACAAAGTGCTACCTGCTCTAAAAACAAAGCCCAAGAGACTAACCGATTTCCGGAAGGTAGAATTTCTAAAGTCTAAGACAATGGGAATCTCATTTGTTTGTACTGCTAAGACACCACTGGTTCAGGCACTGTTGAACATGGAGCAATAGTGACATAAAGTGGCCTGCCAGGCTAATCACAGGTGGAACACAGAGGCATTTCCCACTAAACCGATCAGTCTCTCATTATCCTGTTCTAGCATGATATTTTTGTATGGAAATGGGAATCAGTTACTCACACAATTGGATATTGTATCCTTCCAAGTTCAGTAATGGTAAGTAACAAAGTACTTCATCAGGGATAGGTTACAAGTGGTGCCTTCTCCTTTTCCTGGGTTTTTGCTGAAAAACAAAACAGAGAAATAGCAAATTCAAAAAAGAATCCTTCTTTAATGTAAAACATGGCAATATCTGGATATTCCCTGCTAGAGTTCCTATTCTTTGAAGAAAACTATTCAACACTGTTATTACTAGGGACCTACTTAAATCACGGTTTCATGATTTTCGCGGAAACTACGATAAATGGCATTTGCCACAATTTCCCAGGAAATGAACCAAAAATAAATAAATAAAATTAAATGCTGGCTCCCAAGTGGAAGGGGATGGTGACAGCTGGTGGGGCAGCATGAAGGGCAGGAGCCAAGATGGCAGCTGCCCCCTCGTGCCTCTCCACCAATCATCACCAGGGGCAGAGCCACATGAAGGGCAGCCAGCAGTCAAGATGGCAGTCGCCCCCTTGTGCCTCCTCCCCTCCTCACCCCCCCCCCACTCCTTGGGGCCTCTCTGCCAATCAGCACCAAGGGGCAGGGCCACCGTGAAATGACCACAGAATCAGCTCTTTGGGTTGCAACCAAGCCGTGAAAATTGCTTTCTCTCACTGTGACTTAGGCAGGTCCCTAGTTATTACTAGATACTGTTTAATGTTTGCCACTGACCATGAGGTAATTTGTCATGTTAAGAGTCGTTCCAGAACGAAGGGAACAAACTGTTGATGCCAGCAGTGAGAAGGAAAACATCAGCAAGTCTTTACTTTGCCTGAAAAGGCAGAGCATTGTATATGTTTCTGACTCAGATCAGCTCAGTTCTGTACCCTCTCACCTGCAAAAGAGATCAATGTATCAACACTAATTATACTAGCAAAACTAACAGAACCAATACTAACACATTTTTTTACAATATTTTCTTACTTGTACGCTGTTTCCATCTGCTACCATTTTTGTTTGCCTCTTACAGAATACCAATCTTCCAAAAAGTATCTCTTTCCTATGTTTTATACAGTGTCCAGCACAACAGGATCCCAGTCCTAACTATGGCCTGAGTGTTACCACAAATGTATTGCTAATATAGTGAATAGGTCTAATTACAGGGATTAGAACTTTGCATTATTAAGATATAATGTGAGGTTTGTTATATAAATATAAAGCAAATCAATGTTCAACAATAAGAAGATTTTCACAGCTGCTGCATAATGCAGATAAAAGATTCAGGCTGAGTTTATGGGACATAAGCTGTCACACAGGCAGTAGAGAGGGAAGTACTGTCACTATTAAACCATGCACTGCCCTATTTAGACATGCAAATCACATACAACCCCTCTGTAACTTCATCCCTTCCTGCCTAACATGAATGTCAGGATGATTAGCTCATTAATTGAATTTGCTGAGATTGAGACTTAGGTCATGATGTTGTCTTAACACAGGACTGTCCAGCTTCTAAGCAGTCAGGGGAAGCATGCCCCATAAACCACACCAGGAGTGGCCACACACCTTGGAGGCCATACTAATATAGCCCATAGGCCACCTGGGCTTTATGCCACGCAGGCACCTGCTGCTGCACCCTGCATGTGCCTCATCCTCAGGCTTTGGGCTCCCCCGCTGCACCATACCACACAAGCACTGTGTGCCACCAGCACCCCTGACACCAGGCTATACCTCACCATGTTACCCTACCTGCTGGTGGCAGGAAGTGGAAACTAGAGGAGGGAGAGGACACCCAGAGACCGTGGCTACTGCTGCAGCTGAAACAATGGAGAAATAGTGGCCGGGTAGAAGCCCAGGGGCTGCATGTTAACCCCTTGCAGACTGCATACAGCCCACAGGCCCTGTTCTAGTATATAGGCCTTGATTCTCTGCTCTAAGGCCACTTTACACCACTTTGATGGTCTAAAGGGAGCTCAAAATGGGCAGGGGGGGCAGTGGTAAGCTGCAATTACTACACTGCAAGGCCTGTAATTGCTGCGAGGGTGATGCAAATGGGATTTAGTATAAGTCCAAATCAGGTCTATAGGTGCTGCTCCTAAAAGATGCAAATAACTTCATGCACATGGGTAGTTGGGATCATAGAAAATTCGGGCTGGAAGGGACCTCAGGAGGTCATCTAATACAACCCGCTGCTCAAAGCCAGACCAGCACCAGCTAGATCATTCCACTCAGGGCTTTGGTGAGCCAGGCCTTAAAAGCCTCCAAGGATAGAGAGGCCACCATGTCTCTAGGTAATTTGTTCCAGTGCTTACCACCCTCCTAGTGAGAATTTTTTTCTAATGTCCAACCTAAACTTCCCTTGCTGGAACTTGAGACCAAGGGAAGTTTTGGGCTAGTTCTATTGGGCTAAGTGCTTCCAGAGTCAGAGCCTCAGGACTGCATGCTTTAATCTATAGAAGTTACATACACTGGCCATTTTCACAATTCATATTTCTCTCCTTGCGGGCACTGGCCTGAATTCTGATAGAAACAAGTTTCCAACTCCTCACCTGGTACCTGCTCTGAATAAGTTTCACTGAAGCTATCTGTGTAGCAAGGGACTAAGCAACTTAAAGTATCCAAATCAAGTCCCAGGTGCACCAGTATGCTAAGAAGTAGTTTATAACAATATATCAAAGCCTCGAAGACCTGATCCTGGCTACTGCACTGGAGGCTTTAAGGAATTTGGATGAGAGAAACTCTTCCATTACAAAATGAGAAAAACCATCTTGCTAATCAAAACCCATCCATTCTCATTCCTCAACACAGCATTCCAAAGTCCTTGTTCTACATCACAACGGGCCTGACTCCAAGACATTTGGACAGAAGGAATAATGACATAGATTTGGGGGGTGGGGGCGGGGCAAAAAAAGATCCTTCCTGCTCTTTGATTAACTGGGCTTCTTGATGGAGTTAAGTGCAAACAGCTGCCCAGGCTCCAATAGCAAAGCCTAAATCTAAACACTCAGTGTTTACATAACCCAAACTTCTAATCAGGCAGCCGTATAATCCACCCATTTAAAGTATCCCTAAGAGTTTCAGGGAAATGTGATTTTCTTATAGCTAAGCCAATCAACAGCCCCTTTAAAAAAAACTCTAGCTACCGAGTTACTGCTTAGAGCAGCAGGTCTCAATGGGATGGGGTCATGACCCCAAGTGAATCACAAAGCAATTGTGGTGGGGTCATGGTTAATTTCCCCAATTTTTTTCCAGGAGGTACAAATTTGGATCTATAATTCCCAGTGGAGTCCTGTGCTGCAAGGTAAATAAGTCAGTTGGGCTGGAAAGGCATCTAGTAGTGCTTACAGGCTTGCTAACTTGTGTGTTGCTCTTATCCTAGGGACTGATGTAAAACCATAGATGGTAACAGGGTGTCTTGCACCTGCTGAAAATGCATAATTGATTCATTTAAGCAATTCAAAAACCCCAGCTGATTTCATCTGTGCCCCAATAACTGAAATGACATCAGCTCTATGAGAATGTACACTAAATAGTCTAATTTACAGCCAGCGGGGTGAAAACTTCTAAGCCGATGATTGGAAGCAACTGTTTATTCTGCAAATGACTGTAACATTTACAAAAACAGGAAGTAATGTGGTGAACATTCAACCTGGTCAGGACATGCTTGCATAAACAGTTGGGCTTTGCAGTGCCAGCCTATGTCCCTTTCAAGTAAGCAAAAGTGAAGAACTACAAATGCCCTCCTCAGCTAATGAGCATTGAAAACTTTCAAATATTTCTCAAATCTGTGGAGGAGATTTAAGAAAAGGAGCCAGAGAAACATGTTTTTTATGTTACTATATCTGCCATATTGTCTTGCACTCTATCATTAATGATCATTAATGATCTTCATCTACTCCATGATCCAATCTTCCTGAAGTGGACTGCAACCCTCAGAAAGGGGTCTACAATAACTAGAGCAAAAGAAGTTGACTTTGTTCACCACATTGTTTGAAGAATTTTCACCACCTTCCTCAGAGTAACAGTAGATTTTCCTTAAAAAAGCATGCTAAAAAGTTAACAAAAAATCATATAATTCTCATTTGCATTGCCAAGAAATCAGCCCTTATCACATCCGCTTTATTCTTACCCATGTACTGTTCGCTTATGGTATGGTATGGCTAAATAGCTGCCTCCTAGTTTTTCATAACTTACTACTAAAGGAGTAGGCAAGTAAAATCCTTCAAATCTGTTTTTCAGGGGCATTCAGCTCTCTTCACTATCCCAGCTGCCCCTCTGCTCCTGTGGCCAAACTCACACACAGAAGCAGCAGAATTGCTAGCAAAAAGACATAGTACAGTCCAGCAACAGCCCCCAGAGAGATGGAGTGGCAGGTGATAGGAAATTGGAAGATTATTTATAAAACACCAAAATAACTTCAGTTCCCCTGCACCACCATCCTAATCCTCTTTTTCATCTCCGGGAGGAGACCACCTCTGTTTGGCTTCTTGGAGATGTGTTCCAGTTTTGGGTTGCCATTTAATTATTTTTAAAGGGCTGAGGGAAAGGTTGGAAAGTTCTGAGCTGTGCAAACAGAAAAGTCTGTATTCTCCTCTCCCTGTGAGGCTTTAACTCTTGAGTGGGTTGTGAAATAGCTGAGAGGGGTGCTGCCTCTGCTGGATGTCCCAGGTGAAAATACACCCTTCGTGGTTCATACTGACTTCAGGCCACATGATCTTAAGAAACTATCCCTCCCAAAATTGCCACCCCTGTAGTATTTGCTTAAAATTACAGTACTTTCTAGTGCAGTGGTTTTCACTCTGTGGGCTGCGGACCCTTGGGGGTGTACAGACTATGTCTAAGGGGCTCACAAAAGATGATTATGATCAAGAGTATGTGAATACCCATACTTACAATTCAAAGGGGTCCACATCTCTATTCAAAAAAGTGTAGGGGTCTGCAAATGAAACAAAGGTTGAAAGCCACTACTCTAGTGGTAGTCTGAGACGTGGATGGGGAGATACAGTCACACCCAAGGCATTATGGGAAGATAAGGTAGCTTTACTCTCCTGCACAGGATACTGGCATTGTGAATGAAAAGAAGAAAGCTGCCACTAGGGGGCTGCTTACTCATCCATCCATGCAGGTAGGTGGGGAGCAGGTGGGGCCTTGGCTCTGCTTGGCCCTTACTGACTGCACAGCTGTGGCACACCAAGGGAAGTAATGCAGCCCAGATTTAGGGCTGGTGTGGATACATCCCATTTCACAGCAAGCTTGGAAGTGAGGAGCCACCATGGTTCCTGGGAAAAGGCCCACCAGAACACAAAGCCCTTCAAATGAAGGAGAAACCAGAGAGCCCAAAAGTCAATTCAGTTGCAACCAGATATTAAAAATGGTCACAAGAATGGAAGTAAAGGTCATCAGGCAGAATGAAGGAACCAGAAGAGGACCCAAGGCAGATAACTCAGATAACTGTGGCCCTGGTGTGACTCCAAGGGTACACATGCATTGCTCCTGGTCATGCCCCAGAAGCACTGCTGAGAAATAGGTTGCTACCAGTCACCGCATGCCAAAACCATGAAATTAAGCAATATGCCCAATTTACTGCTGCATTGGGCACACCCCCAGAGTAACTCTCAGGCTCTACTCTCTGTTCAGGGTCATGCCAAGCCAACTATACTGCCTAATTTCCAAGTGTTGCCATGCATTGAGCTGAAGCAAGTGCTCAACGAAACCCCCAGGGCTCACTTCAGAGGCAGCACAGACATATCCCAAGAGAGTCTGGCCCTTCATAACCATGTTTTGCCTTGTGCATAGGGCTTGCTGTAAAACAGCTGCAATGGAACCCTGCATTTGTAACCTTGTGAAGCTGTAGTGTTTTGGTCCTTTGTTGAAAAGTAGGCTTATAGCTGTTTCTGTAGCAGTTGTTGGGCATGTCTCCATGAGGGTATATGTACTGTTTGTGGTGCCACAAACTGCACGTAGCACATGTGCAAGCATTTGCCACACTGCTAATTTGCAGCACGGCAGGGTTTTTTAACACCGGGAGATCCTGGTGTCAAAAAAAGATGCTTCTTAAAAAAGTAACATGGCGCATGTGGCAGCAGCTTGTCTGCACTGCCAGAAAGGGAGCCTAGCTGGCTAGAGCCATGGTCTGGCTGCTGGCCAGGCTCTGTGTACCTGGATCACCACTGCTACTGCCCTAGGAGGCTCCCAGGACCCCAGGTAAGGCTGCTGGGGCCAGCGCAGGTACTGGCCCCAAACTCCCCTACCCTGCCCGGACAATTTACCCCATATCAACCCCAGGTGCAGGGGCATGCGCAGCAGCAAAAAGCAGCTGCACAAATTTGTGCTGCTGCTATTTTTGCAGTAGCAACCACACAACCCTGAATCTCGGGAAGAGCCCATTGTGTCCATTTTGCCACTTGAAAACCTTTCATGTCCTCTTTAATTAGGCTGCTTTTGAGATATAACATCTCAATTAAAGAATGATTTATTCTCACTTGAATTCAGTTGGCTGGCTTCCCAGTAACTTCCTTGAGTGTAAAAATAATAGAAATGTTGCAATGCAAATAAATGTGTACTTAAAAACAGCTGTAAGTTTAACATTTGAAATACAGGAGGCAGCTAACTTTGGGTGCATCCTGCTTACTTTGTGACTATAAAAAGAAATCAAAGTAACAGAAGCATTTCATTTGAACTTTGTTATCACTTTATTTTCAGCCTGCATTCTCTAAATTTTTAAAGATGATGTAAATATAGACTAAGATTTTTAATAACTAATACCTTGAATTAGACTTTTTTCCAGAGGCAAGGATTTTTGTCTCTGATATCTCTTATTGGACCAACTGTACAGTAGGGAAAGATACAGACAAGCTTCTTGGATGGTCTTGCTCTCCCACTTATCAGGTTATCCTTTCCATTGCATTTCTCTGGCCTGTTAGCTACCCGATAGTGTCCCTTTGATCTTGTTTCTATTTACATATGGAGTTTTAAACAGGCCTTTGTTCTGTTACTTCGTTCAAGCTGTATCTCCTTTTTCTCAGACCTGAGGAAGGGGACTTGGTCCAAGGGGATTTAGCATATCTCTCCTGACTCTGCAAAAATCCTTGCCCCTCACATTTTTCCTGGACTATCACAGCCACAGCTTCTTTCTTCTTTCCATATATTAAGGTTGCTGTATGTCATGGGTCTGCAACCTATGGCCCACGGGTTGCATCTGGCCCCCGCAGCCTTTGAATCCAGCCTGCAGAACTAGGGCATCAGCAGTGTTTAGTAGCAAGGGCTGTGTCAATGCTGCACCACAGTGCCATTCTGTGGCTGGGCATCTAGGAGCTCTCTCCCATGCTATACAGCAGCCAGGCACCAGGGAGCAGTGGCAGCACTGGTGGCCAAGTCCTAGCACTTGCCCAAATCAGACCTGAGGCAAGCCATTCTGGCCTGCTGCTGGAAAAGGTTACCAACGGCTACCATAAGCTTGTTAGAGCAAGGATTATAACAGTTTTCAGTGCCTAACCATTATCTGATCCATGCACTGAAGCTTACAGAGGATACTATAAATTAACCTAAAGTGAGTGGCCTCAATTTAGAAGATGACAAGGACCCAGCAGCTCATAGAGGCTTATTGCTATGTCTCATTAGTCAGTCTCTTGAAAAATTAGCCCATACACCTAGACTACCAAATAAAGACACAGGAACCAATCATGAATCTGTATGTAAACACTTTAGCCATGTATTTTTATCATTCAGCCTAGATGTAGTCATTGTTCATGAGGGAGCTACCTTGTGGTAACTATGTGATGAAAAGAGTAGGGCTTTGGACTACCACTTAGGACTCTTTTCCTACCCCTGCCACACACAAGTTGTTTGCCGCCTTGTCTTTTGTCACATGGAGAGTTATTTGGCAGCAAAATCAACTCAATGCTGACTCAACACTCTTCTTATGTGTTTGTACAGTACCTAACACATTGGTGCCAATACAAGAGAGGATATCAATTCCTCTGTGCTCTGAACATGACCTAGATTTCCTATAACGAAGGGTTCTACCATCAGCATTAACCGGGCAATGGTTCTCAAACGGGGAGTTATGGAGGGTCTACAAAGGCTGATGCAGCTACTGATCCGCTTCCTTCATCCACTGCCTCCTCCCCCAAACATCCCTGCTTCACCATGCAGCATTGTACTGACAAGCTGTGCTGCTGCACATATCCTAGCTCACAAAAATGGGATACAGCTGCCCTAGTGCAGGCAGGCTAATTAGCCCTGCTCAGCAGTCCAGGTAAATGCGACTATGTTGTTTCATTTCTGGAGCTACCACATACCAGCAAATGCTGGGATCCTTGCCAAATGCCCGGCAAAATGACTGTCCTGATTTACTTATGTTGCTCATCTTTGAATTCACTCTTAACATGTAAACAGCATTCTGCTGCTTACGTGCCCTGAAGGGAACAGTGCTTTCTGAAAGGTTATCTTAGCAGAATCATGCAAAAATGTACCTTATAACCTCCCCAGTCCATTCAGGGCATGCCTACACCATTCAGGGCATGCCTACATGTTGAACAGGCCCCACTTATCTGCTTCCACTCTGAGCACAGCAAACTTGTAAATATGGCGATGAAGCCCCTGGAGGTAACCCCCACTGCTGCCCTTGAGCTCCCTCTTTCTAGATGCTTTTGAGAGTGAATGGAGCGTTTCCCCAGGTGAGCTTCACCATCTCATTTCTAGGTTTCGTTTCTGAGGAGCAGGAACAGATGCATGGCTGAGTAACCCCTCTTAATCAAGCTCACAGTATTGATATAAATAATATACCCTTATTATACTGCCTACAATTCCACTGTCTTTAAAGTTATTCTACTACTGCTATAGAAATGGGGTTGGGGGAATAATAATAATAATAAACCAGTAAATACTTTTTAAGGTATTTGTTAATTTAATGCTTTTTTATTTTGAAAAGCATTGCAATTTTGATCATTTTACAATTGTATAGTATATACTTACAACTGTAAGTATAGATGTAGTATGTACACACACACATATTTGCCCTTCAAGGTTGAAAAAGATTAGCATTTTTCACTAAAACTCGTTTTTCTTTAAATAGGTGGAAAGTGAACCTTCAGAAAATTGTGGCCAGATCTGTTTATGTCCACTTTGTTTTCCATTCTCTTCCAAAATGACTAATTTTGGTTTTACTGCAGCACAACCACCTTCACTGTACTCAGGGGAGTTTGCCTTTTTTAACAGAGCAACAAGAGACAAAAATGGTTACAAAGGCCAGTGCGTGACTCGTCTGGTCAATAACTTCACTAGGTACATGCCATTAACATTTTCAATGGCTGCCAAATGGTAGTTTGGTGGACCATGGAATTCATTCCAACCACCCCAGGGAACCACAGAAATGTTTGCAAGTCATAGCACACGCAAAAAAATGGAGGTGGAATTTTTTAAAACAATCAAAAGTATCAGCAACCCCTTCTACATACACACACTGCGGCGACGTGCTTGGCTGTGGTCCACACAGAGAGAAACATAAAGGAAGAAGTATGTGCTACAAGCTACATCTGAAGTATGAGTTTACAAAGAGAGGACAAAATGGGTTTCTCTCACGGATTCAAAGTTCAGCTATCAAATGTCCCAAAGGAGCGGTAGCTACTGTCTGTCATCAGCATGCTACTAACAACAGACAGTTTATTTGTCTGCTGACATCTTCAGCTACACAAAGAAATGGTAAATTGTCCCAGGGTGAGGGAGGCAGCAGTGAGCGAAAAGGACTGGCCTTGGTATACTGCTAGAGAGCAAGAGAGTTTAGGCATCTACACTTGCTTTGTGATAAAATGTTTTCAAGATGGTGTCACTTCCCTTCCAGACAGCCCAGCTTTTCTTAGCACCTGATATTGAATCAGTGACCTTCGGCAAATCTTGACTAATCTCAGGATGTCGCATCTGTTGCAGCTGGAACAGATGAGCAACACTTATGCAGACTTAATTGAGTCTTAAGAGTGTAGGGCAGTGCATGATTAATTGGCTGAAGGATTCCTGAGAGAGAGGTGAATATGATAGTGACCTTCCTTGGACACTCTACTTATCTGAAAGCATAGTGGGCATTAAAATAAATGCTCCTGATCAAGGTCACAAGGAACTGAGAAGGATTCTGTGCGAATGTGGAGTCAATGCATTTGAAAAGCTCTTTCCATATATACGTATGGGTGTAAATAAATACATGAAAATTATTTTAATACCTATTACAGGCCTGCCTCTACCACCAGTGTTCACAATGGTGAAGCTGATTGCTAAAAAGCTATGAAAGAGTAAACTTTTTGCCTTGCACATGAAAAGTCAAGTTCCACTGACTTCACCACTGGCTCAAATGGGGCTGCTCTCATAGCATACAAGGTTAAGAACACAAGCCAGACTCTACAGGCCTTTTATTTACTCTGTAAATAAACCTAGTGCCATAATACAGACTGCCTGCTCAATTTAAGAGGAGAAGGTAACAATGGATGCTAGTCACATGGGTCCTCTGTAAGATGATGTGGTAGCCATATCCCTCTTGCTTATACAGGGGGCACAGGGGAAACAACTTGACTTACTGACCACTGCTGTTATGGTTCATGCACTTGATTTGGGATCAAGCACCACCTCATCTCCCTTGCAGCTTTTCTGCTGTACTGAAGGAAGTAGATATCATTCTGCTCCCCTCTCTTAATGCAATTCAGCAGGAGCAGCTACAGAAGTGCTTAAATAGTCATTGAGGGCAGGGAGGGAGCAGCCTGGAATACCTCTAAGGATGAGTTAGTGGACAGGTGCAGAGCACAGAAAAGTTACTGTACTCTTGTAGCTCCAGTCATCAGGGCTAGGGACAGACATTCAAAAAGCCTGAGCCTGAATTAATTCAATCTTTGCAGGTTAGTCTAACATGGCTAGGCTGAACCAGTTTGTAACTATAAAGACATTCCCTCTGGACTGAAGAAATGCTGGCACATGCCTGCCGTGGCTCAGGCTAGAAGCTGCGGGGCACTACAGCAGCCCTCCCTTCCCTGCTACAGTGTTGAGCTGTGGGGGGCATGGCCAGGCCACAGCAGGATGCTCTGATTAAGGAGGGGGTACTCCCTCCACTGCTCCTGACCAGTGAGGGAGCCAGCAGGGAGTTGATAACAGCATTTAGTTACACAGCAGGGAGTTATTCAAGGAGTTGATAGCATTTCACACCCCATCAGAAAACAAAAGCCTCTCTCATTAGTTAAAGCTCTTCTTAAACAACTTTTTCCAAGGAAGGAACGGACAAATGTTACCAGCTACCTGCTGATTACCTCCAAAATGCCTTAAGTGGACACTGTCCTGTCTGCCTTACACAGACACCTCTCAGCATTAGCTAGCATACCACATGGTGGCTACAGTCCATGCTGTGGGGTGGAATACCAGCTTGAGCAGGGAGTGGGGGGGGGGGGCAGGGAGAAGCCAGGAAGACACTGATGTACCTGCAGTCTCTGCCAGAGCTCCAACCAGGGATTCAGTTGGTTGATTCAGATTACTGTCCCAATTTGATTCGGCCGAATCTGAAGATTTGATGCTGATTCAGAGAATCAGAGATTCATCTGTAGACATAGCTTTAAATGTTTTTTCTACATACCTCAAGGTACCAGGCATGGCTCGTGAACGCTGTAATGGTGGGGCAGATGGAGCGTCCCAAAGGAGCCGGGGAGGGGGAAGCACATGCTCGGCAGTGATCCTAGAAGTATACCAAAAGTACTTCCGGTCCACTTCCAGGTATGCCACCAAGCACGCAGGGCCCCCTCCCCCCCCCCCTGCCCCCCAGCTCAGCAATTGGCCATGGGGGGACACCAGGTGCACCCCCCAGACCCAGGAGGCACCAGTCACTGATCTAGGGGGCCTGGGGGGCCCCCCCACATGCTCCCCACCGAATTGGGCCAAATCTCTGCCAAATCAAATCAGCAACTGAAGCTTTGCACAGCCCTACTAGAAAGGAGCCAGGACATTTATAGATGAGTTCCCTAACCAGATTCCTTTGCAAAGAGAATAGTTCCTCCCTCACCTCTCCAGTTTACTAACAGTTTATCTAGCCAATCAGCCCTCTTTCCCTCTCTCCTGGTTCTAAAAGGGCTTCACTCTATCAACACAGCCTTTTCTCTTACTTCAACTTGCCATAAAAGAGATTCTGAAGGAGCTGATGCCTTCCCTTTCATAGTGAGGGAACTGAGCTGCTTTTCAGGCTTCCAGTGTTTTTTCCCATCTTGCACCCACAGATTTACAAATGTCCACATGCTGAAATTATGGCTTCATTTTATCTGTGCCTATGGAAAATTAAGAGGATGGGTACAGTAGTGCCATATAAGAAGTCACATGACAAAAGTAAAACAGTCACAACCTAAAACTCCTGCAGGCCCTGTTATATTTAGATGACACAGGACAAAGGGTGCTCAACCCCTGGCCTGTGAGTCAGATCCAGCCCACAAAGCCAGGACTCCCCAAGGATCTGGAAATTTGGCAGAGGGGGAGTGGTGGAAGCATTGCTTGCCACTCCCTTGCTGCCAAACTTCCGGATTCGGGGAGAGCACCATGGGCTGGATAATTTGGCTCTGTGTGTGCAAAATTGCATTAGCACACAGTTGGACTCAGGTGCATGGGGTTGGGCTGCTACATGGCCAGACTCAGGCATGTGGGTTTGAGCCAGTGTCTGCAGTTGCACCCAGGAACCAACACCATATGGCTGGATTGGAGCATGCAGGATCACACCCACTGACAGACCCCACATGCTGGATCCACATGGGATTAGGGAACTGCTATTTGATCATGCTGTTTAACTCAGCAGGATGGAAGATCCACTTTTCATATTAAAAATCCCATCCTAATGCTTAATTCTTGACACGGTTTTTTTGGCAATGCACATCCTTCTCACTGTAGTGGAGGTGACAAGTTGTATGAGTAAACTGAGCTCCTGCTTGTTCCTCTCAGAGAGAGAGCAGAATTCAAATTGTGCTTTGCTTAGAGAATGACATAGCTATCTGTTATTTCCAGTGGGAAAGGCTTTGGGTACTGGAGACTTGTGCTTACTGGAGATAAATAGCTCATAGTCATACAATAAGTGCTGGGTAAATGTTATTAATCCTTCCAAACCCACTTCACATTAGTGACTGATTCATGCTTATTCAGCATACAAATGACAGGGCATTAAAGCTTTACATTTTCTCTCCTCTTTGGCCTGAGAGTCTGAATCACTGAGGATGTAGAGCTGTATTTTACAAACCTCTAATCTATTTATGTGGTTCCAAATGTGCTGAGCTGGGTTATATTTTATTATCTTGTTTTACTCAAATCGGCACTTTCCCTTGCCAGCTCCTGGCTTCTAAGTCTACTGCTTTGCAATGTAGTGGTCCTGGGGTGAGCTGTCAAACATGGGGTTGAGCACTGGTTCTAGAAGCATTATAGGTTATGGCCTGAACTGTAAGCACTAGGTTTCTTAACCAGACTGCAAAACACTTGATAACCATCATGTGACCAAGGGGCTAGAGGAAGACACTGAGCTAAGATGAGTTAAATAAGGCCTCTGGCCTCCAGCCTGAATAACCAGGGTCAGCTGTATGCAACTAAGTCAGACTACCTACCCTGCTAACCTGTCATGGGATAAGCGGCACATAAAATAATGAAGGTCAACTGAACCCCAGCCCTTTCTTCTGATTGGTTTTAGGGCTGCTTTTAAGGAACTCCTCCAGTACCTGCACAATCTACTGGTCTTCAATCTCTTAGCAGCTCCAGTCTTGGCAACATCCCTGGCTACCCTGATCATGCTTTTGGCTTGTTTCTGGATTTTGGCTTTGGATTGCTCTGGAGCTCTATTTCCTGGCTCCTGATCCTGGTTTGGCTCTGTTCTTGGGCCTTACCCTGTGGATTATCCCTCAGATTCGGTAATTAGGCTTCTGATTCCCAGATCTTGACCCTGGCTCAGTATTTGCTTCCTAACTTGTGGCTTCTGACCTCCACCCCTGCTATCCCTGGTCCCATTCCCAGCTCTGCTCACCAAGCTGGCTGTCCCAGTGGACCATGTTAAACTCATATAGTGTGTATTACAGATGGAAACACCCTGCACAGCTTGTGTCTGAGACCTGTTCTTGTGGAAACAACTTGTTCTTATTGAAGCAACAAAACAGATTATGAAACCTATTTGAGAGAGCAAGAATTCACTAAATTATGGTGGGGAGGGTGAAATGAAGAGCTTAGTGCATCCAAGCAGTATGTCCCTTGTGCTTCCACACAGCAAGTAAATTCTCATTTACACTAACACTTCCTTATGTTATAGTCGTGCTGGTCAAGAGGTCAAAGGGACTCCATGTAAATGAACACTAGGCCCTTGGCTTCAAGACAAATGAGAAGGAAAGTCTTGTAATCACTGCAATGATGTCCAAGAAACTGAAGTTAAGTTCTTGTGTGGCCCACGTTATGTAACTCTGTGACTGTTTCCTGTGTGAACACTGGAGATAACATTGCTTCTCTGTCTGTTTAGATGCAAGCTCTTTGGGGCAGGAACTTTCTATTCCTGGTAAAGCACAAAGCACAACTGACCTTGGCTAGGGCATCTAGATGTTACATCAACATAAACACTAATGAATTCTTTTACTTTGCCTTTTGCTTCTCTACTGCAATATGCATTCTCAATAAAGTAGCTATGGTAATGTACACATTTTCTTTCTCAAGGTCTATTAGCACTCCTATGGGGCTCTTACAACAACAAAAAGCTACACTAGTTGATCAAAAAGCTACAAGAGTGTTGGCAAGTTTTTTTTAAAAAAGCATCTCCCTCTCTTGCATTCTCAGTTGAAGTTAGAAAGGGCTTGAGTTAGGTACAATCTGCCTCAATTTAGGAACCATAGCTTCCTAATACGCCTATGGTCAGGGCTGGCCATAGGGTGGGACAAATAGAGTAGTCATCCATGTTAATAAATCCCTAGAAATTAATTGCTAGTCTGTCTGTCCACTGTCCAGGGTTAAAGGTTTTGTTTTTGCCCTGGATCCTACAAGTGGGTGGGAGAGGAGGCCATATTAATTAGAGCAGCTCTTGGGAGCCGCTCTAATTAAAGCACATGTAGCATCTTGTGTATTCAGTGTCCTGGGTTTTAACATGGCAGTGGGGCACTTCAACTAAAGCTCATTGGACAAACTTTACTTAAAGCGCTCCCACCACCATTTTGAAATGTGGGACACTGAATACACAAGATGCTGCAGGATGCTGGAGCGTTCTCATTAGAACACTCCAGGAGACTCAATTAATCTTCTTCAAACGCATCAGAGCACTTGTATAAGCACTAGGGCTGTGCAAAATTTCACCAGCTGTTTCAATTCAACACTGTTTCAACTCATTTCAAGTTCAAAACAGCAAAATTGAATAGAAAAGAAGGGCTTTGAAACAGGCTCGAAACAAAATGAGGCTAGTCAAAACGTTTTGAAAGTTTCAAAAGGTTTCAAGTTTTGAAGCAGCCAGCAGCTAGGTGGCGGGAGACAGGGGAAAACCAGTGTTGTGTTCCCAGTGGCTCCACAGCCCCATGTGGCTGAGCCAGGAGTGCAGTCCTGGCTCTCTCCACCTCCCGCGGCCGGCTGCAGGAAGCTGATCACAACGTAGCAGTAGGGAACTGAGCCCGGGCTCCAGCGCTAGGGTCGGGCTGGGGAAAGGGCTGGGCTGAGTTCCTTTCCCCAGTCCGATCATAGGGCTGGGGAGGGGAATTTAGCGATCAGGCTCAGTTCCCTTTCCCAGCTTCCTGGTCCTAGGCAGCAGCACATGGCTTCCCTCCCTCATCTGGCAGGCAGATCAGGGACTGCAGCCCCAGGAGAACTGGCACACCCCCACAGCCCTTCCGGGGCTGTGGCTCCCAATCTGCCTGCTGGATGAGAGAGGCTGTTTTGAGCTTCCCCATTATACAGTATGGCTGAAACATCGAAGCAGCATCACTGTTTCAACAAAACAAAATGGAACAGCGGTTTTGAATTTAAATGAAATTCAAAACGAAACACTGTTCCATCAAAACCTCGAAACTCAAGTCGAAACGGAACAGTGCCATTTTGCACAGCCCTAGTAAGCACCCAGAAAGACTAGTTCTGGGTATGGGATGACGTTAGCATGCCTGGAGTTAATGCATGAACCATGAAGTTATGGCCAGATCATGTTGTTTTGCACTGGAGAGCAGAATTCTCATAAACTTCCATGGGACCAGGGTTTGGCCTTCAATAAGGGCATGTTTATCATAATAAAGTTTTGGCAAGCCACAGAAGAGTACCAGGATCTTCAGCATACTTTAAAGCATTGCTCATTTTTCCATTTTGAGACCAAAAGGTACCATTAGGCTCCTCTAGCCTGACCTAATACATAGCACAGGCTGCCATGTAATTCCTGTCAAGCCCACAATTTCTGGAGCACCCAACTTTGGTTTAGAGATTTCAGCTGATGTTTCAGTGATTAGCCCTGTGGTTAAAAAGCAGTGCCCTTTGTTTTAGGTTCAGTTTGTCAAGCTTCAGTTTTGGCATGAGCTTGTCCACTACTTTATTGAGCCCCCCTACCTCCAGAAATAGTTTCATGTAGTGAAATGTGGAGATTACGATCAAGTGATTTCTTCACTACCTCTTCATCATGTTCTTTTTGCAGGCACCCATTCTGCGGAGAGCATATTGCATGACCTTTCACTGTGGGCCAGTCAGGGTTGACATTATTATTATTATTGTTTTTATCATTGTTATTATTATTATGCTGCCACAGTGTTAACCTAAAGCTAGATGCTCTTTCAGCAGGGAAGGCAGAGATTTTGAGAAATTCACTTTCCAGTAACACCAAATTCCACCATTTGGATTGAGTTGATGGGAAAATGTGGTTTCAAATGCTGAAATGAAAAATCAGTGGTAACACTGGCAGGCAGCAGGGGACTGACCAGAAACCAAACTGGAGTTGAGAGGTGGACACATCATCTCTTCCCCATACTTTTCTTAAGCAAAGCTTATGGAAGTCAAAAGAGTCTGAGGGAGGGAAACAAATATTACTTTCTCTTTAACATGTATTCTGTCTACCCAAATTTTGGCTTTTGAGGTCACTGGTTCAATCCTCCATTGCGATCAAGCTGGCATCCTCCATAAAAAATGACCTCCAGAGATGAAAGTAATAGACTCTGCAGTTTCATGATATCAAAAGTGACCACTGATACCAGGTTGCATTCATATTTTCATCTACCAGGGCTTGACTTTCAAAAAATCAGGTCGCTTAAAAGAGTCTCAAGTAGAGCAGCCAAAGGTTTAGGCACCCAACATTACTAGTCACTTTTGAAAATCTTGGGCTAAGCCCTGTAGTTGGGGCTGTAACAGACTCCTAGTATCTGTGAATAAACCCCAGAGGGGAGCATGAAGCACAAGCTAAGCTACAGATTACACATACATCTTTCATTCCCAATTTGAATATTAGTTTATCCCCTAGTTTAGACCTAGTCAGAGAAAAGTCTAGAGTCAACAGAAAAAGCCACAAGTGTCCTGGTCTTGAGCAATATCAGCTGCACCAGGGCAAAATGCAGTCTTTGCCAGCCTACACTGGGGGCTTGCTCTTCCAATGATCATCTTGCCAGGCAAAATCTCCAGTATGGACCACACCACAAATAGAAACACTTAGCTATTATATACCTCTCAAAGTGTTTTACAACAGAAGTTAGCATCATTATCCACATTTTACAGACAAAGAAACTTGAGTCATACAGAAGTGAAGTGACTTTCATTGGGCCATCTGGCACAGAAGTGGCAGGGACAGGATTTAAACTAATCTTTCTTGAGCCTTCATTCTATGCCCTATCCTGTGCATTGCCTAAATAAGCCCTTAGGGCCTTCCAAAGCTTCAGAAATAGGATATTTAAAGAGCTAAAGAATGGCTCCAACAGTAACAACATTTCTAAAAAAATCCAAAAAAACTCCCAATGACCAATGTAAATGAAGTAAGAGGCAACACACACATGAACTGTTTTTATAGGCATCTACCCCAAGATACACAGCACAAAAATGACAGCACGCAGGCATTGCACATGTACACTGCTATGCATGAAAAAAACCAGTTCCTTTGAGCCTTCTGAAGCCTAGTATCAATATAGCTTATTAGCTATACTGGAGAGTCCTCAAGGCTTGAGATGTATATTTTTAACATGTACCCTTACTGCTATCCCATTCACACTATTTGGCTGCTTTCCCCATCAAGGCTTCATTAGCTGTTTCAATGACTTTGGCATCTTAGATTTTACTTGTTTTACAGTATCCTAAAGACTGAGTGGGGAGGCATGGTCTATTATAACAATTAATTACTGAGCCCACACAACAGTATTGTTAATTTAGACCTGAGGCTGCTCAAAAACATTTCCTATCAATGCCATCAGTAAAAAGCAAGGAAGTCACCAGTTAAGGCAATCCTGACATTCACACCAACCACACTCTACATGCCTTACCACCCACGCATAATACCTAAAGGCACTCACTGACCCCAGTTCCCCACAACAAACTCACCCTCGCTTCCAACATTCAGCCACCCACAGCAAGCACGCACGCACACATTCCTCCCAAAGCAAACTCATACATACAAGGGGGGGTGTATGGAAAGATGGAATGGAAAGGACAGGATAGAAACAACCTGTTGTAATGTTTGCAGGCTAGGTGAGACCATAACTGAGGGTACACTGTCAAGCAAAGAAGCCGGGCCCTGCTAGTATATGAAAACAGTTGTCCAGTCCTCCTCAGAGACAGACCCCCCATAAAAAGCCCAAGCTACACAAAGGCTCCAGCATGCAATTCAGTTTTAAGCAGTTCTGCATGTACTCCTTCAAATGTGAAACCTTGCAGCAGGGGTGTCATACTCATTTGCTTGATGGGTCTGATCCAGACCATGGGATTCCTCATTGGCTGGATCTGGACATGGAGGGGCAACACTCATCAGGGAGTTGTGGGGATGACATAGCCATTGCTCACCTTGCTGCCACCTAAAAAAATGCTCAGTGAGGCTCCATACTGCAGCTCCCACTGAGCCCCAGCCCTGAATGCTTTATTCATAGATTCATAGATGTTAGGGTCGGAAGGGACCTCAATAGATCATCAAGTCCGACCCCCTGCATAAGCAGGAAAGAGTGCTGGGTCTAGATGACCCCAGCTAGATACTCGTCTAACCTCCTCTTGAAGACCCCCAGGGTAGGGGAGAGCACCACCTCCCTTGGGAGCCCGTTCCAGACCTTGGCCACTCGAACTGTGAAGAAGTTCTTCCTAATGTCCAGTCTAAATCTGCTCTCTGCTAGCTTGTGGCCATTGTTTCTTGTAACCCCCGGGGGCGCCTTGGTGAATAAATCCTCACCAATTCCCTTCTGTGCCCCCGTGATGAACTTATAGGCAGCCACAAGGTCGCCTCTCAACCTTCTCTTGCGGAGGCTGAAAAGGTCCAGTTTCTCTAGTCTCTCCTCGTAGGGCTTGGTCTGCAGGCCCTTGACCATACGAGTTGCCCTTCCCTGTACCCTCTCCAGGTTATCCGCATCCTTCTTGAAGTGTGGCGCCCAGAATTGCACGCAGTACTCCAACTGCGGTCTGACCAACGCCCTATAGAGGGGAAGTATCACCTCCCTGGACCTATTTGTCATGCATCTGCTGATGCACGATAAAGTGCCATTGGCTTTTCTGATGGCTTCATCACACTGCCGGCTCATGTTCATCTTGGAGTCCACTAGGACTCCAAGATCCCTTTCCACCTCTGTGCCACCCAGCAGGTCATTCCCTAGGCTGTAGGTGTGCTGGACATTTTTCCTCCCTAGGTGCAGCACTTTGCATTTCTCCTTGTTGAACTGCATCCTGTTGTTTTCTGCCCACTTGTCCAGCCTATCCAGGTCTGCCTGCAGCTGTTCCCTGCCCTCCGGCGTGTCCACTTCTCCCCATAGCTTTGTGTCCTCTGCAAACTTGGACAGAGTACATTTCACTCCCACGTCCAAGTCGCTGATGAAGACATTAAAGAGTATCGGTCCAAGGACCGAACCTGCGGGACCCCACTGCCCACACCCTTCCAGGTCGAGACCGACCCATCTACCACGACTCTTTGGGTGCGACCCTCTAGCCAATTCGCCACCCACCGGACTGTGCAGTCATCCACATCACAGCCTCTTAATTTGTTCACCAGTATGGGGTGGGATACCGTATCAAAGGCCTTCCTGAAGTCCAAGTATACGACATCCACCCCTCCTCCTGTGTCCAGGCATTTCGTAACCTGGTCATAGAAAGAGACTAGGTTGGTCAGGCACGATCTGCCCGCCACAAACCCATGCTGGTTTCCCCTCAGCATAATTTGTCCTGCCGGGCTCTCACAAATGTGAGCCTTGATAATTTTTTCAAATACTTTACCAAGGATGGAGGTGAGACTGACCGGCCTATAGTTGCCCGGGTCCTCCTTCCTCCCCTTTTTGAAAATGGGGACCACGTTAGCCCTTTTCCAGTCCTCCAGGACTTGGCCTGTGTGCCACGAGCATTCGAATATTCCCGCCAGTGGCTCTGCAGTGATGTCGGCCAGTGCCTTCAGCACCCTCGGATGGAGCCCATCCGGGCCTGCCGACTTAAAGGCATCCAGTTCTTCCAAGTGACTCTGCACCACCTCAGGATCTACGCATGGAAGTCTGGCGCCTTGCTGCTGCCTCTCTACAACCCCAGTGAGAGACTTGTCGTGCCCCTCGCTTAGGAACACTGAGGCAAAGAACTCGTTGAGGAGTTCAGCCTTGTCCCCCCTGTCCGTCACCAATTGCTTCTGCCCATTTAGCAGGGGTCCTATTCCTCCCTGGGCCTTCCTTTTACTCCCTATATATCTAAAAAACAATTTCTTGTTGTCCTTTACTTGGGTTGCCATCCTCAGCTCCATGGTAGCTTTGGCCCGCCTAACTGCCTCCCTAAAAGCACGAGCAGAGGAGGTATATTCATCTTTAGTGATCTCACCCTGTTTCCACTTTTTATGTGCTCCCCTTTTGGCCCTTAGGCTGCCCTGGATTTCTCTGGTCAGCCATGGAAGCCTCCTGGCCCCTTTCCCTCTTTTGCCTCGCTCGGGGATCATCTTGCTTTGTGCCCAAAGGATCGTTTCCTTTAGGCACAGCCACCCTTCTTGGGCACCCATCCCATCAAAACTCCTACTCTGCAGTGCTTCCTTGACTAATTGCCTGAGTGCAATGAGATCAGCTTTCCTAAAGTCTAGCACTTTTACCCTACTAGTTACCTTACCCACTCGCCGTCTTATGTTGAATTCTATTTTAAGGTGATCACTGTCTCCCAGATAGCTACCGATCTGGAGGTCCCCTATCATGTCATCTCCCGTTGCCAATACCAGATCCAGTATGGCATTCCCCCTAGTGGGACCATACACCTCCTGTGTCAGGTGGAGGTCCTGTACACAAGTTAGAAACCTGCGTGAGCGATGGGACCTTGCTGTCTGCGTCTCCCAGCAGATGTCCGGGTAGTTTAGGTCCCCCATGACTACTGCCTCTTTAGCTTTTATGGTCTCCGAGAGTTGCCTCAGGAGCCCCGCATCTATTTCTTCCCCTTGGTGTGGGGGTCTGTAACAGACCCCTACCACCAAATCCCTTTCTCCTTGCCCCCCATGTAGCCTAACCCACAATCCTTCTACTTCCTCAGCCTCGGATTCTGTCTTGATGAGGGTTGATGTATATTGCTCACTGACATAAAGTGCAACCCCCCCCCCCCTTTCTTCCCCGACCTGTCCTTTCTATACAATCTATAGCCCTCAATATGTACCGCCCAGTCATGGGATGAATCCCACCAGGTCTCTGTTAGCCCCACTAAGTCATAGGTGTTTAGTGCAAGCAGGAGCGCTAGTTCATCCTGCTTGTTCCCCATGCTCCTAGCATTAGTATATAGGCACTTGAGCCCTGCTACTGGCGCCTTTGCTGCCCCCCCCGCTCCCAGTCCCATGGGGCCCATTGTTTCTTACCTTCTTGTTCCTTACCTGTTCTGTTGTGCTGGCCTCCCCATGGCTTTCAGGTTCCCAATGTTCTCCTTCTTCAGGCTGGGCTGTCCTTGTGGGTGCCACATGGTTTGGTGGTCCACAGCTTCCCCTGCCCTCGTACTCCCCTCCCCCCGATGAGCCTAGTTTAAAGCCCGCCGGAGGAGATCCGCCAACCTAGAAGAAAACACACGCTTACCTTTGGGGGACAGGTGAAGCCCATCCCAGCTGAGCATGTCCCTCGTCGTGATGTGCGGGTCATGGTCCAGGAAGCCGAAGCCTGCCTCAAGACACCACTGCCGAAGCCGCCAGTTGGTCTCTCTGATGCAGTTCTCCTGCCGTCTTCCTCGTCCGGTCACTGGTAGGATGGAAGAGAAAACCACCTGGGCACCGAACTCCTTCAGCACGCCACCCAGAGCACAGTAGTCCGCCATCAAGTGATCGGGGGTTCTCCTGGCCGCATCATTAGTACCCACATGGACTAGGACCATGGGGTAATAATCGGTGGGCTTGATCCTGGCCTGGATTACCTCATCACATCCCGAATCTTTGCTCCAGGGAGGCAGCATACCTCTCGTTCCGAGGGGTCCTGTACAATACCTAGCCCCTACAGGAGTCCTACTGCTGCTGCTGATGCAGCTCCGTGGGCTGGAGGTTCGACAGCCTTGCCTTACAGCCTAAACAGAGTCATCTTTTCAGAGCTAATAAGAATATATGTTATGTTCCATGAAAGAATACTTTTAAGGATTGATCTTGCACCTTTCAATATGTCCTGGTGAATTTTTCCCATGTTGTCAGAAACACACAAAAATAATACATTTAAAAATATTTCCTATCCAAAATTTGATAGCTGAACAACCAAAAGCATTTCAGTTTCAAAGTTTAAAACATTTAATGAAGGTAGGGGGTCTTTTCAGAACCACCCACTAAAATTCTAGAGGAATTTAAATTTTCTCAAATGTTATCAAATGGCTATTTTAGTTTTTGAAAGTTTTGGAATCCTTACACCCTGAACAAGGATACTGACCCAAACATGAGGGTCAAGAAGTGATTACTATATATTACTAAGTGTTTAGTATAGTACTGTAAAGTATAATACAGTACTGTATGTAATTTCCCTTTGCTAGAATCTTGATAGGAAAATCAAAGTTATTCAGCGCTGTATGCACCTTATAGTACTTTCATTTTAACTATATTTCTTTAGCTTCATAATAAGAATAGCATAGGAGATAGCATCATCAAGGTTATATCACATCCACTGTTCTTCCCCACTCCACAGAGCCTTGTCATAGAAGGCAATCATGTTGACCAGGCCTGACTTGTTCTCCGTGAATCCATGTTGGCTGTTCCTGATCACCTTGTTGTCCTTCAGCTTCTTGGAAATAAGATTGACAAAAACAATTGCCAAGAAAGTCTTAAATTATCAATAAAGTAAAATTTATGAGGGTGAAAAAAGGCAAACACTTCCTGTCCTATTCCCCCAATAAAACAGAATTCTATAAATAAATTTGTCTCAATAGGGTCAGCTTTTCTCAATACGGTGAAAAAACCCCTGTAGGTTATAACATTAATAAAACAACATTTAAATATGGACATTTGTATTGTAAACACTGTGATACTGGTGGGGTGAACCAGGATGTTTGATCCACATTATTATTACTATTGCACTAGCACCAAGGTACCTTTGTCCTAGGCCAGGACTCCATGATGGTAGCTGTTGTCTGAACATGGGACAAAATCATTGCTCCACACCCTAGGAACTTAGATATATACCTAGGACTGAGCCATTCCCCACAGAAGTACCACTGAATCTGGTACTTAAATAGCCACATACCAGCCCTGTCAAACTCAGAATGGAGCTGTGAGGACTATGCAAGACTTGCTCTGACTCTCACCTTCCCATTGGCTTAAGGAAGATGATTTAGTGAGAAAGTGCAAGTGAGGACTCATGTATTCTATGAAAACCACCTCTGGGACAGAGTCCTTACAGATTAAGAGATTTACTTTTCAGGATATCCTTGTTTTCTGAAGATGCTGTTGATGCTCAATGTCTTTCAGGGGCACCCAGCATGGATTGATCATGGTGTCTTCAATTTAGTTGATCTATCCAACTTCTGATTGAGTACAGCCCACCTTGACCCATCTTACTTACAATAGTTCTCCATGTTACTACAAACTGTCTCTTTATTATATAATATTATGTCTTGTTTAGCATTTCTATCCCAGTTTTGTGACACGATTTCCTGAGACACTCATAGTTCTAAAGCCAGATGAAACCTGAGGCCTAGTGCCAATGGCATTTCTGGCACATAAACAAACTGATGCAAAACCACACAAATACAAATTAAATCAATTAAACCTTGCCTATCAGTTTGCCATCTGTCTAGTGAACCCATAGGAAGCATTTCTAGGGTTCCATTTACTATAGTATGTAGGCATCAATGAGAGCGGACCATAATAAAACCAGGTATAGTCAAGCCAAAACATGTTTGCAATCCATGACTCTCAAACACACATGATAAGTCCATTCTCACACAAAACCTAATAAACTCTTTTGAATCTGAATTAGAATGCCTTCTCCTTAGACTTCCAGAGCCTAATTCAATTAAGTCATTAGGAATGCTTTCACCGATGTCAGTGGGCATCAGGTCTTTAAACCTCTTGACTGTTTTGTTTTGATTTCTGGACCATTTTATTAATGAATTCAAATGGGAAAAAAAAAATTTTAAAGGCCATTGCTCGGTTGTACAGCTACCAACATGACTTTTTTTATACTTCTCAATTTGCAAATGGAATAAATGAAACCAAAAGGTATCTCTATTTTATGGTAATACTGTACTGATACAGAGTGCTTCTCCATAGGCAACAAGCGGTTAAATTGGACTATGCAGAAAGTCATTACTGATGAAGGTTTCATTTATTTATATTCCCATTAGAGGTTTCTACAAAGACGTACATCAACAGAAACAAACCATTTTCATGCATTCACTGGCTGACTATCCATCAGTAGTTGCGATCTATGCCAACACGTCTCAAGATTGACAAGATATTATTATTGTAGTGCCAAGGGGGAAAAAATGAACAAAGCTGAGTGCTGATCCTGCCTTAACAATGAGACCCTATTCTCTTTCAGTGCACCTGAGCTCCACAGTTTCTAAACCAATGAACTTTTTTTCATTGTTCCGGTAGCAGACACTTTGTGGTTTGTCTCAAGCTTAGCCGTTGGTCATATAGCACATTATTTCCTTAAAAGGGGCCATAGCTCTCATCACTTCCCTTTGACTACTGTATCATCTAAACTAAACAAATGATGTCACCTCATTCAACCAACCAGATGTGCAGATTTCCTACTCCCCCCCTGCCCAACCCTGTTGTTTGTGCTTATTGTTTAAAAAAGAGAGAGAAAACACCCTCACTCCTGTACATCCAAATCCAGCAGGCAGTACAAAGGATGCGTTTGTGAAAAGCAAAGATTAGTACTGTTAGCTCTAGGCTTTTTGTGAAACACCTGTTTAATTCAAGCAGTCAGAAGGGGAAAGCAGAGAGTGAGACAAATTGCTGGCTTGAATGGGACAGTCTGAAAGGAAAAAGAAAAGTACTAGTATTGTGAGAGCTCCCCAAACTCATTGTACGAAGTGCTCTGTTTTCACCCTTCATTCAATGATACAAAGGTCATAGGTGTGTGCTCAAATCCATGTACATGTTGCAAGGATAGCCCCCTCCTTACTGATATAAGATTTATATGCTGCCCTTCCCAACAAAGGCTCAGAGTGACATACAATAAAAAATAACTTATAAAATCAGATAAAACAATGAAATGCATAACAAAAATTCCCTAAGCCAGAGTTTCCCAACCACTGGGCCATGGCCCAGTACTGGACCGCAAAGGGTTAGCTGCCGGGTCATGGCAGAAGCCCCCCACTTGGACCCCGTCTGTCCACCTGGCCAAACGGCTTCCGCTGCTGGCAGTCACATGTGGGGTTAAAGCTGGGCGGTGGGGCAGCCCTGGGAGGGAGGCAACCAGCTCCATGTGCCCCGTCCCACTCCTGTGCCAGTTCGCAGTATAAAAAAAGCTGGGTACCACTACCCTAAACCACTAGTTGAGAGCCTGTTTAGGTTGCAAGCCAGAATGACACAGCTCAGACCAGAGGCAGACAGAGAGCAGGTGCTAGGATGCAGCTGCCACTGCTGCTCCTGATTCTCCTTGATGTGGCATTAGGAAATCTCCTGCCGCTGCTGCTTCTATCCACAGTAGCACAGGGAAAGCTCAGGCCACTTTCACTTCTCCCCATGGTAGCATGGAGAAAGCAATCACCACTGAAGCCTCCCTCTGCCAAAGCCCCATGTCTGTGGGCCACAACTGGCCCATAGGCCATAGGTTGCCTACCCACTGCTCAATTTAGTCTTGCTTGCTAAATGCCTGCCCAAAACACCTCCTTAACAGATCACTTCATATTAAATTTGTAGTCGAACTAGTTGAATAATGGCAGGGAATCTGCAACAATTTCATTAAAATATTTTTCTAATTCCGTTTTTTGGTTTTTTTGCCTGTTGATTTCAAGAAATTCCCACCACCAGTTCTTAAATATCCTACTATACACTTAACTTACACTAAATCTCTCAGCAGAGGTTATCATTCTGCTTTAGAGATGTGGGTACATAAGGCAGAGAAAAATAATATCCCCATTTTCAAATCTGCGTTATTTGGGTGCTGCGCTTTGATACCTTATTCGGCCTATCAAGCAAAACATCAGCCTTCTGTAACTCAGACTTCTAGAAGGGATATGGAACTGAATGGTTAATCTGTTACGTTCTTTGGAAGTGTTTCTGGGTGGCAATGGACTAGCAAAACCAACCTGAAATTGGCTCTGAACCCAACTTGGCTCTGATCAACTCTTTTTTACAAAAAGGCACAAAAAGAATTCTATACAAAACAGATTGTATAAGCCTGAAATGCCATAACAACCACAGATGGAGAAATGCCAGGCTACATTAATACCTGCTATTTGATCTAATATAGGACACATAAACAGACAAAGGGTTTGAACCAATATATGCTGAAGTCAGTGGAAAGACTTCCCATTGATTTCCACGGGCACTGGAATGGGCCCAAAATGAATGGCAAACAACCAAGGAATCAAAAAAATGGGGCTGGAAGAATTCATTTGTTCTAAACCTCTGCTCAAGACAGCATGATCTTTGTCTAACTCTAAACTGTTCTAGAAAGATACTTATTTGGCCTACACTTAAGCTATAGAAATTACTTGGAGCATCTGTAAAAGATAATAGCTATTAAATACCTGTTCTATAAAATTTTGAATTGCATAGCAGAAACCTTCTCTATTAACATCATACAATGTTCCAATAAACTATAGAAAAGGTATTTTGCTCTAGAATTCTATAAGATTTATCAATGAAGGCCAGCCTATGGCTTTCCCCATGGAACAATACAGGGAAGAGAAATTGAAGTGAATAACTTGATTGCTGCCTTTGAAATGAGACTGTAATACTATTGTCATTAACCCTGTTACACGATTTTTTAGATTTTTCTTGTGGCTATCAAAATTGCATCTCTGAGTACTTATAAAACAGGCAAGAGTATAAGACACTTCATCTTCCTTCGTGGCAGTTTAGGCCTCAGGTCATCACCTTGACACAAAGGAGGCAGGTAGTCCTGAGCCAGTATCCAGACCATAGATTTCTAATACATTTCAGCATACAGCATTAACCAAGAACTGTGGGTAAGTACATCTAAAGGCCATCTGTGCAGGTGTTTGCAGGGGTTAAAACAGGCTAAAAATGTCAGGCCTATTCTAAGTTACTTCACCTAAGGAGGTGAACTAACTTAGATTGGAAATAGGTTAACCTGATCTATTGAATATTTGTATGCATTTGGAGCACAGCCCCAGGCCTGGGAAAGGCCAGATACTTGCCCCAGGCCCAGGCTGTGCTCTTCCTAACTTCCCCACCTTGACTAGGTTATTGTTTTATCCCCTCGCCCCCAACCCCTGGACGGACAACTCCCCTGATCCCACTACTCCCCCCTGGACTTGCCATCTCCACTGCAGACCCACCAGTCCCACCCACCACACCCCACACCCTGAGTTAGTCACGCCAGGTCCCACATGCACCTCCTGGCACCAGCAGATGGCTGTACACACTGCTCCCAGTCTATGTTTAGGCAGCTTAAACTAAGCTGTGTAAACACAGACCAGGTGCAGCAAACAACTGTACACACCCTGGGAATATAAAGTGATTAAAGGCAAAATCCTCCATGAAGACAAATCCATGTAGCTCCATTTAAGTCTATTTAAAAGAGAAAGCAATGGCTTAACATTTCTAAATTGGACTATGCTTTTGAACATAATTTTTGTAGTATTCATAGTAACAACAGCTCCCTGCTTTCATTACCTACCATCCAATGGCTCATTTCCTTTTCCTTTGCTTACTGTGAAACTGAAGGCAGTAGGGAGGAAAGCATTTGAATCCCAAGGAGTCTGTTGTATTGCAAATGCTTTGTGGGTTATTTCTAGCAAGCAGGCAGGAGGTTACATGAGAAAATGTGTATACTGGGGTAGTCAGAAAAGCAATAGCACGTGTAGAAATTCTAATTTTTAGACTATTCAAATTTGGCAAGATCCAAATGGATTTTCACCAGAATGCTGAAATATGCATCTCATTCAGGGTTAAACTCTTATGAAAACTTTATCTCCTGCCTTCCTCAGATTATATGCCAGAACTGTCCAAAAGAAAAGGTGCTATATTTTTTATAAGGGTAATAGTATATTTTTCAGTGTCTTTCACTTCACAAAACATCTTAAACTACTTCTGTGTAAATATTCCTAAAATACTCTTCCTTGGGCTGAAAGAAGTTCATTGGTCAATTTAAGACACAAGGCGATAGGCTGACAAGTTCTAAGCAGTTGAAAATGGGATTTTAGAATGAAAATGCTTAAGCAACACTTAAACTACAAACATTGGTATTATAACTTTTTATTGGGTTGATAAGTCTCTGGTCTCCATTGCATACTACTCAGTGGAGAAGTCCATTACTTGCCAGTGTTACCTTATTGCACAAGTTGATCCGGAGTGGCACATTCAAGCCTTTATTTTTTTCCTTCCCGTTTGAGATACCACCAGTTCTAGCCTATCACCACCTACCATCAAGTGAGAACACAAGATAGTTGTAAAAATCAGGAAAGTTTCATGTCCAGCCAGAAGCATGGCAAGAGAGACACATATGACAATAACTGCAAGGTAGAAGGCATGCATAGTGCTATAGCAGCTCCTGATGACATGGTTAGCCTTGTGCTGTTGGTCTCACTACAACATGCCTCTTTATTTTTCTCTTGGTCTTATAACTTCATTATCTGCAACAATAAGAGATCACACAGAATTGTTCCCCATACAAGTGTTGCCCAGCAATTAGGAAAATGTTTCATAACAATAGTAATAATTAATACTTAGTTTATTTCTGCTCCCATTAAAGTCTACAGGAGTCTAAACACTAGGCTTAAGTCTTCTGAGCTGCTCTGGAAGTACTCTGGGACAAGAAAGGCCTCCTGAGCATAGCCATTGCATAGAAGCAAATCCCTGGCATATGTTGAGCTATCATAGGGACACTGTGTTTGCCTTATCACCAGGTCCTCGCATGGGAGCTCATTCACCATGGGACATAGGCAAAATACACGCCCATAAGGGAACATAGCAAGTAAAATCTAAATTAGAGCAACCCTGAGTCTGCTCTACCTTACTACAAGGCATAGGCTGTAGAAAACAAAGGTGGTAGAGTCATCTAAAACTACGCCTATTGAGATTAATTGAGCAGGATCATGATCTTATTACAGTGATGGTCAAAGCTATTTACAAACAATAATTAATTAATGTGCTTAACACCCTCACAACTAGGAAAGGAAAAGAATTGAGCTTAAACCAAGCTTTAGTGTGACATGTACAGGAGATGGTCTGGGTGAGGCGAGCAGAAATGTCTGATGGCAGAACAAGAACAGGGCAGCCACAAGACCCGGGCTAATACAAGACTGTTACCTCTTTACTGTAAATAGTTTTATATAACAAACAGTTATTTCCACATCACAATGCTCCATATACTATGGTATTCACGTGGTCCACAAGGCCACTGATCTTCAATACATATAAGACTAAAGGAGGAGGATTTGGATCATCCCTGAGCCTCAGCCCCTGCTATTTGGAGACTTTGATGTACATGTGGACCACAGCAAATTCCTATTCTATTATGTTACTCTTTCACATGACACGTCAATAGCAGGTTTTACCCATCTGATGGGCAACTTGCCAAGCAGGACATCTTGTCTGTCAACACTCCTATATTTAGCTCAGTTGTAGTGTGTGATAAAAGGTTGGGCACCTGGATCACCCAAAACAAAATAGAATTAAGGTTGTAATTAGCAGCCTGCCCTTGAAAAGTCAGGCTACAATACATACCAGGCTCCCTTATTAGAGCCACTGCAACAGGAAGACACAGCATCCTTCCAGAAAGAACTGGAAGCCCAAAAGAGAAAGTGAGCCCAGACTTGCACTGGAAAGAACTAAAAGAGCTGAATTCAGAAAATGTACCTGGGAAAATTCTGATACTTTAAAAACTTGGTTTCCTGGCAAACTGAGAAAAAATATGAACTCTCAGAATGCTCCATGAACTGAAATATTCCAAAAATCTTTCATTTCTCCTACATTCATGAAACTGTATCTCGTCAGACTATACTGCCTTATTTAACACTAACATTATGAAGTCAAAATGAAACATTTTAACCCGAACAGAACAAAATATTTTGACTTTTTAAAAATTAAGTGTCTTGATAAATTCCCATTGACCATTTTGATGAAATGGACATATTCCTGAAGAACATCTGAATTATGTCAAATCAGTATTTTCTGATGGAAAACTTCTGCACAAGGAACATTGCAACCAACTCAAAAAATGGCAGCCTGCAAACAAAAGCCATGTAGGATACTCAGGAATAAGTGCACAATAAAATGCTCAAAACTGTAACTGATTTCATTACTCCAAGTTCTTATGATGGGGGTATGTTGTGTATACCAAGGTAATTTAGACAGGGTCCAGCAGAGATTTTTCCTTTTAGATACAGACATCTCAGGTTCGATTCCTACTGAGGAACCATTCAGAGGTATTCTTACATTTGTAAATGTCACAGGAGTAGAACTGTATGGATTGGGGCAGTGGGTGGTCCAAGAGACAGCAAACAGGAACATTACATACACTTGGAAACTTCTGTCCTGATTCTCCCCTGCCTTGTCCCTGGCATGATCATTTACACCAATGCAAAGTAGAGGTGAACTTATAACCAAAGCACTCTTCGCCCCTCGTAGCAGCAACTTGGATTTACTTTACACTGGTGTTAGACAGGTGTAAATTATATTATGCTGCTCAAGGTTGAGAGTTAATCTCTTTATTTATAACTGAATAAAAAACAGCACTTTGAATGCACTACCATTCTTCCACTGAACCTTTTCAATTATCATCTTTCCAACATAGACAATGCAGACACATTCACAAATACATTAGAATTTCTCCTTGACAGCAATGGAAATTGCTGACTACATTCCTAATCTACCTTCTGGTGACTTGCAATAGTTCTCCATTGGAATCAATAGAAACTGTTGAAAAGCTACAGCACTGTGTTTTGGCAGCAGAGAGCTTACATTTCCCCCAAATCACAGGGTATTAGAGAAAAAACTTAAATTTCTCCTCCTTGGTGTACCCACAGAAGTATTGTCATTGTAAAAACATAAGATGACTGTGAGATGGTAGGTTACTATAATGAGAAGAGACAAAGGAGTGCTAAGATGCATGCAGCATGGAAGTATATTGCCTTCTCCACTTTGCACATAGTCCTCAGTCACAGATCAAAACAAGGCCAGTGAATACATGATACAGCTCAGCCTTGGAGCTGACAAACTCTAATCTCCTGGTAAAGTTTGCAGGTTCTCTCTCTCACATTAAAATTAGTGGTCTTCCAGTTGAAGCCTTGGACACACATTTCCAGCACTGCTACTAACCTTGGACTAGTCACTTCCTTTCTGGAACTCACTTTCCTCTTCCACTCTTCTTCTTGACACTGTAAACTTATCAAGCCAGGGACTGTTTTTCATTATGCACTTGCTCATTAAGCCAATACATGCACAAGTTTCAGCAGGATCAGAATCTAAGTTCTTGATTCCAGAATGCAATGGAGAAATGCCGCCCCAACTGCATAGATTCATAGATGTTAGGGTCGGAAGGGACCTCAATAGATCATCGAGTCCAACCCCCTGCATAGGCAGGAAAGAGTGCTGGGTTTAGATGACCCCAGCTTGATGCCTATCTAACCTCCTCTTGAAGACCCCCAGGGTAGGGGAGAGCACCACCTCCCTTGGGAGCCCGTTCCAGACCTTGGCCACTCTAACTGTGAAGTTCTTCCTAATGTCCAGTCTAAATCTGCTCTCTGCTAGCTTGTGGCCATTATTTCTTGTAACCCCCAGGGGCGCCTTGGTGAGTAAAGCCTCACCAATTCCCTTCTGTGCCCCCATGTTGAACTTATAGGCAGCCACAAGGTCGCCTCTCAACCTTCTCTTGCGGAAGCTTAAAAGGTCCAGGTGCCCTAGTCTCTCCTCATAGGGCTTGGCCTGCAAGCCCTTAACCATACGACTGGCCCTTCTCTGGACCCTCTCCAGGTTATCCACATCCCTCTTGAAGTGCGGTGCCCAAAATTGCACGCAGTATACCAACTGTGGTCTGACCAACGCCCGATAGAGGGGAAGTATCACCTCCTTGGATCTGTTCGTCGTGCATCTGCTGATGCATGATAAAGTGCCATTAGCTTTTCTGATGGCTTCGTCACACTGCCGACTCATGTTCATCTTGGAGTCCACTAGGACTCCAAGATCCCTTTCCGCTTCCGTGCCACCAAGCAGGTCATTCCCTAGGCAGTAGGTATGCTGGACATTTTTCCTCCCTAGGTGCAGCACTTTGCATTTCTCCTTGTTGAACTGCATTCTGTTGTTTTCCACCCATATGTCCAACCTGTCCAGGTCTGCTTGTAGTTGTTCCCTGCCCTCCGGCGTGTCCACTTCTCCCCACAGTTTTGTGTCATCCGCAAACCTGGACAGAGTACACTTCACTCCCTCATCCAAGTTGTTGATGAAGACATTGAAGAGTATTGGTCCAAGGACCAAGCCCTGTGGGACCCTATGGCCCACGCCCTCCCAGGTCAATACCGACCCATCCACTATGACTCTCTGGGTACGACCCTCTAGCCAATTCGCCACCCACCAGACCGTGCAGTCATCCAAGTCACAGCCTCTTAACTTGTTCACCAGTATGGGATGGGATACCGTATCAAAGAGCTTCCTGAAGTCTAAGTAAATGACGTCAACCCCTACTCCTGCATCCAGGTGTTTTGTAACCTAGGCAAAATACACGCCCATAAGGGAACATAGCAAGTAAAATCTAAATTAGAGCAACCCTGAGTCTGCTCTACCTTACTACAAGGCATAGGCTGTAGAAAACAAAGGTGGTAGAGTCATCTAAAACTACGCCTATTGAGATTAATTGAGCAGGATCATGATCTTATTACAGTGATGGTCAAAGCTATTTGACCATCACCTGGCGTACATGCCAGGTAACCTGGCATGTACGCCACATCCCTACCCTTTAAAACTGACTGATCCCTGAACCTGATTTTCAAAGATAATGAGTCACCTAAATTAATTTGAAAATCCCCCTGGCAGTGCATTAATATTGCTAACTAGTTCATTATAAGTTTCTAAACCTTTATTTACAGAATCTGAGTCCTGGATCCTAAACTGACTCCTAATTCCTAGTATTCTATTAAATAATTCAATGCCAAACTCTCTGGAAGAAAGCTTGTTTTAATCTTGGCATTCTTTTAATCTACCTTAATGATCAAGCTCATGTAAGTGGGGAAGGTATATCAAATGAATTAGTGACACTCAAACAGTCCCATTACACATATCCCAATTAGATTATTTGCACGGCGGTTGATGGATTTGTCATCGATGCAAACATATTTTAGCTTTGCTTGTAACTGAAACCCTAGTTCTACATAGCCATTTGGCTCAAAGAGCCATGAGAACTACCTTTTCCATGTACATAAACATCTCTCCTCGTCCTCCGTGTCACCACCTGATTAGATCTCTGGCATTGTTGATTTCACTTTGGCAACCAGAAGAGTGTCATTTCACCAAGTCTGCAATCCTGTGTTAAAACTTGGACTTGAGGTCTTAAGGCAGAACAGAGAAAAAGGCATATGTTTCAAATAACAGGCTTGCCCTTCTGCAAATTAGCTTTTTTTTTCCGAGGCAAAATTCACTGGATTAATAACCAATAAGACAAGTCAAGAATGCAGAAGGCTTGTGATTACCATCTTCTTCCAAACAATGTGAGAGTTTTGCCTCCTTTTCTGTAAAGACAATAAAAACATTGCAAAAGGTCCATGGGGATAAGTGGTTCAGGTTTTACTAAACCAACAATGATGTTTATGGAAAGTCAATAGCTATTCCTCAGGCCTCAAATTAAAAACCCTTGTCAGCAAATGCAACCATACAGAGAGCTGCAGGTGAAATGTGCCCTCCACCCACCAGCTGCCCCAAATGATTCCCGGTGGCAGCCTCTACCCAGCTATTGGCTCTGTATCCCAGAGCTGCAGGCATCTCCTTCTCTCACCCTCCCTGACTCTCTAGTAGTAGGATCCTTCCTGTCCAGTGGCCTCTGCATCCTATGCTTGCAATGCCTTTCCCCATCACATCAGAGCAAGATCTTCCCCACCTGGTGGCCTCCTTGTCCAGCCACAATTGGTTTTCTCCCTGCCCTCCTCTACCCTGTGACATCCAGTACCATTGTACACTCAGAGTCATGGGATCTTTTGATAGCAGCCTTGCAGCCCTGCAGACTATGGTGAACACAACACAGTGCTTTAGGGGCTTCTGCTTAGTCTGGATTAGATGGCACTGACTATCCCTGAAGCTTTTCTCTGAATATGAATAGGACAAGGAAGTAGAAAACCAGCAACCTGCATTGATTTTTGGCCCAGTGGGAACTCCAGGATCCTGCTGGGGAGAGCAGGAGGTGTTTCTCTACCTCATTATAGTCCCAGCCTGACGGCAGCCTTGGCAAGGCTGAAATACATTGAATCCTCCTCTGTCTCATCTGGTGATGTGACAGCAGGCAACACTCAGAGACAGCAGTCCCTCACTCTGACCAATTCTCCTTTAGCTTACACTCAAAGCACCTGCTCCACTGAGCAGCCTGGACAGTCTCTGCTGTTGTAGTTTCATAGTTGGTAGGGTCGGAAGGGACCTGAGCAGATCATCAAGTCTGACCCCCTGCCATGGGCAGGAAAGGATGCTGGGGTCAAATGACCCCGGCTAGGTGTCTATCTAGCCTTCTTTTGAAGACCCCCACAGTAGGAGCGAGCACCACTTCCCTTGGAAGTTGGTTCCAGATCCTAGCCGCCCTGACAGTGAAGTAGCGCCTCCTGAAGTTTAGCCTGAACCTACTCTCAATCAACTTGTGGCCGTTATTCTTAGTTACTCCAGGTAGTGCTCAGGGGAACAGGGCCTTTCCCTTTCCCTGCTGGTCCCCCCTGGTAAGTTTATAGATGGCCACTAGATCCCCCCTCAGCCTTCTCTTGTGGAGGCTGAACAGGTTCAGGTCCCTCAGCCTCTCTTCGTAGGGCCTGCCCTGCTGGCCCCTGATCATGTGAATGGCCCTCCTCTGGACCTTCCTGATGCTGTCCACATCCCTCCTGAAGTGCGGCGCCCAGAACTGGATGCAGTACTCCAACTGCGGCCTGACTAATGTCATATAGAGGGGGAGGATCACCTCCTTGGACCTGCTTATGATGCATCTGTGGATGCATGACAAGGTGCGGTTAGCCTTACTGACCACGTCCCCACATTGGCGGCCCATGTTCATCTTGGAATCAATAATGACTCCAAGATCCCTTTCTGCCTCTGTGCTGACGAGAGGGGAGTTCCCCAACCTGTAGGTATGCTGCTGGTTCTTTCTCCATAGGTGCAGTACCCTCTACTTTTCAGTGTTAAATCCCATCCTATTCTCATCCACCCACCCCTGTAACCTGTCCAGATCTAGTTGTAGCCTGTCCTTCCCTTTTAGCATGCCCACCTCTCCCCACATCTTTGTGTCATCCACAAACTTGAACAAGGTGCTTTTCACCCCCTCGTCCAAGTTGCTGATAAAGATGTTGAACAGTGCGGGCCCGAGGACTGAGCCCTGGGGGATTCCACTGCCTGCATCCCTCCAGGTCGAAAATGACCCGTCCACCACCACTCTGAGTGTGGCCCTCCAGCCAATTGGCAACCCATCTGACTGTGTAGGCATCAATGCCACAGTCACCTAGTTTTTTAATGAGAATGGGGTGAGAGACAGTGTCAAAGGCCTTCCTAACACCTAGAAAGACTACTTCCACTGCGACCCCTGCATCCAAGGATTTTGAGACCTGATTGTAAAAGACAACCAGGTTGGTCTGACAGGACCTGCCCCTAATGAACCATGTTGGTTGCCTTATTCTTTATTCATGGTCAATATGTAACCCAGGTGTCCCCAAAGTGAGTGTCCCACCTCACCAACAGAAGGGAAAAGCCAGCAGGTCATACATGCTGGGGGTGGAAACTGCAGTCTACTCGCAGTTCCCTCCCACATACCATGTCTCAATAGAGGAGGAACAGAAATCGATGTCTTAACCAGGTACAAATTGAATATATGCTATGCATATATAAAAAGGTAGTGCACTAAAGTGACTATTTGCAGGTTACAAGTACATATAACTATAACTATACACATACCCACATGCAAACAGGTAAGCATAATGGTCCCACACAGTATGAGCAGGTAAGTACAACAATAAAAGGCACTCTAAAATTCAAGGCATACAGCTAACAGGTAATAAACACTCCAAAAATGCACAGCATGTGTCAACAATCAATAAACTCCAAAATATGAGATGCAAAAGTTCTCTAGTGTTTCCTCTACTCTAGGAGGTCTCTTTCTCCTGCCTCTTTATTGAGGCTACCTTTCCCCAAGTGTCACTCGCCAGTGGGAAATCCATTGCCCAAGGAGACTCCCATGTCCCAAGGAGATGGGTGGGGCAGTGTTCACAAGCTCCCTGGCCTGGCTAATGTTTCTCCAAGGCAGGGATCAGTTCCAGGCCTCAGGGGAGCAGTGTGACACACTCACACGTCCCAGTGGCTCAATCCTTCTCAAGGGGAGTTGCGGGCCTGGACCACCTCGTGCATGCCCAGGGCTGGGTCACTCCAAACACTGCTCCCTCTGCTCTGGAACTGCTCCATTCCTGGGGCCCTTGAGGACCCACTGCCGGGGATGGGTCCCAGATTGCCCAGCCCCTCCTTCTCCAGGGCCTTACGCCCTGCAATGACTCACCCCACAGTAGCACTGGCTCCTGTGCCTGGCCTCACGCCATGGTTGGAGACTCGAGCTGCCTTGCTGCGGCTACCAAGGTCCTGATCCCTCGTGGACCCTCTGTGCAGCGATGCCTGAACTGCAGCCCAGCCTCATGCCAGGCTTGGAGACCCAAGCCACCTCACTGCGGCTCCCAGTGTCCTGGTATCTTGCAGACCCTCTGTGCAGCGACGCCTGCTTCTGTTCAGTGGGGGAAACTTCAGGCTCTTCTGGGCAGCCAGATATGCCTGCTGGGCAGCTGTCCCAGCTCTTCTTGGCCCGGGGACCTCTTCCTTCTTCTTCGTCCCTTGACGACTGTGCGGCATGCTTAGCATGCAGCTACTTATATCTCCTTCTGGGGCTCTGCCCCCAGATGAAAATAAACCAATCAGGGGGCTGCAACTGCAGTTCCCAATTAAATCAGCTCCTGCCCCCCTTTGGAGTAGAGGAGGAGCAGGCTCTCTTCCTGGCTCCTCCCCTGCCTGTCTCTGATTGGTGGGTTTTGCCCCACCAATCACATTTGCAGTCTCCTAAGCCCAGAGAGCTGAGCAAAGCCCAGCAAGCCCACCACACATAGTACTTGAAGGATAGAGGGAAAAGTGGACACCTCTTGTTGGCTTTGCTCAGGGGAATGCTCTCCATAGCTATTCCTCTTCTACCGGCTCTGCCACAGAGGGCTTACCTCTCCAGTCCAAGCTCTTAAAGATTAACAACATGGATCACATGCTTCTGGCCTTTTTCAGCCTCTCAGGATGCTTCAAGCAGAAATTAGGTTGGACTGTCTCCCATTACCAACCATGTGTCTAGGGGGAGAAAGCAGACCTTCTCAGCTATATGGGATCTCACAGGGTTCAAAGCATGAGGTCCATCTTGGTCCATCTCAGTCACCCCACAGGAATTTGCAGGGAAGGGACTGGGGCAGCAGGCAGTTTAGTGTGTTTTTTCTCACAAGACTCAGGACATCTTTTAAAGGATGATTTTGTTTCCCTCTGCTGCCTCTCTCAGAGTCAAAGTGATGGCTTCAGGCTTCTTCAGGCCTGTGTGTTCAGCTAAGCTGCTTGCACCTTTGCACATGCATTTTCAGTTGGAAACACTTCAGCATTAGGGTCCTCTCCACACCTGAAGCCTGGCTTCTTTAGTGAAATGCTGGCAAGGGCCTCACAGGTTATGCCTATGTCTAGGGAGGGACATTACCAAGCATACCCAGGCTACCCAATGGGAGTAAAGTCATTGGGCCCCAGGAGTAAAGTCACTCCTGAGGCCTCCCACCACAGTCATTCTTGTAACCTCTATGTCTTGCATGCTTCAGAGTATCTTGTGAGGGATGCCCTCATAGCAGCTTCACTGTTGCATTTCACTGTTTTGAGCATGCAAGTGGATGGACAGGATGTACTAAGAAGTAGGACTGTGCAAAATTTCTCCGGCTGTTTCAATTTGCCCTGGCTCTCCCTGCCTCCTGCGGCCAGGCTGCGGGAAGCCGGTCACAGCACAGGGGAAGGAAACTGGGCCTGGGCTCAGTTCCCCTCCCCAGCGCTAGATTGGGCTGGGGGAAGGAACTCAGCCCAGCTCAGGGGAAAACTTGGGCTGGGGAAAGAAACTCAGCAATTTGTAGCGCTGGGGATGGGAAGTCAGCCCAGCTGGGCTGAGTTCCTTTCCCCAGCCTGATCCAGCACTGGGGAGGAGAACTGGGTAATCAAGAGCAGTTCCCTTTCTCAGTTCCCCAGTTCCAGTCAACAGCACTCAGCTTCCCTCCCTCATGTGGCAGGCAGATCGAGGCCTGCAGCCCTACAAGGACTGGCACGGCCCCTGCAGCCCTCCCAGAGTTGCGGGCCCCCATCTGCCTGCCAGATGAGAGAGGCTTTTTCGAGCTTCCCCATTATAGTGAATGGGCAAAACATCGAAACAACATTGAAACAGCCTCACTGTTTTGACAAAGCAAAATGGAACAACTGTTTCAAATCGAAATGAAATTCGACATGAAATGCTGTTCCGTCGAAATCTCGAAACTCAAGTTGAAATGGAACGGTGCCATTTCACACAACCCTACTAAGGAGTGTCCCTCTTTGGTCACACCAGGGACACACCAGACACCGACACAGAGACTCCTAGTCTCAGCAAGTCATGTGGCTCCCATGTGAGGAGTCCTTGATAGATTCTTCCTTCCCTGAGGTGCCTTGACATGGCAGGGACATGGCTCTGGGCAACAACATTCCCTTTCCCATCAAATTTTCCTTCAGCCCTTTGATTTAATCACTTGTCTTTAAAGTCACAAGGGTGGAGAGCTGCTAAAAAGAACATTAGTCCTTTTCTTCTTCATAGTTCACAGTCCTTAGCAACTCTCTCCAGGGTATGAAGTGTACTTACAAGGGCACCACTACTGAAAGGTAGATGTTGCCCTTGAGAAAATGGCCATTCTTTGCTAGTTACCTCATCCTGAGCTTATGAGCACAAATGGGTTGTTTCCTTTCTCTCTCTCTCTCTCTCTCACAGAGTTGGTTTTCTCTGTGAACTATAGAGCACTCCCCTCTGGGTCTTCTCATGACCTTAGGAATGAATGAAAGGAGATGCTTCTTTCCCTCACACCACTGCTTGAAAAAATGTGATGCCAACTTCAACCCATGGGAAACTATCACTCAGGACCAGCCCAAATGAAGGAAAGTCTGCTATAAGGATCTCAGTACTCTGAAACCTTACAACGACAACAGGAGTTGGAAAAGCAGAAGTGGCAGAAACAGCATGTCATGGACCAAACCAGAATCCAGAGTCACCCACCCTGCATGGAAAAACATGCCTGAGTTGCAACAGAGTCTGTTGATCCCAGATTGGCCTCATCAGCCATCTTTGGACCCACAGATATAGCAATCATGGCAGACAAACACCTCTGACTGTGAGGGATTGTTGATAATGATGCCTTGTCTGAGGGGTAGGAACATATCTTCTCTTCTGTGCTGGATCCCTCTGATGGGCTAGCCTTCCCCACACCTCTCCCTCACAGTGACCTCTCTTAGAGAGCCACATGGACAACTAAGGAGAAAGTTGGCTCCATTCCCTTATGCTTTGTTTCCCTTTCAGCTTTAGGTCAATTGACTTCTCCTTTGCCCCTGTGGCCCGGGTGCACCAGGGTAAGTGTTCCCTCCTCCAATGGAAGGGAAGTATTGGCTAGGCAGGAGGGCTGTGAGAGGGATCTGCAAATGCAGACCAGTTCCCTGTATTCCCTATAGAGTCAGGACAGGACAAGGGATGCTTAACTATATACAGATTTAAAAGAAATTGTTATTAAGCATACATATGCAAATATGCTATTATCATATAATGCTATATCCTATAAATGAAGGCAAGATTACACCACCTCAAGAGGCATCGAACAATACATAGGTAAACAGTTGGTCTAAAAAAGGCAAACAAGTAAGTAAAGGTAAGTAGCAGGCAAGGGTCCCAGCAGAGCCCCAGTAAGAATCATATACTCTACACTCTATTAAACTACAAATATAGAAATAAAATGCACAAGATATAAGGAGCTCTCTCACAAAATATATGGTGCATCATCAACAAGTTAAACTTAATTCTTTAACTTCCCCAAGGCCCTGGCTCGTCCTGGGGCATTGGCTGCATTCCAGCACCCAGTGCCCTTCAGGCCTACTGCAACCCCAAAAGAAAACCCAGATCCGGGGAGCCCTTTTCCAGCTTCAGCTTCCCCTCCAACAGGCAGCTTCACAAACCCAAGGTGACTATCCTCTCCCCTGTGGAAAACCGCTTTTCCAGATAACTCATGACTCTGGGGTCCTGAAAGAGTGGTCCTTGGCCCTTCCAGCACATTGCTCCTCGCTTGCAGGAGCCTCCTGGGCCTTTGAGCCCTTCTGGGCCACCCACCTGCTTGGAACCCTGAGCACAGCCATGTGCGCCTGGGGGCTTTGCCTTCTGGTCAGGGTTGGGGGCTGGAGCCTCCTAGCGCAGTCCCAGGGCCCAGTCCAGCTCAGGGACCTGCTGTGCAGCACCTTCTGCACCGAGTACTCATGCCAGGAGCTAGTGTCCCAAACCGCCCAGAATGGCTCCCAGGATCCCGGTCCTGATCGGACCACTCCAGCTTGCGCTGCCGACGCTGCATCCTTGCCACTTGCCAGGGGTTGAGGACCTGAGCTGTCTCAAAAAGCTCCCAGGGTCCCAGCCCACTCCCAAACCATTCCATGCACTGCCTGTGCACCATGTTCCTGGCTGCATGCCAGGGATTGTAGACCCGAGCTGCCTCGAGCAGCTCCCACAGTCCCTGCTCTGTGCACCAGCTTGTGCACCATGCTTCTGGCCACACACCAGGGGCTGTAGACCTGAGCCGCCTCAAGCAGCTCCCAGGGTTCCTACTCCATGCGCTGAGCTGTGCACCAAGACCATGTTCCCTGCAGTGGGGCTGGGGGCACAGCTGCTTGCTGCTCCCCTCCAGTAAAGAGGGGTCTTCAGACTGTTCAGGGCACTGACTCCACCCCATTGTCCAGCTTGCACCAGCTCTTCTTTGCCCATCCTCTTCTCCATCCCTTGCAGCAGCTGCTGCGTGCTGGGCACACTGTCCTTCCATCTCTTCTGGAGGCTTCACCCCCAGATTGTAAATGGACCAATCAGGGCAAAGTGAAGCTGGTTTGCAACCAGGTCCGGACTCTTCACCTTGCCCTGTGTAGGGGCAGGGCAAACCCCTCCCCACGAGTTCCTTGACTGGTGGAAATAGTCCACCAATCAGAATTGAGATTCTCTGAGCTCAGCATGCTGGGCAAGGATCCGCGAGCCCACCACACCCCTCTGATCCTTGTCTCAGGGATGTACCAGCATTAGGTCAGTGCTTAGTATAGAGACAGACTGCAATTTACACTAATGCAGGGGAGGCAGAATGGTAATAATACAATATATATTTTGCTTATACAAGACCACAGTAGCTATTGACATCAGTGTTTGTTGCTCCCTGCCATGTGACTGACCTGGTGTCCTCCTCATTCAGAACCTGCAAACAGGGCCAGCCTAGGAAGCCCTACATGTTCCTCTGTGGGTGCCTGTACACAAGCCAAGAGGCTGCTCTGATGCACTGTTATTAATCAAGTCTGCTGGTGCTCCAGCCAGCGTCCACATCTCATGTATCAGTGTTCCCACGCTTCAAAATGGCAATGGGAGCACTTGAACAAAAGTTCATTTGATAAGCTTCAGATAAAGCACCCCACTGCCATTTTGAAGTTCAGGGATGTTGGTATACAAGACGGTCTGGGCATTTTAACTACAGCAGCTCTAATTATAGTGTCCCTCTCCTCCCGCTCCCCCTCAAGCACATGTAAAAATGTCCTGTATGTCCATGGTCCTAACTGACAATCAAGATCAAGGTTCATCCAAGTCTAATGGTCCATTGTACTAGCATAGTAATGGCACACCAGTTGCTGTAGCCAACAGCACACAAGGGAGGGATGTATCCCCAGATAGAATGACCAGGAACTTATGTAGAGCTGGGGGACTGCCAACTAGATATCAGCTAGCTAGCTAAGTCAACTCCACTATCAAATAATATATATATATATATATATATATATATATATATATATATATAGAACCATAGTAAAAAACCCATTGGCCCTAATACCTTTGAAGGCTCAAGCTACGTCACCTAGTTTGGAAGATGACACTGAAAGAAGCTTTCTATGGGATTCTTTAACCATGAACCACATACTTTGCACCTTACTCATACCATACATAAAAATAGAGGAAGCAGAATAAACAGGAAAAATAAAGCATACAGGGCAAACCATACCCTTTGCCAGCACAAGAAAATCTGTCCTCTTAGCAAACAGAACCAGGCTGTTAAGTTTGGCTAGAGACCCAACCTTCCCAAAGCTCCATGTGTTAGGACCAGAAGTTTTGCAATTGGGCAGCTCTCTCATCTGTGAAGGGAAGGTGGCTCAAATCCATTCTCTTGGGAAAGAAATTCCACCACCTCCATCCCACACATCTTTCTAAAAAGGGCAGACAACGAGAAAAACAAATTAAACTAATGGGGAGAAGTTAATGGATTCCTATTCACTCTCAGGCTCCTGCCAGGAAAGTCTGTTCTCTACAGGCACAACCAGATGAGTGTTCACGTGAAGTTTGCAATGTCTCAAAGCTGTTTGAGGCACCACAAACGATGCGCAGTGCATGTGCACCCATTTGCTGCACTGCTAATTTGCAGCACGGTGCCGAAATTTGACACCAGGAGATCCTGGTGTTAAAAAAAACACACTGCGAGAAAAAGCAGTGTGACACTTGCAGCAGCACTGTGTCCCTCCAGATATGTAGCCTGGCTATCCAAAGCTATGCTCTAGCTGCTGCTCAGGCTCCATGTGGCAGCACTATTGCTGCCCCACAAGACCTCCAGGACCCCAGATACAGCTGCTGGGGACAGCACAAGGTGCTGGCTCCAGCCTCCCCTACCCCACCCAGGACAATTTGGTGTGCATCAGAGATAACATGCAGGGGTGTGGCTTGGGGCACAAAGCAGCAACACAAACACAGCAAACGCTTGCCCTTGTACATGTGTGCTCATTTGGACATGTCCTATATGATCCTTCTCTTTATATCCAATCCTTCCCATTTGTACAAATTCCTTCTAGCAACAAACCTTAATTCTGCCCCCCCAGCCCCGAGTGCTCTGCATTTGATGAGAGCCCCACAGTCATTTCCCCTGAAATCCATGTCAGACAAAGGAGAAAGCTCTCCCTCATTTTCCATCTACCAGTGTGTTTGTCCATCCATGCTCCCAGATCTGTCCTTTCACACTGATCATTTCTCAGGGCTGAGATTTTAGTGCCCAGATCTACAAAAAATAATGTTTAAAAGTGTTGTTTTACAATTTAGAATCACATAAAAGTAGGGCTGGCAGCAACCTCCAGAGGTCATCTAGTCCAAAACTGCCTGAGACAGGATCATCCCTATCCAAACAATCATATTCAAATCCATTGTCTAATATATTATCAAAACTATACAGTCAACTCTGATGCAGCCACAAGACACCTCACCTGAACTGGCTCCAGATAAAACAGGGGGTCCATGGCAGCCAACATCCTGCTGCTACAAGGGTGTTAACATATGCTTAAGAGATCCAAGGAAGAGGGCAACACCCTCCACTACAGATGAAGGCAAAATCCCCCAGACTCCATACCAATCTGATGATGGGGTAAAATTCTTCCCTGGCCCCAAATGTTTACCAATCTGACCCTGAGCAGAAGAAAAGGCCCTCAAGCCAGAAATGTCCTGGTTTAAGTCATAGCAGGAGCACTAGTACCCCCCTTGTCAAAATCCACAGCCTTGGCTGCAGCCAACACCCAGTGCTTCTGAGAAAGATTTAAAAACATCCCTGAAAAAATCCCCTCCTGGCTCCATGTGGCAACCAGAGAAACCCAAAAGCATGGAAAATCCTCCTAGTAGAACATAGATATAGCTACGCATAGATCATCCTTGACCAAAGCCTGTCCAACCTCTTCTTGAACACCTCCAATGATGGAGAGTCCACAACTTCCCAAGGCAGTCTAGTCCACTGCCTCACTGATGAAGAAGTTTTTCCTGATATCCATTCTAAACCAACTTTGCTGCAACTTTAAGCTATTGGTCCATGGCCTACTCTCTGCAGCACAATAGAGAAGGTGTTTTCCCTCTGCTTTATGACAGCCCTTCTGGTATTGGAAGTCTGTTGTCATGTCTTTTCTTAAGTGCCTTTTCTGTAAGCTGAGCACGCCTATTTCCTTCAACCTTGCCTCACATGACTTCCCTTCCAAGCCTTTTATTGTTTTTGTCACCTACTTCTGGACCTTCTGAATTCTTCACATCGTTTTTAAAATGTGGAGCCCAAAACTTCACACAATACTCTGGAGGAGACCTAACCAGTGTTGAGTAGAGAAACACTATCACTTCCCATGTCTTATACCTAATGCTTCTATTGATGCACCCCAAAACTGAATTTGCCTTTTGTGTGCCTGTATCGCACTGCAGACACATATTGAGTCTGTGATCTACCAAGACTCCCATATCCTTCTCTATACTGCTGCCATCCAGCCAGGTGCCACCCATTTTGTATTTTTATTCTTAATTATTCTTCCTGAGGTATAGCACCTTGTATTTGTTAGCATTGCACTTCAGTTAGTTCCAGCCCAGGTTCCCAAACTGTCAAGTTCCCTCTGAATTGCCTTCCCATCCTTCAATGTGTTTGCATTCCTCCCCAATTTCATGCCATCTGCAAACTTGCTCAAGAAGCTCTCAATTCTAGCATCCAAGTCATTAATAAATGCATTGAACATCATGGGACCCAGGATAGACCCCAGTGAGACTCCACTTGAAGCCTTCTGCCATTCTGACATTGATTAATTCATAATGACCCTTTGCTTACAACTATTGAACCAATTGTCTATGCATCTTACAGTAGCTTTGTCAAGCCCACATTTCTCCAATTTGTAAATGAGAAAAAAATATGAGATCTTGTCAAATGCCTTGCTCAAATCCAGATACACCTTTCTCCATAGCATTCTCTTCATCCACCCAAGTAGTTACTTTGTTAAAGAAGATCAAATTTATTTGACATGGTTGGTTCTTAATAAATCCATAGTGAGTGCTTGTGATTATCCTTTCCTCCTCTAGATTATTGCAAATGGACTTCCTTAGGATATGTTCTAGTAATTTCTTGGGTATTGAGGTGAAAATAAATCCCTGGGTGACTGGTGCCGCCTTAGTTAGGGGGGGTACATGCCCCCCCTGTGACCAGTCCCACAGACAGGGGGGTCCCCCCCAAGGCTGATCCTGCCGACTGGGGAGGGGGTTCCCCCATGGCCAATCCTGCGGGCGATCGCTGCAGCTGCTTCTGGGAGTGGCTGCAGAGATCAGCCAGCACTTCCAGGGGGGGCACCAGTACTCCTGCCTCCCACTGGTCAGGGGGTGCACGGGCACCCTCAGGGGGTGCATGTGCACCCCCGTGCACACCCTAAACATTACCACTGGCTAAATGGTCTATAATTACCCATGTCCTCTTTTTTGCCTTTTTTAAAGAGTGGGACAATACTGGCCCTTTTTCAGTCCTTTGGTACCTCCCCCATCTCCCACAACTTCATAAATATAATTCCCAAGGTCTCCAAGATCACCTCTGCCAGTTTCTTCAGTAACCTGAGATGAAGTTCATCAGGCCCTGCTGATTCAAATTCATTCAGACCTATTAAAAGCTCCCCAATTGTCTTTTTTGTTATCTCATCCCTCATCTTGTCCCCTTCCTTAACCAAATAAGCTTTATTAGGTATCTGATTGCATTAGGTATCTGATTAATTTTTTTGTGAAGACCAAGGCAAAGTCGCTGTTGAGTAGATCTGATTCTTTGCATCTTCTGTTAAGAATGAACCCTGGCTATTTAACAGTGGACCCACAGCTTCCTTGGTCTTTTCTTTTCTGGCCAAAATACTTATAGAAAATCATCTTGTTGCCTTTTACCTCCCTTGACAGGTACAGCTCATTCTTAATCTTTGCCTTACTGATTTTCTCTGTGCAGATTCTTGCTGTTTCCTGGTATGCTTCCTTGGTGACCTGCTCATTCTTCCATTGCCCATATGCTTTTGTTTTGCATTTGATGCATCCTAGAAGCTCCTTACACAGCCACATTGGTCTCTTCCCATTCTTCTTGTGCTTCTATTACGTGGGAACAGTTTCTTATTGGGTTTCCAATACTGTGCCCTTTAGTAGCCTGTAGCCATCCTGGGCACCTTTCATCTTCAGTCTGTCTTCCTCTGCCTGTTATCTATCTCCTTGAGTCAGTTGAAATATGCCTCTTCTGAAATCTAGCTTCCTAGTTCTGCTGACCTCATGCTTTCCCTGTCTGAATTCTGTCATATCATGATTGCTTCCTCCTAAATTTCCCATCACCTTCATATCCTCTACCAATTCTTTCCTATTGGTCAGGACAAGAACTAAGGCAGACAATCTCTTAGGGTGCTTGTACATGAGTGCAGAGGCTCTTCTGCTGCGCTGTAATTATGGGGATTACAGGCAAAACAGCCAAGTTTCAGTAGATTTTCCCACAGGTGGCAAAAGCATAATTTCTAGGACAACCTTCCTGCCTGATTATAAGCCCTTGTTCTAAAGCATGGAGATATTATAACTTTGAATTGAAACAGCTATAAGGTTGTACCATGTGGGTTAAAAGTGCATTTCTATTGTACTTAGTCTAAGAAATGGCCAAACCATTTTGTTTAAATCCAGCCCAAAGCAGACATTTAGTATAGGAGAAGACTTTGGCCTCAGTGATTAAAATTTGACAAAATTATAAGAGAGCTGCGACCTAAGGAAGAATATCTTACATTCAAAACCCTGTCTAACTTTATCCCAACTATATAGTTGGTCCAATAAAGATGTCACTCTAAGAAACCCTTGACTCTCACATAATTTCTGGACCACCACAGCTACAACATCACTTTTACACTACCAAAAGTATAAGCAACTGAAAACAGCATTTTATAATGGAAAGTCCTGGGCTATCTTAACTAGATCATGGAATAATAGAATAATAGAAAACTGGGGTTGAAAGGTGGTCATCTAGTCCAACACCCTGCTCAAACAGAATCATCCCCATCTATATTAACCCCCATCCATCGCTTTGTCTAACTGGGTCTTAAAAACCTCCAAGGATGGAGATTCCACAACCTCTCTGGATACTGGAGAGTTTTTCCTCAACTTCCCTTGCTGCAACTTGAGACCATTGCTCCTTGTTCTGTCATCTGTCACCACTAAGAACAATCTAGTTCCATTATCTTGGGAACCCCCCTTCAAGTAGTTGAAGGCTGCAACTAAATAGCCTCTCAATCTTCTCTTCTACAGACTAAATAAACCCAGTGCCCTCAGCCTCTCCTCATAAGTCATGTGCTCCAGGCCCCTAACCATTTTCAATGTCCTCCACTGGACTCTCTCCAATTTGTCCACATTCCTTCTGTAATGGGGGACCCAGAACTGGACACTGATGGGGCACTACCTGCTTCACCTACAATGACACAACCCTGTTAAAAATGAATGGTGGTCAAAAAAAATTATGGAACCATTTTCCCTTGGAAAATGTAGTTTTTGGAAAATCTAAATGTTTTGGAGAAATGTATTGATTTCACTTTCAAAAGAAAAGGGTCTGTCCTAATCATTTTGAATTTCCCAGTTGTTGTTGTTTTTAACAAAGTCAGACACACTTTAACTTGTATCACTGTTTCTTTTTTCCAGCTTTTACCAAATATAAATATTATTTCGATATTGGATTAGATTTTTAGGATTTCATAGCATACTTGATATTATAATATAATGTTTTGACATTATCAAAATTAAATGCGTTATGGTTTCAAATGAATAGTGTGCAGAATTTCCATCGGGGGCTGAAGCTTTGATTGGAAATGAGAATAAATGCTGAAGAGTCAGAATATGTCCTGCAGGATGGAACGGCTGTTTTCCTACTAGTTTTTTTAAAAAATGCACACGATCCACTAGGATACCAGAGTCACTCTTGATCTCTCACTGAAATTAAGATAAGTGGTGGGTACCCATCACCTCTGTGAACTAGACCTCAAATAAATTTTACAGGAGATTGCCTCCTAAATCTCTAAAATGTGTGTGTGTGTGTGTGTGTGTGTGTGTGTGTGTGTGTGTGTGTGTGTGTGTGTGAAGTTTTAATGCTTTAGCTGGGAACAAGGTATATAAAACTTCAGGTCACTTTTATTTGTGCTTGTGATTCTCATGGATGTTTTGCAGGTTTTTTCCACTGAAATCTCAAAACTGGTGTCGATTGTCCTCAGATACAGACAAAACAATTGTGTTAACATGCTGCAATAATGTATCAGCTTGTGGACCAGATCAAGAAAATGGACATAAGTGCCTAAAACAGAACTTAAGCAGATTGTAGGTGAGTCCAAAACTGCAATCCAAGAAATCCCTACTCAGTGGCCACCTAACTTTGGATTCACCTAAACTCACAAAGAACTTCCCTGTTTGATTTGAAAGCTTCCTAGGTAGCTGTAATTTTATATAACTTGGGCATGTAGGCTCTGAATTGGGGCCTAACAGGGGATTGAAGGGAGCTTGTATATGTGACACTATTACCATGTACACGTGATGAAAATGTCACTTTGTGTGGCTTAATGGCATCACACTGTACATGTGCAGGAGTTCTGGAGGTTTTAAATGCGCTTGCATTGTTACAAACGAAACTACATTTTGATGTACATTTTGATGCATTATAGCTGTAACTCAGCTCACCCCCCAGCTGCAGGAGAGGTGGGCAAGCTCCACAGAAAAAAAGGATTGGGCCCCTCACTGCTTCTGCCTTCAGCAGACACCTGCTGAAGGCAGAAGCGGTGAGGGGCCCAATCCTTTTTTTTTATTGGAGGAGCCTGCCCAACTCTCCTGCGACTGGGGAGGGGAGGAGGGGGGGGTGAGCTGCCAGTGGGCCAAATGGCCCCTTAACCTTAGGGGCCCCAGTCCTTTCCTCCATGGAGGTGGTGCCCCCTGGGGCTGCCTGGGCAGGCTGGCTGGGCTGGGTGCTGCCCCAGCTTGAGGTTGGAAAAGGGTTGGATTGGGCTGGGTGCTGCCTCTGAGCTGGGGCAGCACCCAGACTGCTAGCAGCCTACCCAGGTGGCCCCGAGGGGCTCCACCACTGCGGAGGGAAAGACCAGGGCACCCCACAGCTCAGGGACCACTCTGCCTGCCAGCAGCTTGCCCCTCAGCTGCAGGCAGGCTCTACCAAATAAAAAGAAAGGATTGGGCTCTTCACCATAACAGTGACTGAAACCCATAACTTGAAATGGTGAGTTTCCATTAAAAACCCACCATTTCAATTTAGGGGACATAGGATGCAACCCTAAGGACTAAACCCCCTATCACGTGTACAAGTGCCCCAAGTTCTCCTGTGGAATAACTTTAAAAATAAAGTCTTGGAATGACACCCCTAACAAAATATCAGAGAGCCACAATTAGGGAACAGTGCTGTGCAATGCACACACAAATACACTCATTACTTGCAAAGATCACTAATGCCCCAAAGTAAAAATGAATTGAGAACTGCATCCATTTTATTCAGAGACTTTACTCTATTATAAACTGCTGTGATGCCAGCTGTTAACTTTCAGTGTTTCTGCTAACAATTCATGAACTAAACAACCATCTGTATATTCTGCTCCAGGCTGCTAACAAGCTCCTCCAGTGCTCATTCTCTTGATTATTAAGTACCCATTGGACTTGAAAAGGATTTGGGGCATAAATCACAATAGCTCCACTTAAGTCAGTGTACCCTATCTTCAGGCGGTATAATATGACTTGGTTTCAATGCTATTTTTTCTTGTCTTCTATTAAATTTTCTTCCCTATTCTAGCTATGCTTTCTTTTTCTCTTCTTTTTCAGCAATCCCTCAAAGTCAAGGATGATTGTCTTCCATGATTGTCTTATCTGTATGTCCAAAGATGGCTGATGAGGCCTATCCAGGATTGACAGACTGTATTTCTTTTTTTTTCTATACAGTATTGAAATGCACAGAAGCCTCTGTTCCAGAGGCTGACAACCCACAGCCTGAAGATACATGTGTGTCAGGATATCATTCACTGATGGACTCAGGAGTGGTAGTGGTAAAGGGAGACGCAGCCAGTAGTGTATTGCCAGCTGAGTTCTCCCTGTTTGCTTTCTAGTGGCCACATACTGCAACCACTGCTTCTCTCACCACTAAATTAGCTCTTCATGGCTGTTGGTGACAACAGCAATCAGTGGCAAGGGTAAGCTGTGGCTGTCAGGAGGTGAGAGAGCAGCCCTTGGCACAGAACAGGCAGCTGGGGCAGCAGCAGGCAGCTTGGGTGGACAAAGGCACTGATCTAGGGCACAAGCCTTAATTGTGATACCTCTGGTGGTGGCCCATCTTTGGAGCAAACTGGCTTAATTTGACCCATCATTCCTAAAAGGCTGTCAACCCCTGCTCCAGTGGTAATTATGAGACCAATATGTTATTTTTATTGTTAAGTCATTATTATAGTAGCACAATGCTGGAAGCCCCTCATAATTCATAGAGTCATAGATTTATAGATTCCAGGGTCAGAAAGGACCTCAGTGGGCCATCTAGTCCACCCCCCTGCCCCTGGCAGGCAAGCAAAGGATCACCAAACCTGGGATCATGTGATCCCAGCCAGGTGCCTGTCCAGTCTCCCCTTGAAGACCCCCAAGGATGGGGCAAGCATCACCTCCCTTGGAAGCCCATTCCAGATCCTGACAACCCTGACCGTGAAGAACTTTTTTCTAATGTCCAGTCTAAACCTACTCTCCAATAGCTTATGGCCATTGTTCCTTGTTATTCCAGGGAGTGCCCCGGTAAACAGATCATTGCCTACTTCGTGTTGCTCCCCCCTTATGAATTTGTACACCACCACAAGGTCCCCTCTCAGCCTTCTCTTGGAGAAGCTGAAAAGGTTAAGGTCTCTTATTCATTTCTACAGGCAACAGCTTTATCCTAAAGAGCCCTTTTAGTTCACCTTCTAGTCTTTCTTTTACTAACATATTCATTGCAAACTCCTGGCAGACTTAGAAGCCAACTGAAATTGTACTGCCATCCTGGGGTTTAATGGTAAGTCTCTCCATTGGTTCCGGTCTGGCGGGACAGCATGGACCATAACAGGGCCTGAAACTGGTGCCCTGTTACAGGCTTCCATAAAGAAGAGGGAAAGCACCTTTCCTCTCTTGCTGCAGTGAGGAAGACATGGATCAATGGCTTGAAGTCACAGCAAAGTAAGTTTAGAATGGATATCTGGAAAAACTTTGTCACATTTAGAACAGTGATGCTGTGGAATAGACCATCTAGGGAAGTTGTAGAGTCTCCATAACTGCAGCTGTTCAAGAAGAGGTTGGACAGCCACTGGTTGGGGATGATCTAGGTATAAGTATGCCTATGGTCTACTATAGGTATTTCCCATGTTTCTGGGCTTTGCTGGTTGCCCCCTCTCCCCTTGCTTTTCTGTTATATGTGTCAGGGTGCTTTTAAGCCTCCCCAGAATCACTGGGTGTTGGCTACAGCCAAGGGTGAAGACTATGACTGGGGTATACCAATGATCATGCTGAGACCAAAGCCAGCAGTTCCTAACTACAGGTCCCTTCCCCCTACCTCCCCCCCTCTTCCCCCCCCCCCCCCAGGCTCAAGACCAATCACCACATTTGGGGTCAGGAAAAAATTTTACCCCCCATGGTCAGATTGGTATGGACTGTGGGGGGTTTTGCCTTCCTCTGCAGTGGGGTGGGGTGGGGTATGGCCTTCTCCCTGGAACCTCTTGAATGCATGTTGACAACATTTTATGGAAGCAGGACATTGGCTTCCATGGTTCTCTTCCTTTACTTGTGGTAGGTTAGGGTGTTAGGTCTATGTTGTGTCAGGGTTGATTGTAGCCTTATGTAGAATTTATATTACAGTTTGTATGGGATAGTTTGGATAGGGATAATCCTGCCTCAAGCAAGTGGTTGGACTAGATGACCTCTGGAGGTCCCTCCAGTCCTACTTCACTATGATTCTAAAATGAATAAAGTAGTGTGTATGCTTTTGCATAGTCCACTCTTTCAGAACACTTTACTGAACTGGACTGAGCAAAGGTCTAAAGAGAACACAAACCCTCTAGCAGATGGACACTTTTACCCCCTCCTACTTTCTAAAAAAGGCAAAGAAAAGACAAGCAGACAGTGGCACAGACTGCACTTCATGCTAAAGAATGCTTTCCTATTAATTCAGTGTTTGTCTGTGTTACCTACAAACCAACATGGTTTCAATTTAGTTTCTTATTAATCTTGGGCATGCCTTTCAAGTGCTATTTTAAAAATAGAAACTTCATGCTGAACATTTTAATGACATTAAATTTCAAAGGCAATGAGCTGCTGGAGCAATTTTTTCCGAAAACTTTGTTGCCAGATGTAAATACTTGTGATTATTGATATTTTTTGTATTCCCATATTTTTTCTTATTAAACTGTATTTATTTAGTAGAGTAAGTCCATGAAAAAAAACACTGTTCACCAGGAGTTTGCAGCAAATGTCTTAGCCCATAAGTAGGAGATGTACTGAGAGAATATTTTAGCATCTATCCATTTCCTAATTTATTCTACAGCAACCACAATGCTGCCCTACCAGTGGTGCCCTACTAATGTGAGTCTTTCTGCTGACTTGAGTGTTCTTTGAAGTAGCCCCTAAAATCTAATGGCCAATGAGTCCAATAGAAAGACTCACATTGATTTTGGCAGGTCTTAAACAAGGTTTTTAGATATCTACCCAGCCATTAGCTGTGCAGAGGCCCATACAGAGTCTCCACGAGGATATTTAGACTCTGATTCTACCCCAAAGAAGTCACCTGGAGTTTGGCCACTGAGTTCATATGGAGTAATATCAAGCCCTTTAATAAGTCTACCACTGCATAGGAGATGGAGGCATGCATCTCTGAGAAAACATATAATCAGGCAAAGAGTTGTTTTGGAAGCTCAAGCAACAGACTGCCCAGTTGTGGTGGATGGTATAAACTCTTTGGGACCTAAAGGAAGTCTTCATGCTCTTGAACCCAAGTAACTCAACAAAAGCCAGAAATTTCTGGGAGGATTGGGGAGGGGAGTACAGAGAATTAGAAGCTAGAGGCAACCTTTCCAGAGTCTCAGAGAATGAAACACATTCTATCTTAAAAAGACATTTAGGGCCTAATCCAAAGCCTGTTGAGATCTATGGACAGATTATCATTGACCAAAATGAGCTCTGAATCAGGTCCATAGAGAAGATGGCACCCATGAGAACCTTGCTTTTTTCAATACATGATTGCTAGGGAGGAGGGATGGCTTTGCACTTAAGGTGCTGGCTTTAGCTTTCAAGACACCTGGATGACATATCTAGTTCTGCCATTTATAACTTCAACTAAAACATTTCCTCTCTCTGGACCTCAGTTTCCCATTTATAATGCTAAATACAATTATAATAGGAACACTGCTACTTCCTTATATTATTGGTGGCAAAGCAGGGACAAGATCATTATTGTCTGTGAGATAATGGCATAGAGACACTGAGAATCCCTTTGACAGGCTCACCAGCATGCTACATATACCATAACGCTGGTACAGTTACCTTCCTCCACCTTATTGTGTCTAGTCATCTAGACTGGCCTACATATGAAGAAAGTCTGCTGGGGTATGTGTGGAACCACTGTCCTAACTCACTTTGAGTACTATGGGTACCGACAGCAGTGTAGCTGTAGAAGCTCAAAGCTCAGTGCAGACTAACCACCTGAGTATTTACCCAGCTCCTTGAGGAGACTGTGCAGCCTTCAGTTCCTTCCATGCCATTGCATCTATGTTGTTAGCAAGACTCAGGACAGCTGATTTAAACCAGGCTGTACTACACCAGCTGCAGTCCCAGCAGTGGCTGCAATGTGATGTGGTGCACAACACACATTTTTAACATATACACATAACACGACACACATTTTTCCCTGGCAAAAAGAAATTAGACGTTTTCCTAATATGTTAGGGATACATTTTTCAGTTCAAGATTGTATCAAAAACTAATATAACTTTATTGGAATATACTTTCATTTTCTATATCATATATTATATATAAATAATAAATATATTGTCATATGTTATATACAAGAAACTAAGCAACTAAGCAAAAATAATCAAAATATGCTGGTTTTTTAGTCCTGTTGTCAGTAGAATTAAATGTACATCTCTTTGAGATCCATAAAACATAATCTACCCTTCTTGAACATCTTGACAGTGCATCCAATGCTACACTGAAAGTTATTTCAACATCTGAGTTGATGTTTTCATCAAAGCCATTAAAAAAGGAGAGAAGGTTGTTAACATCTGTGGAATGAAGAGTTTAGAGGGAATCAGGTACATTATAATAAGTCATAAGGTCAAGTGACTGCCTGAATAGAAATGATGCTGCTGCCAGGCAGTTGGTTTTAACTTTGGGTGGAACAGGAATCAAAGTGGGGTGTGAATGCACCACTGCACGCTCCTTATATCCACCCCTGGATATACTCTATGACTGGGATCCACCAAAGCACTTAAGCACTTGCTTATCTCTCAGCATATGAATATTCCTATTAAAGTCAATGGAATATGTGCTTTAGCGCATTAGAGAACTGGAGTCATACTGTATGGAGTAGGCTTGAGCTGTGTTTTCCCTCAGGATTATGGACAGCTTGCCTATCAGTCTTTAATACTATTTTAACATACACATACAAAAATATGTGCATACAAACATGCACACGTGCACACATACACACTACCTGTCCTAAGCACACTCCTACTGGCAGCTGGAGCTTCCGAAAGCCAAATGCAAACCACATACTGTAACATTATTCTTTTGTTATATGTAACAAATAGAAGAGATTCCTTCAATAACACTTCAAGGAAAGATATGAATTAAGCCAAGAAATTAAATACTAAAACCATTTTTACAGCTCAGAAAGAACAAACTGCAAACAAGCTGCAAAAGCCATTACAAAGACAGCATTTTATTATTCTTTCCTCCCCCACCACCCCTTCTCTTCAAAGCATGGTTCTATTCTCCAAGCCAAGCATACTTTCTAGGATGAAAATTTCACATTAGATTTCCTATGCAATGAACTTTACAAGATAAGGCAGTTACTTGGGACCAAAAAGTCACTTTGTTTCTGAACAAGCTAAATGAACGGTCTCAACAGTAATAACCCTCCTGATATAAGCACGTTAACTGGTCCACTCAGGCTTCCATAACCATGGGAAAACTGTCTACCTTAAGGATTCTTCAGGCTTTCCTTGGGGCTCTGGGCATTCAGGTACAATTTACAATAGCCCTCTCTTCTTAAGTCAAAATGAAAGCTCAAGCGTGGGCCAGGATGTAGGCTACTCTGCATGCATTTCCTAATCTTTGCAGTTATCTAATAACTGTGAAATAGGAATGCTTTGTAAAGGTTCCTCCCAACACATACACTCTCATTTGCAGGTGAGTGCAATGAGAGAGAGTCTTAGAAACATGTCAGAGGTAAATTGTTTTTTTCACACATTACTTTACCTGTAGGGTATGCCCATAGGAAGTAACAATGCATTTACATGTAATATATTAATCAGCCACTTGCTATGTCTCCATCCTACATGAAGTTCCAACAGGACGTGGTCCCTGATAAATAAGGGAGACAAGGCTGGAACTCAAACTCCATTGAAGCCTATTGATGTGAGCTTACACTTTATAGTTGTTTAATAAATATATCCCGTGTGTGGGAGCGCATATCCTGGAGACATCTCACTTGCTCACTTATTCCCCCACTTTTGAGTCTCCCTTGTTACTTGTCTGCTGTGCCATGTTGTTCAAAGGAAGAATAAAGAAAAGAAGGGAGGTGAGATGTTCATCACAGTCAGTGGTAGGACTTGAGGGCGAGCTCTTTCTTCACAGTGCTCCACCTGCCCCACACCCTGCTCTTACCACACCCATCTGGGCTCAGGTCCATGGTCTTTCCTAATGCCTCATCTTCACGTTAAATACTGGACGGTGCCAGGCTACAGACTGATTGTTCCAGTCGCTTGCCAGCAAGAGTCATCTGTTAGCAATCCAACCCTTGCTGGCTTATTCAACTAATTAGCTATTTTATAATCCATTTGTTAGCAAATCCCTCATTGCCAGTTCACTAAATCAATTGTGTCTTATTTATACTTTGCCAATGGATGGGTTTATCATCACTCCATTGATCTTTACTTACGCTTCCTCAATTAACAAGTTTATCATCACTTAAGAGATCCATATTTATACTCCATAAATGAATGAGTTTGTCATCACTCAATCCATATTTCTAATACATCAATGAATGAGTCCATCATCATTCAATTAATCTGTCCCTTACAGTTCATCAGTTAATAAGTTTGCCAGGCACTGGCTTATCCCTGTTACTAGTCATCTATGACAGGGCACTTTGCAAATCACTCCCTCACTGGTTCCCCAACCAATTAATCAAGTTTTATCTGGCCACCCTTGCTGAGCCCTTCATTCTTGAGTCACAAATTCCATTAGCCCTGCCTCCTTGCACTATTTCCACAGCTTCACGCAGTTCACACAAGCTCCAAGTACCCTGTGCCTTCCCCTCACCCAGGGATCTTCAAGTGTGATGAGAGTCCCTCTGGGCTTCCAGCTGAACTCCTGGCAGTCAGTAGGGGCCCACTCTGGCTGCACATGTCAGCACACCACCCAAACCAACCGTGTCAGACATGGCCCATCTTCAGGAGGCCAGCCGTGTGGCTCTGGCAGCCGCGCCACAACCCCTGGGTCCAAAGGTAAGTCTCCCTGTGGCCTCCAATTAAGCAGGCCAGCACAGATCATAACAGGGCCCAAAACTAGCTCCATGTTATATCCTGTTTAACACAGGTTATGATTCTCTATATCATGGGTGGCCAATCTGTGGCATGCATACTACAAGTGGTATGAACAGACTGTGTGTGGCACACAGAGGATCAGAGAGGAGACAGGGAGTACAGCAGCAGCTGGGACAGAAAGGAGAAGAGAGAGCAGGAGCCTGGGCAGGGAGCATAGGACAGGAAGCAGAAAGCAGAACAGCAGATCAGGCAAAGCAAAAGGATTAGACTGGCACTCAGTGAGGGTGCAGGGCTAATCTGTGGCACACCTGACCCCACTGCTCTATATCATGACAGTGAATTTCCATGTGGCTGTTCTATTTAAAGCCAATATGTAGGATTTTCAAAAGGCCTCAGCTTTGGCCTAATTTTGCTCTTGCTGAAACCCATGTTTTCCCATCTGGCTTATTTGGATACCTCTAGCAATATGACACATTGTAATAATACAATAACTCAGAAGAGTGGGCAACACCATTGAAATGTAACAACTTATTTTCCATATTTCTTTTTTAAAAATATGTTTTGTCCATTATATTATTTCTGAATATTTTATAAGATTCGTTCCACCCCCAAAAATCCATAAATAATCCTTAATGTATAGCTCTTTAAGATATTAACACTTTAAACAGCTTACCCATTTCTGTAGGAAAATCATCTCCTTACCATTCAGAAGACGTAGGTAAAGAAACGTGATCATATATACTGATTATAAAAGGCCTACAGAACTGGAATTACAATAAGCCTTAGTAGTGAGCCTTAAAAACATTAAAAGCAAGTGCAATTTTATATTAAAGATCTGAAAACAAACTGAAGGCTGATTTTTTTATTTTGGGGGGGGCGGGGGTAGGGGAAAGGGAGTGCGGGATTTTGATCTCTTTTTTTTTTCCAGGGAGAAGCCAATATCAACATGACTGATTTTGTACTATATTCAGGAGTCTTTATGTGGGTTAATAATGTTAAAGTTATTCCACTGCTTTTTCAGGCTTTTCTAGGATCAGCTCCTGGGTGGAACAGGGCCCTATTGAAGAGTTCTGGATTTGCATAGCAGGGGCAAAACATTTACATCTATATTTCAAAATAGATGTGCATGTTTAGGGATTATGTATTTGATGCATTGGCTTCATTGTTATCCTCACAATGTATAAGCACATTAATTTCATTTGGTGAAAATAACCATCTCAATTAAAAAAATTAAATGTTTATGCCATAAGAGATTCCCATCAAGAATGCCTCAGTAAAAAACTTATGGAGGTCAAAGGGTTTTGATTAGGTCTTTCCATTGGCATAGTAAGACTATTACAACTATCTAATAATTCAAAAAATATACATTTCAAAGGTTCTTTAATCATTATTATTATTTATATTAGAATATCCCAAAGGCCCCAAATGAAATCAGGACTCCATTGTAATTGACAGGCCTTGCCCCAAGGGCTTTATAATCTCACCAGACAAAGGAAGCACTGTTATCCCCGTTTTGTAGAGAAAACTAAAATAGAGAGAGTGAAATCCTGCCCATTTCAAAGTCCAGTTAACTCAATGGTACCAGAATTTAAACTTGAGAAAATAAGCAGTTTTCTTCAAGTCCTCATTCAAACTCAGATATCCTGAGTCCTGTGCTACCACCAAGAGGCAAGACCATCCTCTCTGATGACTGGAAAATGAACACCAGGTGTACTGAAATCCTATTGTATGGGTCAGGCATGGTATACATGATACACAAATAGTAGCAGATCCACTGAGCATTTTGAATGCATGATGCAAAAGTCATCTGGTCAGCAATTTGTTGCTTTTTCCTAAAATGTTCAGCAGTGTGTCTCCCTTTTCCCCTACCTTTGCAGTCATGATCACAAATTTTGCTGTGCTTTGCTTCTTCTTCAAAAAGACACTACCTATTTAAGACCATGATACTAAGTCACTAAATCAAACTGAAGCCTTACCATCAATGTCAATGGCCTCTACAGTGCTATAAAACACATGTGACTTCTGCAGGGCAAAACAGAGACATTCACAAACCATTAAGCACTCAGGAATGTATGTTTCTGATTCTTTCCTCTTTTATTAGGAGCTAAATATTTGTTTCCTGACTGTTTAATTAGGTTATGAAACTTCCCTTCAAGCCACTTGTTTCTTCCTCTCAAGGAGATGGCTATCTTAGGCAAGGAGCTGGTAAGGAATAAATAGGATCCTATAGGACATATACATTGCAACACAGTTGAGGGGTACCCCTGTCTTCAAGAAGTAGCACAACCCGCAAAACCTCCTAGCAGTTTAAATCATAATGAAGCACTAGACAATAGTATAAATTAGCAGTAGCAGGAGAGACAAGGACAGTGCCTCCCCGGAAACTATAAGCAGCTTTGTTCAAGATAAAATTTAGCCTACTGAGGCATATAAACTAGGATTTTAAAATGTTTAGATGTTAATCCAAATTAATTTCAAAATTAGTTGTTAACTGTTATTGAAAGCCACTACACATTTACCTAAATCTTTGCCTTTTCCAATCCCATCCACTATATATGTGAGCAATAGTACCATATTTACTGGAATATAAGACAACCTTGATTAAAAGATGACTGCTAGGACTGTGCGAAGTGGCAAGTATTCACTGCAGATTCGACAGATTCGGAGGGACAGCGATTTGATTCAGAGATTCGAATCACTATCCAAATTCAATTTGGCCAAATCGGATCCGAAGATTCAGCGCTGCTTTGGAGAATTGGCCATAGACTAAACAGGCAGCAGTCCTCACCATGCTGGACACAGCTGCCTCCAGCTGGTAAGTCTGTTGTGGTGGGCGGTAGGGAGGAGGAAAGGCATGTGAGTGAGGGAGGGACTGGGGCTGGGAAAAGCTGCCCAGTTGGGGCGGGGCGGCACGGGACTCAGGAAGGGGGCAGGGTGGTGTGGGATGTGGGAGCGGCACCACTGGGAGTGGGGGCTATGCCCTGCTGCCGCTCGCCAGAGAGGCACTAGCAGAGAGGTGCTAGGTGGAGCTGCCCCAGGGGGAAGTGGCCCGGGAGAGCAGCAAGGGCCAGGGTGGGAGGGTGAGGGCCTGGCATGGGGGCACCTCAAGGCTCCACCATGGCTCAGAGCTGTGGGCCATTTGGAAAGCATCTGATCTGTGCCTCCCAGCCCCGCATGCCCAGGATGCAGGGAGGCGCGCTCAGATGCAGGGGCAATTCACTTGCATATGCAGCTGCAGAGGGATGGGCACAGGAAGTGCAGGATTGGGTCCCAGCTGCTGCCAATGAAATGCAGAGTCAGAGGCAGCCCCATGGCCCCTTCTGCCCTGCCTGAGTCCCGGCTGCAGCTCAGTGGGCTCCAGGACACTGCGCCCGGGAGCTCACCTGCAGCTGCCCCGGCCCGGCATCAAGCCCTGGTGAGGGAAGGTGCGGGCAAGACCCCAGCCCAGCATGCTGGAGTGGAGGGAAGCATGTGTTGCAAGTGGATCCCTGATAATCCCAGCAACTTGCCCAGTCCCAATCCCAGTGGGGAGATGCTGCCCAGGGGCTCCCAGCCATGCCAGCCCAGCTCCTGTGCCACCTTTGCTCCGCGTCCCACCTGCAGAGCTGGTCCCCACCTGGCAGCCACTCCTGGGAACAGGCAACAGCCCCTGCCTCTGAGCGTTTCGCAGGACAAACCCTGGCCCTCATGCCCTCACCCTGGCGGCGGCTCTGGCCCAGCCCAGAGTCATCCAAGGGCACAGCACACCGGGGACGCTTCCCCCAGGAGGAGCAGGCAACTGAGGCTGCCCCACAGCTGCTCTCACTGCTCCCTGCTCCACTTGCCCAGCTGGGGTGGGGGCCCAATGCAGGCTCAGCTTGCTATGGGTGGAAGGGGGCAAGTGGCATCAGGGCATAGCCCCCACTCCCAGTGCTGCTGCACCTGTATCCCACACACCCCTCCCCTCTGCCCTGGCTGGGCAAGCGGGGGCAGTACCCGCAACCCGCACCCCCCTGCCCCAGCTGGGCAAACAGCAGGCTATGCCCTGTGGCCACTTGCCCTCTTCTGCCCAGACTGAGCCGCACCTGCATCGTGGCCCCTCCCTGCCCTGGCTGGGCAAGTGACAGCAGGGCATAGCCCCCGCTCCCAGTGCTGTCGCGCCTACATCCCATGCCCCCCCACCCCCCGAGTGCACCTCTCCCCCGCCCCAACTGGGCAGCTTGTCGCAGCTCCAATCCCTTCCTCACTGTGGGAGTGTTGATCTTCCCCCCGACCCACACACACACCTTCCCTCCCCACTCAGCCCACCACAACAGACTTACCAACTGGAAGCAGCTGTGTCCAGTGTACTGAGGACTGCTGCCCGTTTAGTCTATGGCCAAATCTCTGAAGCAGCGCTGAGTCTTTTCCAAATTGATTCTGAGGCTTCCAATTCAATTCAAGCCTTTTAATTGGTTTCCCAATTCAATTCGGATTTGGAGATTCAGCCACTGAATTGGGCTGAATCTCTTCCGAATCGAATCGGCTACCAAAGCTTCACACAGCCCTAATTATAAAATTGGTTATACTTTTCCAGGTATTGAATCCAATTTTTGAAGGTTTGCCTCGAATTTGTCCACCTCCCACTGCTACAGCAGAGAACATAAATCAGAGTCAGATAGCTCCTTTGCCCTCTGCCCCCTCCCCCAACTTTTTCCTTCTATAGCCCCTTCCCCATCTGTCCCTTCCTTCAGACGCTGCTCTGCCTGAGCACATGGAAGTGAGGGGTACATTTAAAAGCACTGGCTTTGAAATAAACATGCCTGTAGTAATTTAGTTCATCCAAAATTGATGCATTTTACCTTTTTTTAAAAAACACTACACTTTTTAGCACACATATTCCACAAGTACATTTTTAAGCGGCACTTTTGTACTCACTTCCATATATTACAAACTATGCATGAGATTAGTCCAAAGCCAAAGGGCTCATGATTTACCATATATTTCATTGGGCTGGGCCCCACCAGCCAACAGTATTTCAAGCCATGGTGATCCCATAGCTCAACACTGCTCAGTATGTGTGTGTATTCCAGATCCCCCCACAAAGGATCCATGTGCTAATTAGCCTCTACTCATGTCTAGAACCAAGCATTCTTGTCCCAAATTCTAAGATGCTCCAAAATTGTATATATACATGCGGTGCAGACCAACCTGGTCCAGCTCCACCTCATGGAGGACAAGACCATACTAATCATATGTGACAGGCTGAGAGAGGGAGCAACAAAGGGGTTCTGAGTGAACTGTTTGGGGTCCTGTTTGGTGATGTTTGTCAGACATTTAAGACTGGTGAAGAAACAGGAATCATTGGAAATGGAGAAGAAATGGATGCAATATAGAGGCTCTCCATGACCTGAAAAAGAGTTGGTGCTGAGGGGGACTGAACACAATAGGCACTAATGTTTATTTTATTCAGATGGGCTCTACTAACCTATCTCTGTGGTAGGGTGGCAGGGGAAACACCATGTATCTGGGGCCAAGAAGGCAATTTTCCTTAAGCCCTCCCAGGGATAACAGTTTTTCTGGCATGATTTAGTACTTGCCGAGGTGTTGGGGCTTAATGCCCATTTTATGGAAATGCAAGACTCCTCCCTAGCTTGCTCCTGCGGCCATACAGCTGAGGGCAGGTGAAACTTGGGGGCATCTGAACCCCAAGCCTCTGGGCTTGGGCTTGCATGTAGGATGCCTGCCAAAAGATTTTGGAAATATCTGAGGCCCCTGGTGGGGGTGGAGGATGTTTGCTGGTTCTAGGGCCATTTCTGGTTCTGGGCTGACTCATAGATTTGGACTTGATTTGGCTTGGAACATGAAAAATTTCTTTACAAAAAAAAATGTAGGTCCCATCAACATTTTTGGCATCAAGGGAGGGTGTCAGACCTCGTGTCTCTGAGTGCCTGCCTGGTATTAATTCCCTCCTGGGAGAACTACTGCCTGTTTATTTTAAGGGCCACACAGACAAAGAAAGGTTCAGCATCTCAACCTTTTGGCTAAGATCAAATGTGACATTTCTGGAACCAAGGGTAGTGTCAGGGCTGGTTCTGCCCCTCCCAGTTCTGGCCTGGTATTGCAGTACCTCCAGGCTTGTTACCAGTTCCCGGTGGAGGGAACACCTGCTGGGGTATTTTAAGAGCCAAAAAAACTTCCCATCAGTATGTTTGCCCAATATGAGCCATGCATTTTATAATCATGCTCTGTGCTGGCTACATTTAATCAACTTCATAGCTGGTTTCCATTACTGAGCACATACTGCTTTTGGCAGCATTTTAATGATAGACAATGCATTTAATGAGGTTTCCTTGTATGTGAATGTAAGACAAGTAGCTTTTTCCACTATGCTGACTGGGGGAAAAAACTTGTCTTATATTTGAATAACTCTGATATTAAAGATGGAGGTGACAACAACCTTCTCTATTTCATTCAAATTCTATGAAGCATTTGGGCTCCTGACCTGTTGCCAAAGTGGTACTTAACTAGACAAAATGTGGACATCCCTGCTGTGAATCAGGGGCACAGCTCTTTCACCTAGTGGACAACCAGACTGCAGCTGTGATCAACTCTGAGTCACCCCCTAAAGTGTGGGAACTGTTCTATTGCCCCCCCCCCCCACCCTTTGGGGCAAATAGTTGCCCCAGTTATAGGAATAGGGAGATGTTGGTACACCTCTGAAGAGATGTCCTACACCTATAAAGAAGACACATACAAACCTGGAGGGAGTAATGGTAATGAGCTGCACTCTGGTTGTTCTCAAGCTGAAACAGAATTCTACTGTAAACATCTTTAAAATTTGGCTTCCTCCAGCCTAGAAAGAAAATCAGAAAAAAATAAAACAGTTGCATGTTTTAGCAATTCCAGTTTGCTGGGAGCAGGAGGTAGCTCTGTGTCCTCAGCAGACTAAGCAGGATGCCAGGTATTTGCTTATTTTTTAATGTGATATGCATTCAGCTCTTTGAAATGCCTCATTCAGAGGCCTCCAGGCTGTGTTGTATTTCTCTTTTCCTATATTTAGAATTTTTAAAAGGCAACATGTAGTTGTTTTTTTTTTATAACTAACTGCTCATGCCAATAAGTGCTTGGAAAAACTGCTAAACCCCAAATAAAACAACACAGCTTTCTTTAAATACTTTTTCTTTCAGTGACAGTGAGGAGACATTGACAGCAAGTGTCAGTTTGAGTGACTGAGAATAAACATAAGTGGTGAAAACAGTGATATTTAGTATTAAATCCAGATTTATTCAGAGGAGCCATATGACAAGTATCATTATTTTCTCAAACAGCGACTGCCAGAATTCTAACCCATAAAGAGTGGTTATTATGTTGTTATGAAAACTAAAGTCCTTTAACACTGGCATTCCCCATACAAGTCACCATTAACTCTCCTCTTTACTCTTTTGGTTACCATTCCAACTTGACTGACATTATTACACATATAATGACAATAGACAAGGGAACATAATGAACAAAAATACCAGATTTGACTTTGCTGGGGGGCAGATGTCTCCCAAAAGAAATAGCTCCTTACTCCAAATACAAGGCATACAAAATATCACCACCACTTTGACATCATGAAAAACTACTACTTCATCTATGAACAAAAGCATGCTCATGCTCAGAGGTCTTAATTCCACATTAGAGAAGTATATATTAATTTCTTAAGACTCTTCCTATAGTCCTGAAGAGATAAGAACAATGTAAATCTTGCCATTTCAACTAGCTTTCAGTTTCAGGATATATTTTAACAACAGTATTTGTTTCTCCCTCCACAGCGTTAATGAAGAAAGTACATAAGTGGTTCTAAACAGGGGATCAGGTAAGTCACGGCTTTCACTGGGAGGACTGTACTTTAATAGATTGCCTCATAAGATGATCTCTCATCTCATTCATATTTTCACAAAGCAGCTTGTCTCATCCACAACTGCATAACACATGGGTTAGATCATGCGACAGGGACCCAGAATGCCTTCTTCCTTTCCTTGGCCTGTCTGTTGTGTGGCATAGCATAAGTCAATTATCTTGTCTAGACCTCTGACTCATAGAATCATAGAATCATAGAAAGTTAGGGTTGGAAGGGACCTCAGGAGGTCATCTAGTCCAACCTTCTGCTCAAAGCAGGACCAGCCCCAACTAGATCATTGCAGCCAAGGCTTTGTCTAGCCAGGTCTTAAAAACCTCCAAGGATTGGAGGATCCAATGTTCACAACCTCTTTGGGTAACCTGTTCCAGTGCTTTACAACCAGCCTAGTGAGAAAGATTTTCCTAATATCTAACCTAAACTTCCCTTGCTGCAACTTGAGACTATTGCTTCTTGTTCTGTCATCTGCCACCACTGAGAACAATCTAATTCCATCATCTTTTGAACCACCCTTCAGGTAGTTGAAGGCTGCTATTAAATCTTCTCTCAGTCTTCTCTTCTCTAAAATAAATAAGCTCAGGTTCCCTCAGCCTCCTAAGTCATGTGCCTCAGCCCCCTAGCCATTTTCGTTGCCCTCCAATGGACTGTCTCCAATTTATCCATATCCTTTCTGTAGTGGGAGGCCCAAAACTGGACACAGTACTACTCCAGATGTGGCCTCACCAGTGCCAAATAGAGGGGAATAATCACTTCCTTTGATCTGCTGGCAACACTCTTACCAATGAGATCCAGTATGACATCAGCCTTCTTCGCAACAGGGGCACACTGTTGGCTTATATTCAGTTTATTATCCATTGTAGCCCCCAGGTCCTTTTCTGCAAGGCTGCTGCCCAGCCAGGCAGCCCCCAGCTTGTACTGGTGCATGGGATTGTTCTGTCCTAAGTGCAGGACTTTGCAATTCTCCTTATTGAACCTCATGAGATTTCTTTTGGTTCAATCCTGCAATTTGTCTAGGTCTCTCTCTGAATCTTAACCCTACCATCCAGCATATCTACTACTCCCCACAACTTGGGAGGAGCATCTCCCCTCCCTCCATTGTCTGTTGTTCTATTTATGTGGTCTGTCCTTCTGGAGATTTTATGTATTTGTGCAGCACCTCACACAACAGCGTCTGGATCTTACCTGTAATCTCTTGGTGTTACTGCAGTACAAGTAATAAACAATAATATTTATTCTTATGGCAAATATAGGAGTTGTTCCCATGGGAAAGTGATATTAGGAAAGTATTAAGTATATATTTAGCTTCTCCTAATGAAAAGGAAGAGCTGGGATTATGCAGAAAAAATCAGCACCTGTGATCCATCTGTTTTTTGGAGACCACAAAAAAGGGCCGCCAGTGGTCAATGGACCACAGTTTGAAGAGGTTTTGCAATTGTCACATGACAACTCTAGGCTTTTTGAACCTTTAGGAAGGTTCAGTTTGGGTTCATTTTGAGATTTAGGGGCAGGTTTGTTTGAGCTAAAGTAGCATCTTTACCTTGAAGCTTCTAACCTCTGTCATCACTTTGACTCAATAAACTGATGCACAAACAACTGCCACAGATGAATTACTCTTTGGGTAGGTAAGATGCAGATAAACTATCCTTACCAGCATACTTTGGTGCCATTCCCAGGAATCACCTCACTTGCAATACTGTGCTTTAGGCATTAATCTTACGTTACAAACAGACATTGCATTTGCCCTGGAAGAAAGCCTCTTGTCCTAGGATCATACAAATGTACATGCCCACTGTCCCACTTCAAGTGTCTCTGAAGTATGCTGGATAAAATGTACTAAAATTGTTTTTTTTTCCCCAGGTCATTCAGTTGTATACCTGTATGGTTATAACAGGTCATTCCAGGAGCAAGCTCATCAGACTGTGTGCTTTCAGTGGCCATCTACTGGCAAAGGACCAATGATGCATCTTAGAAAGGCAATGTGTGTAAATGACTGTGCACTCCTATTTTGACCCATGTCAAATTCTGGAACAATCAATCCCTGGTCAAATGAGACATCTGTTTACAGCCTTAGACATCAGTGGATGCATAAGAAGCATTACTAGGAGTTAATCTAGGCTGAAGCTTTTATAGGCTGCTACTTATAATTCTCTGTTTATGATGAGGATTGAACATCAGAAAATGAAGATTAGGAAGGATGGGGGAGGGAAATTGCCTTTGCTTCTTGTATGGAAGTCTGCATAGGACTCTTGCACACAGATGCTCTACTACAATGCTGTGTTGGATACATATGTTAACCACTGAAAAAACACATATGTCTTAAATGGACCATCTCACGCAATTATCTTCAATGAACCAGGGTAAATTAAAAGTTTCCTTCATTTCTTTTGTACAGCACACAGCACAATGCAATCCTGGTCTACACCAGGGGCTCCTAGGTGGTGTTACTACAATGAAAATAGCCACCTTCTTCCTAATTGTCAGCTACCCTTAATCTCCATCTCTCCTCTCTCTTTTAGCACAATAACTTAAGTCAGTAAAAAAAACTAGACCCCAGGACAGCAGAGTTGTTGAAATGAGGCAGTTCCCTTGCACCTGCCCACTGAGAACACCAACCTTGTATGGGTTTTTACTTCAGGAATTGATTGTTAGTAATAATTTACTGAGTGCTGACAGCATGCTCTTTTCTCTCCAAAGTATCTCCACCCTACTGAGGCAGACAGTACCCTATAAATCATGATCAAATTCAACCACGCTGCAATGATTCAATATGTGATTCATTTAATATTAGGGGGGAGGGGGGAAAAGGAAGCTAGGAAGAAAAGGGATAAAAGCACTTCCCTGGAAAGTGCTGAGTGGAGATCACAGACTATTGTCAATTAGATGGGCTGGCATAAAACTCTCGCATGCAGGCAGCAACTGGTAGTCATGTGAACTGTCTGCTTTATTCAGACCAGTAATGCTTAGATGTCCTTCTCGAGAGCTACTTAAAAAAACATCTCTACCTCTGTTTATCTGGGAAGGGGAAAAAATGATACACGTGCCCTGCCTTTGAGCCCTCAGGTTATGTCTGTTTTCACCAAGATCTTACTAAGCATTTGTTCTCGCATCAAAAGATACTTCCCCTGGATGAAAGTGAGTTGAACAACTTGAAGAAAGTTGGCCGTGCATTAAGTCTCGCTTTAAGAAGTTGGGAGTTCCTCAGAAATCCTACACCAAGAGTCTTCTGACGTGTCAAAGGACTCAGCATCAACTTTGATTCTGAGGAAGGGAGGGGGAGTCAGGGCACAGGAAAGGAAGTTGTCTTGGGGCTTTGCTGCCTGAAGAAGCAAGCCTTCAGAGAACTCAGTACCTGTTGTCAAATGAGCTTTCGGAGCTTTCTTGTGTGAACAACTTAAGAGTTCAAAGGCATTTTTTACCCAGACCTACCTCTGAGATATTCAGCTCCACAAGGAGCTACTTGTGTTAACTCTTACAGTGATGAGCATGTACAGAAGTCAATACAGCTACCATGTGGGCAGTTGCTCACCAAAGTGAATAAAAGCTTCATACTCTGGCCTTAAGTTCTCTACTGACCAGATGCATTTTAGCTCATTTTTCCTTTAAGTCTAAAAACATGTCAGGTATTTAGGAAGAGACGCAGGCAGGATGTACAGCTACATATACATAGAATACATTTTGGTAGGACAATATCTATGTTCCCAATAGATCCATCTACTGTACCGACCTAATATCTAAGTCATGGCTACCACTAGGGTCCAAATGGCTCAGGCCACTAATACTGAAATATCGAGTATTTCAACTTTAGCTCACTGGTTTCAACCAGCTTCCTTTGGCAGGCACTGGAAATTTGTGCTATATGATGACTGTTTAGTGGCCCATATAAAATCAATTAGTAGCCTCAATACAGATGATAGTACTAAACAGAAAAGTGCATCACAAAGTCTACCACCAGCTTCCTAAAGGCAAAAGGCTCCTTTAAATTTAATACACTAAGAATAATTCATAAATTAGGACTTTTCACCTTTGAGTCATCAGCACATGTCAAATTGGTTTCTTCTCCTGCTTCCAAAAACCATCTTGTGATGAAATTTAATAACCCCCTGTATACTGCAATCAATCAGCAAAAAGTTAGGCATTAACTGTGCTGCTAACCTCCAAAAGCAATGAGTATTCAACATATCCTAAACTGTAATTAGGAACACTGAAAATCCCCAGCATTCAGAATATTTGTCAATATACATTTATCTTCACAGTCTTCAGAGCTTACACTTTAATATGAACTTATTGGAAATGATGTGAGGAATTCTTAAGAGTATATGCAGTGCTTCCAGCTGAAAATTAGGAGATGATATATCTTTAATATAGAGATTCCCATGAAAGATGAGAACAGTTAGTATGACTATAGAGCCATTTATCACCCTTGGTAACTCACTTTCACTCACTAGCAGTCAATAGTAAGATAATTTCTTCTTGTGGCTCTGGGAAGAAAGCAGTGATTTAGCATGACAGCTTCTCTCCTGTGAGGGTGTGTCCAGAATATATGTGGGTAAAGGAAAACTCTTGACTACGTCAAAGTGATAATTACTTTTCATAGCTAATAAAGAATAATATGTACTTTTCATTTTCATAGATATCATGTGTGAAAGCTCTTTCTTTAGTACAAAAAGTTCAGGTTTTTATAAAGCATTCTGAGTAAAAAAAATGATTATTCAGTATAAATGTTTGTTTTTCAAAACCTAAAATATGAAGGCATTTGCACAATTTCTTTAGTTTTGACAAAAAAGCCTTTTTTTCAAAATTTGTTTTCAATCAAAATATTTTGACTGGCTCTACTCTTAGCCAAAAGTGCAGCAACCTTTAGAAGACTAGCAAAGGTTCATGTGTGGGAAGAAACTGGCTCAGACCAGGCAAAAGTGATGCTTTACTAGGATTCCAGCATCCCCCTTATAGCAGAAAGGTCTCTTTTTAAAATACTGAAGAACTTTATTAGAAAATGGAAAATAATAAACATCTCCTCTTGTCCTAGCTATCTAGATCTTCCCAGCCCAACTCATTACTCCTATTTTAAGTACTGTGCAACAGGTATGTTTAGACCCATGGGTGGATTCGGGAGGGGGAGAAAGGGGAGAAAGGGGGGTGCATTGGTGTCCTTGTATCCTGCTTTGATTCCTGCTCCACCCCACGTTTAAGGCAGCAGCATTTCTAGTCAGGCAGTGCTGAGGGAGTCACTTGACTTCATGGCTCATTGTCATCTACCTCATCCCTTCTAAACTCTTCATTCCAAAGGTGTTAATGACCGTCTCTTCTTTTTAATGGTCCTGACCTTCCACCAATCAAGCTATCCTTTGTTCTGCAGTCCTGCTGTTGGTTCACTACTCCTGGTAACAAAGCTCCTATTTCACAGCCCAAAAGACTGTATTTAACTTTTTTTAACTGAAGAAAAATATGTACTGTTCCATATGTGACAATGCACCAGATGATTTGCACCCCTCTTCAAAATCTAGATCTGCCCATGTTTAGACCCAAGGGGTGCACTGAGATGAGCATGTGCATGTGTTTCCCTGGGGACAAATAGCAGCACAGCTACTTGTCCTTGAGGAACACTCATGCATGTACAGTCTAGAGCATGGCAAGTTGCCCCAGGTGGGGTAGGGGAGGCTGGGGCCAGCACTTGGGCTGGCCCCAGCAGCCTTACCTGGGGTCCTGGGGACTTCCCAGGGCTCCAGCAGTGTCAGTCCAACACGCAGAATATGGCCAGCAGCTGGAGTGTGGCTTTGGCTGGCCAGGCTCCAGTTTCAGACGTTATACACTGCTGCCACATGCACAACCCCACTTTTTTCAGGCACGGGGGGGGGGGGGGGGGGGGGGGTTTGACACCAGGATCTCCCAGTGTCAAAAAAACCCCCACCACACAGCAAATTAGCAAATTAGCAGCACCGCAAATGCCTGTATGTGCAGCATGTGCGGTTTGTGGTACCACAGATGGCTTGTCTGGATGTGCCCAAGGGGGTGGCAGCCTTTAAACTTATATATAACAACTTCATACAAGTTCATATATAACAAGTTCATACCTGATGTATCCTGAATAAAAACTGGGCCATTCCCCCACCAGTGAGTATGGTTATGTGTTTTATACTCAAACACTAATGTTCCACATTAACTGCTTCATGCCTGTGCTCCTATTTCCAAGGGAAAACTAAACCACAGCATCTTGGCTGCTCACAGACTTTAAAAAAAAACTAAAAAACAAACAAAAAATGCACTTTACCAGAAGAAACAGTACATTAGTTGGACCTGGCTCCACAGTGTCTTTATAAATCAGGTGCTTCAGTGGGTCTTTTTGGCACTTTTATCTAATAGCTGATTCAATCTGCTATTAGATAGAAGTGCCAAAAAGCCCCACTAAAGCATCCAATCTATACAGATGTTGGGCAAGCCAGGTCCAAGTAACACGATGCCTCTTATGTGCATATGCTGGGCTCAACACAGAAGTGCACCAAGTTTAAAGTAAAGCACCTTTTGTAGGGGGAGAAGGGGGGTTAACGTCTGTAAGCAGCATTTATGCCTAAGTAGAACAGAGGTAAATCAACATGTATTAGATTTAATTTACCATGGAATAGAAGCAGACACAAAAAACAGTTTCCTGAAACAGCTGAGAAAGTCCCACCAATCATTTTTAACTCAGTATAATTTGTCTGTCTGTCTATAACATCATTGTTCGTCCTAAAAAATATGTTATCATTCAGTGAAAGTTGTTGGTTTCATTGCTACTTCACTGAATAAAAATCCATGGCCTAATGGTATTTAGAAGTGAAACAAGATGAGCCAAATGGTCTTAAAATTATTAATCTAGATGAAGAAAAGAAAAAGGGAACGTGCTGTTGTTAGTGATACACTCTTTATACTGAACATGCCAGAGCCAAGAATTCCAGTGAATTACTTGAATTCTCCACTTCCAGTAACCCAAAATACAAGGTCTAAGATTTTCCTCCCTGAAGCTACACATCTGACCATTCTCTGCCACCTGCCTAAGGAAATCTTCTCATATTCCATCTGCTCTGTTGCATATATAGTTCCTGAGAAATTTTCATAATGAGTATTTCATCCTAACTTCTGAGCACTGGTGTGATAGATCTGACACTTAAGGTAACAAGACAAAAGTCATTCCCTTAGGGTCTTGTCAAAACCTATTGTAAAACACAAAGCACCTACAGGCTTTGATTTCAATACTTCCTCTCTGCACCAGTTTATGATTCAAAATGTTTTTATGCAGTGTATGTTTCATTGCCTTGAAAGAGATATCACATCAGCTAGAATGATTAGCACACTCCAGCAGATTTGCAGCAGACTCAATTAACAGTCTGCTTCAACGCATACTAATTACCACACATCAGAGCAGATCTCTGTCACATATATAGGTGTCCTCCATAACTCCACTAGCTCTACATTTATAAAAATGCAAGCTGTTGGTGTATTTTTTAAAGAAAAAATACTGAAAAATTATCTAAAAAGATAATGTAATACAATACCAAATGGAGACTGAAACAACAGAATTTAAAAAAATCCTCAGTCCCCAAGTACCTGGGTGTCTTGCCATCTCTGGATGAAAGTTATTCTGTAAGGATCAGACCCTGTAAGTGAAGGCATTCAACACCTCATGGGGAACCCTTTGAAGCTGTAAGGATTGAGCCATCCATCTCGGCTGTTAGTGCAAATTGTTCAGACTCCTTCCCTGGTTCCTTCACTGAAACCAGTAATGAACTTGGCCTGCTAAGTTAAAAACAAAAACTTCTCCCTTCATATTAACATACTTATTCACTTTGATTTTTTTGAACAGGCTATTCCGAGATGATAACAGCAGCAAATGTTAAAGATGTCAGACAACTATGTCATTTCAAAACACATGTCACCATTTACTTATTACTTCTCTTCAAGTAGCCCCCCGGACTCCATGATATGATTGTGCCAGGTGATATAGAGACACACTGTGAGAGGCCATTCCTGCTTGAAAGACCGAATAGCTGTGTTGGTCTAAGGACATAGGCAGACAAGGGATGAATTGCACCCTCAGACCACATAGCAACAAAGCCAGAAAATGAACTTGAAGCCTCAATCAAGTGCCTTAACTGGAAAACCATTCTTCCTTTAAGCATGTAAATCAGTTATGTTTAAGCCCAATCCTGCACTAGATTCAAAGGACGTAGAAAGCACTCGAGAGTTGGGCCCTAATGTACATTTTAAAAGGCACCTTCTCCATAACTCTAGCCCATATTTAACAAGCACACTTCCTTCCTTTTGAAATAAGTGTTACAACTCCTGTGGTCTGAGACATAACATACTTCATAAGACACTGTATTTAATTCTATGGCATTCCCAGAGAGTAAAGACGACATTCTATTACCACTCATCTAACTAAGCACAGTGCCAAGATAAAATGTTAAGCCCTGAGGCAATGAAATTCATCCAAACTGAGAGGCATCCAGCTTAATGTATGCTGTGTTTAACAGGCAGCTTGGAGATAAAGAATGCATCCACCTACCACAGAAAATGATGTGGGGCAAAGGGTAGCTTTGGGTGGGGGGAAGGGGAGGTTCTGAAAGATGCAAAGGGAGCAAGATGCCTAAGAACATCTCTTGGTGAGGACACTCAGTAAAGTTAATCTATATTAATTTTCAAATTGGATTCAGCAAACTACATTAAGCCCATGTGTAGAAACTTGGGGTGCCTGTAGACATGCAGGGATGCTGTTCCAGTGCACTGTAATTACAGCACATTGTGCATCATGCATCAGAGCAGAGTCAATCAAGTCTGATGGAGCATGCTAACCAGCATGCTCCTGCAACCAAATCATCTTGTGTATTCAGCATCCCCACACTTCAAAATGGCAGTGGGGGCACGTTAAAGCTCATCCAACAAGCTTTAGTTAAAGTACCCCTGCCACATTTTGAAGCATGGGACACTGAATACATGAAACGCTGAGCGTGCTTTAATAAAAGCGGCTCCCAAGAACCACCCTAATTAGAGCATCCCTACCCCGCTCTGGAGCATGTGTAAAGATGCCTATTAGTTCTCCTGCATTTCCTTGTGTAACAAAGCCCTGACTTTCAAAACCCCTTCCAGTGTACTACTAATACTGTACTAAGAGGACATAGCAGAGAGCAGAACTCCACTGCACCAGAAGCTATACAGAAACATGGTAGGATCCATAAGTTGTAAGGCCAGGAGAGACCCTTACATCATATAGCTTAATCTTCTGTCTAATACAGGCCAAAGAATTTCACCCACCTGCTCATCTTCCAGAAATGCATTCGGCCTTGATGTGAAGACTTCAAAGGATGGGGAATCTCACCTTTTCCCTTGGCAATTTGTTGCAATTGTTTATTGCCATCACTGTTGAAAATGTATGCCTTCTTTCTAATTTGTACTTGTCTAGATTTAACTTCCAATCCTTAGTGGCTCTTTCTTATGCCTTTCTCTGGTTCTCTCTAGCACCTGGTATTTTCTCCTCATGAAAAAAACAGACCCTGTGCTGAAGACCTTCATCACCACATGGTTGTTTATCACTCATTTTAGGGACCTATAAAAGCATAGACCCAACAGAATTTAGCAGAAGGACTCTGCTAATGAATACTGTGGACTACCACCTCTCATTACTCAATTATATAAAAAAGTTGCCTGCTGATTTACTTCATTTGATGAGCTCTGTGGTAAGATGGCAAGATGGATAAAGTCTGATGTGGCAGCATAAACACTGTGCCTAGGAGCAATAAACTCCAGTGCGAACTGTGCCATAGTTTATTGTGTCACATTAATATCACATGTAGATGTGCCCACTGTGAAAAAGCTGTTAAGAGGAGGATGGCCCCCAAACCTTTTGCTTCAATGGCTTGTCAGAGGCAAAAGCAGGTTGGAATAGTATCATCTTTAGGCATCTAAGTCCACTTAGACATATAATAGGTGGAATAGGATCTGGCCCATGGTATTTTTAGCCCTTGGAAAGATCCCTGTCCCCTGGGAGAGGGACTTACAAAGAGAGCTGGAGACATATCAGACAAGCACAGGCTTCAGCCGAGAAGGGAAAGGTTCAAAATTCTTCATGATATGAAGTCACAAGGCTCTGACTGGGCTTTTGGCTCCTAGAGTGGGGCCTGCAAAGAAAAATAAGCTGCAAGGAAAAGCCAAGCAGCAGCTGTGAGGGGAAGGGAGTCGTGGTAACAAACAATATGTGGTTTCCCCCAACAAATGAATTGCTAAGTTTGCTCTAGATCCTATCCTTACACAACCTTTACCTCCCACCCCAAACCCTTGCTAGCAGCAATAAAGAGCTGCATATGGTGGGCACTTTCACCCAGATGTTCCCGTTTGAAGTGCTGTTGATATGTTGTATGTTTAGTTGCTACGGTGATTGATTTTTGTTTAATGAACTTGTGTTATTGGTTGAGATTCTTCTGTGGTGAGTCATGCAGATTTTGTGTGGTGAAGTTCAGATGGAGGCACTGTCATCTAGAACAGCAGCAAGTTAAGAACTCTGCCCTTCAACTCACCTATATTAATAGTCCCAGGTGAAGTCAATTTTAGAGAGAGAGAGAGAATACCACCAAAAATTAAACACCGAGTTAATAACACTGTTGTTGTAGTGTTGCTTTTCAAGACATGGCAACAGGAGCTTGTTTTAGTTTGAGCTGATTTAGCTACCGAGGTGTTTTAATGATACTACGCAAGCATGCTTACATGAGACTAATGCCACTGATCTTTGCAAGCATATATGTATATAAAATATAGTTTTTTCCTTGCCATACAATAGGAGAATATTAAGAGTTACACCTTGATTTGGCCCATCTAAAGAGGCCAGCTTAGCTGGCATGCTATGGAAATTCAAAGGCTCTGATTAACACAATGCTGGGTGGTCCAAGAGGCCTGGAATACTGTCTTGTGAAGTCTGGAGACCTGGGTTTTGTTCCCACCTGTACCACTGACAGGGCAGGTAAGCTAAGCCAACTCCCTTTTTGACCTTGGGCCTCAATTTCTCCGTCTACAAGGCAAGAATAACAATGAGGCTAACCTCCCTTCTCAAGTGCTTTGAGATCTACTGATGAAACATATTATAGAAGGAAGGTCCGGGTGTAATTATCTATGTGGATTTCCAAAGTGCTCCGCATAAACCAGCAGCTTCTACAAGTCCCACACCTAGTGTGATGAACTCTTCTCAAAACTTGACGTAACTGATGATGCCAAAGGCCATGCAGGACATCAGGGTAGAGATGAAGCAACTGAACCTGCAACCCTTGAACCTACCTTTAAAGCCCAGCATAAGGACACAGATGACTGCCTTATAAAGGCTGAAGAAGCAGCTTCCTTCTAGTTACGTTGTTCAGCATGTTATTTTTTTTATCACATTGTCAGCTCTATCATAGATTAGTGCCAAAGCACTTCTAATTACATAGTAACAGTAGCAATTGCATAACAAGGCTTGCAACTCACAGCAACAGCTCTGCTCCACATTCTTCAATGGAATGTCACATTTTTCCATGCTTTAAGGATCTCTTTTCACTAACACTGAAACCAGTTGCTTCTAGTATTGCAGAAAAGAATGAAAAAGGCCAGAATTAAAACCTCTAGAAACCCTAATAGTGTGTTTACAATAGTCTTCAGGTTCATTCTTAACCACTGGGTCTGTGACCTTCTAGTAAATTATACTGTACTGGAAGGTTTTAGCTGCTGTTCCAACTCCTCTGAAAACATGTAAACTTGAGCCATCTGTGCTTTTTTAATATTTCCTGTAAAGCCTATCACTACACCAATCTGCTGTTTCAGTTGGCTGCACACGAAGTCATTGTGTGCTAAATTTTCCCAAGGGCACTTGATCCACTTTATTAAATATTTTTTTTTTGCTTCCTCATTAAGGCCTTTCCACAACAATAAAACTGTGTATTTTGGATGTCCAGGCCAGCGGGGTTTAGTACGTGTTGTTTAGGATGAAAAAAATCTCACTTATGCTATGCTTTCTACTAAAGAACAATGCCAAGAGAGAGGGAGTTTTAAAAAACCCTCCCAAACTTTTCCTTTCATGATGCCTGCAGGGAAAGTGCTTTAAAATAAGTCTATATAAAGTGTTTGGCCCAATGCTGTAGAAGAGAAGGAAAATCAACTGGCTGGAGGAGCATGCATAAGGTGCCCAGTTATGCACTTCTTGCTTGCCTCCATTTGCCATGGATTCAGTCAGAGTTTGGGGCATGCAACAGAATAGAGAACTGGATTAGTCCAATATGATCTCCTCTCTAGCACTTCCAGCACCAGAAGTTTTGAGGGAAAAAGTGCAAAGAAAACACTGTCATGGAAGCACAAAGACTTCTCACCTTTACAAAATCTTCCTTACTATTAGCTATTATATTAAAAACTATCCTTGACACTATAATTGTCATGCTGATAAGTACCCACTCCTGTTTTTTTTTAATCTTGATAAATTCTTGGCCTCACTAACATCTTGTGGCCATCAATTACAGACTCATCACATCCTGTGTAAAAATGATTTGGCTTGAGATAATGGTGAAATGGCTTGCTAATGGTGAATTCTGATTTACGCAAATAAAGAGTAATTCATAAATTCTAAGATCAGAAAAGGCAACTGGGATCCCACAGGTTGAACCAGCTGCAAAACACCAATTTGTGGCCCTTTAATTTTGTTAAAGCCTCATTTATTAGCCTTAGAATACATTAGTGAACCAAACTATAAAGGTTGCACTCACCCTTCCTGGCTCTGCCATTACCCTCTGTTCAAAAAACCTAGGCTAAACAAGAAGGTTCAAGCAGGTGTTCAAAAACTAAGCGCCAGTCAACTCTCCGTAAATTTAATCTGACATGCTGATCGGCAAATGCTGAGCAAAACAATTGAGCCAAGTCCACAGGCTTTGAAGCCGCTGCTACAAAAATCACAGCTGAGCATGGGAGGGATGGAGGGGAGGCAAAAAAAGGGGGGACGGAAAGCCTCTTAGCCCTAACAATGTGACTGAGCCTTTCTACTGAAGGGTGTGTGTTTGAGAACACCTCATGGATGTGCAGGGTTTTTTGCTGGAAAGCTTTTCATTTGTCATTTCTTTCTCCACCGGCTTTTAGTTCTGATCCTGAGCTAGAAGAAAAGGGTCCTTGTTTGATAAGAAAGGCTGATAACCTGTAGCCCCACCAATAAAAGGGATTAACCCATGACTGAAGGCTCAATACTAGGTCCTTGCCGATGCATGGTTCAATTAGACTAAAAGCTGTCATATAGCATTAAGGCAAGTTACCTTCATTTTCAGCTTCAGTGAAATAGACCCCAGATGACAGGATAGGCAAACAAGGACTTTTTCACTTTTCACAATTGCTTTCATCCTGTACTGCCAAAATTATTAGACTTTAAAGAAAGTGGAAAATCAGATGAGTGTTCCAAGTAGGTGGTCTCCCAGTATTCATTACACTCGGGCACACTCAGTTGGGTAGCACAGCAAGGCTATGCAGGCTTGGAGTTCATTTCTTTGCTCCTCTTTCATTTTCACCTAATAAAAATGATTCTACCTTAAGCAATGCCCTACTGATACTAGATAACTGTTGACACACAAAGAAATCAGACAGTAATGCAGCTGCAGTGCTGTCTCATACTTTGCACTGCACCTTTTGTTGCTTTGGTTTCTTTAAGCCAAAGATGTCTCCTTTGAGATCATATGCCTGGTTACAAAATAAATAATTCATATCCTATTATCTCACTCTGACAGAGCACATCTCATAACAGATCTCAGTATTTGAGGAGGTCAGAATCACTGTTATGTTACAGGTAGTGAAACTGAGGTGCAGAGACATGTCAACTTGCCCAAGGTCACTCAATAGGTGGGACAGTACAGCTGGAAACCCAGTTCTCCCATAGATTGGGCCAGTGCTCTATCATGAATCCAGTTCGGAAAAATATAAGGTCTGCTAAGTACAGGAGGCAAAATGTTCAGTGTAAGGCTGAAATTTTAGCTATTTCTTTAGGGTTGTTTTTGATGTGAACTGTGTATGTCTCAGGCTAAAATGAGCAGACAGAAATGATATTGGAAAGATAAATACTCTCCATAAGTGACCATATTATATTTATCACCAAAAACAACCTGGTGCCTCTCAGGAGTAAAAACAGCAACAAAAATGCTTCTGCCCTGACTCATTTGCACTAGCAGGGTGAGTTTAAATTTTCTCTTTCCTCTCAATGAGCTCATATAATTGTGGAAGCATTACTGAAGGGAAGCCTAGATGAAAAGATGAGATTTGCATTTCCCCCTGAATGTGGCAAGGATGGTAGATGTTCTGATTTCACCTGTCAGTAATTGCCAGAGTCTCTGGTTATCTCCAGTGAAAGTTTTCTTCCCCATAGTCTTAACTAGAGATAGTCAAAAAAATATATTGCATTTAAAATTAACCCCCCCCCCCCCACACACCCCATTTTTTTTACTAAAATTAAAATGTTCAATTTGGATGAAATTTGCCAGACTTTTTATGGGGAAAGGGAGGGATAAACTAACTATTGATTTTTTTGGTAAGAATATTCAGTTTTCAGGAGAAAATGTTAAGTTTTTGTTTTGTTTTGCAGATGATTATTTTATAGAAACCCCAAATATTTTACCTAAAAACCTTTTTTTTAATTTTCTGTTTTCCCATTTCATTTTTGCCTTGAAAACTAAATGTTATAAACTTGCAATGTTACAAAAACTTGCATTTTTTGTAAATTTCCCAAAAAAAGTATTGACATTTTTTATTAAATCTACCTTAACATTTTAACTTCAGTATGCAGCTGGCATGGCACATCACAAACATACCCCAACTCCATGAAGGCTTTGAATTGTCCAGGACAAGATCCTATGTTCAGAATAGCCAGTGAAAAGCACAACACACTGGGACAACTTTTTGTTAGTAATGCATATAAACTCTTACATTTTGAACCACCTGGAAATGTCTTAGGCCAAAGGACTTCACTCCTAGAGCCTCAATCCCACTGCACTTCTTTTATGTTGGGCAAGAGGTTAGGAAAGGGCCTGAAAAGTTCAGTTCCCACCACAGGCATGATAGAAGATACTGTAATTCATCACAAGCCCTGGAATAGGAGGCATGCCAGCAGAGGGGCTATGGTGGGAGGAATGCATCAGAGGTTGAGGCTGGATAGCAGACAAGCATGGAGCACTGAAACTACATCCAACAACATTAAGTGCAGCGATCTTGATTGAGGTGGGCATTTTTTTTTGGCACTGTGGCTATAGTTAGATAGCCAAGTGCTATATAGAAACCTGACTGCATACTAGGATAGATGCTTTTCTTGTCTTGGGTTTATGACAGCAGGGTGAGAGCTCTTCAAAGCACTTTCTACCACCTTCATTTTTTTTCATCTGGATTCAGCTACCCTTCAATCCATTCTGATCTCTGCTCATCATCAAGAAAGATTTGGAACCATGCAGCAACCATCAGAACTGACATGGGGTGCTTCTGATAGCAGCTTCCTCCAGAGCTCAGATTTCTAGAAGTAATGGCATGACGTCCACACACACAAAGGTAGCTATGATACCCACAGTTGGCAGGTGGAATGGTGTTTCATTTCCAGCTTACATTTCTAAATAGTGGTCAGTGTAAATGAAATTGCTTGCACCAAAATATAAGGAACCCTTGACAGAAGCATATAATCACACAAAAGAAAAGTGGAAGAGATCAAGGGGACAAGAAGCAGTGTAAGCTCCCAAAAAAATTCAGAAAGGACAGCTGGTTGGAAAATATTGGGATAATAAGGTACATTTTTGAGGTATTTTGCTCAATAAAAAAAAAAATGAGGTAGAGCTTGTTTCCTGTGTAAGTATGAGTGGATTTCTTTTAGGTCCTGGGTATAAATTTGAATGACACAAGACAATTACAAGCAGGAGCTACAAAAAAAAAATCCAATGTTGTCAACTCTCATTATTTTTGGCATTGTTCTTAAAATCTACACTTTGGAAATGCAAAAACCTTAAGCTCTTTCTTGGGTGTGTGTGTATGTGTGTGTGTGTGTGTGTATCTATATCTATATCGATAGATAGATAGATAGATAGATAGATAGATAGATAGATAGATAGATAGATAGATAGATAGATAGATAGATAGATATAAAAGAATGAACTAAGTTTTTCACATTCCCAAAACGCAGACTTTAAGAACAACACCAAAAATCATGAGAGTTGACAATACTGAAAATCATGTCTGAAACAACCATCTACTAAAAAATATCAGTGTGTGACAGACAGCCCTGTCTATCAGGCTTTATATCTACAAGTTTGGGAGGAAAAAAAATGTTTGAGACAAAAATAGGTCCCGCTGAAGAGAGGTTTATTTTCTGGGCATGAGGCTTAATTTTTCAAATCTTACTATGGTGATTGGGTCCAATTCAAGATCACAGAAGCATGGTAAGGGCAGTATTGAGGGGCTCAGATTTGGCATGATTGTCCTTGCTGAAGCCAAGAGTGGTTTGAAAATCCCACTCTAGGCAGAGAACACATGGCCTTTACATCAGAGCTAAACTCAAATCCTTCCCAACAAGACAGTGTTCTGCAAAGGAGGCAGACCATACACAGCTAAGGTGGGGGACAAAGTGATAGACCCTAGCAGAAAAGGGTGCTTGAAAGTGATAGACCCAATCCTCCACTTGAGGAAGTTGGCATAGTGCCCCTGGCAGTCAGTGGAACTACACTGATTTTCATCAGCTGAGGATCCAGTCCTATGTGACTTTCCCTGGAAGGTTTCTTCCAAAGGCTACTTTAATTGCCTATATTTCTTAACAGAACAGAAAACAACAGTTTTGCAGGTTGATTTAATGCTAGGGTTAAATTTTAGTTGATCTAAACCAAAGGTTATAGCACTCTCTTCTCCTTCCATTACATATTTTTGGAAGTCAAGAAGAATCATTCCTTTATAAACCCCCTTCACGGCTGCTCACAGCGAACTGTAGTGCAGGAAACTCAAGGTTCCTGCACTTACAAATGCGAGACCAGGTTGTGTCCCTTGAGAAGCCTACGCATACTCTATTAAGCTGAGTTTCTTGATACATGATGATACCAAAAGCTCTGTGGATATCAGGTGGTGCTATCACACGCATTACACTTTTTAAAACACATCTAGGTCTGTAATGAATGTCTGAATGTGATCCTGTTTTATGCCGTAGACTTATACTGTTCCTGGCATATGTGGTTAAAAGATGGTCCCTTTAAGATAAGTGCACTGTAGCATTGTTTTTTGTGTTCTAGTAAAGTACATGATCCCAAAGTCAGGGGTTACAATTGCTTTGCAAGGGGAGCTGGTAACAGCCCTCCTACTTAGACTACATAACACTCTCCAGCAGGACAGGAAAGATTCTGTAACTTTTTAAGACAAGTGCTCAGACCTCTGTTTGAGGTAGCAGACCCTTGAAATTCCACAGGGAGAAAGCATTAAAGGCAGAAAATTGCCTTTTTGTGAAATTCCATTCAGGTTTAGCTGCGATATTAACCTCTGGAAATCACTCTTTCCCTTGTGTCATTTGCCTTGTCAGCAAAAAAAGTTCAGCTGTATGCCAGAAGAATAAACCAGACATCTTCTTTGGGACCGGGCCCTCAGCAACATCAGTGGTACAAAAGCTTCATACATGCTACTGGGAACCCCACGCAAGTAGCCTGCTCCTAGGCCCAGCAACCCATATGGAGAACACTGCATGCAGCCAGCCTTGTTGTGGGAAAGAAATTGGGAGCTGGGCCAAGGTCCCTCCAGTGCCCTGGATCCAACATTTGGCTCAAGTGCTTCCCTCGTTACCGCTTCGAAAGAAGTAATGAGGGAGGCAGAACAACCGTGTGCGGTGCCAGCAGAGACAGTCCTCTAGTTCCAACAGTAGCATGGTACTGAAGGATCAGCCTTCCAACTTTGCTGATACACAGTGGAAGGTTATCTCAGCTACATACAACAGAATTTGGTTTTACCTTTTCCTTTCCAAAAAAACATAGGAAAATAACATCCCCAAAAACCAAAGTGTCATATAGGTTGCAAAGCCGAGCACTCAAAAGCTTAAAAATGCCAGAATTTAGCCTGCCCATACAACCTTAATTGTGTCCTCTCACCCCTATTCATTAATATATACTGAGTGCATCTACATGTGAAATTAGTGGGACACAAAAATTCCAGTGCAGTTTGTGCTGGAGTTTATTGCTCCTGAGTGCAGGATTTACACATGTGCCTGGGACCACAGCACATTGAGCCAGGACAGCACAGCTCAGGCTGGCAGTGGGCTACGTGGGGACCGGCCTGCCAGCCCAGAGCTGCTCTGACCCAGCTCAACATGCTGCAGAGGGGCTGGCTGGGGCACAAGGGTGCTACAGTGCAGGGCTAGCTGGCAGGCAGCCCCACACTATAGCACCCTCATGCCCCAGCCAGCCTCAGCCAGAGTCAACATGTGCATTGCAGCACAGTAAATAACTTTTCCATAGCATAGTACTTGTGTTGGGCAGTACTATCCTACAGCAGAGTTAGTTAGCTTACTCTAGCCTAATAATACCACTCATATAGACAGCAATGCTTTACTGCGGAGCTAATTAGGCAACTCTGCAGTAGGTATCTCATGTAGATATACCCACTATTTAATTACTTGTTTCCATTACTGTTTTTCCCCACATCTGTTGTTCGGGAGTGAATCAGCTATTCAGTATTTCTTTTTATCATCATTCAGAGTGTGCTTGTTGCCCTGTTTACTGCACACCATTCAAACCCCTGCATCAAACACTATGTTACTGATTTCCTCAGGGCCTTCTCTACAGCATCCATCATCACAGTATCTGAATACTACACAAATAGAAAGGAATTTATCTCCAGAGCTATCCCATAATTGTTAGCTCTGTTTTGCAGATGGGAAAAAAATAAATTAGAGACTTGCTTGAGTCCAGAGAGTGAATCAGTGGCAGAGCCCAGACTAGAACATAAGACATGCTTGTCCCAGGTGTCTAGACATTTAACTCCCACTACTTGTATATCTGGGTCCCAGACCCCAAGTCATCTCCCTATGTCTCTAGACATAGGAGTCTGCAACCTTTAAAGGATACAAGCCTGATTGACTCAGTTCAGGTTGGAGGCAGGCTGGGGCAGCGAAAGCATGGAGCTAGGACCCAGCTGCCACTGCCACTTTTCCCCACTTCCAGCATGGGAAAAAAATCCACTGCTGCTGCTTTTCTCTGTGCCAGTAACTATTCTCATTAACAAATTAGGCGACTGTGGTCATTGATGCCCACACAGTTGGATGGGTAAAAAATTGTCTGATGCGGCGCACCCAGAGAGTAGTGGTGGACAGGTCATACTCAACCTGGTGAGATGTGAGCAGTGGGGTCCCCCAGGGCTCAGTCCTCGGGCCCGCACTGTTTAAAATCTTAATCAGCAACTTGGATGAGGGGGTTGAAAGCATGTTGTCCAGGTTTGCTGATGACACTAAGATGTGGGGCAAGGTGGGCACACTTGAAGGGAGAGAGAGGCTGCAAATAGATTTAGACAGACTTCAGAAGTGGGCAGAAGAGAATAGGATGGGGTTCAATGTAGACAAATGCAGGGTGCTGCACCTTGGGAGAAGGAATCCACAGCATACATACAGGCTGGGGAGTTCCCCTCTTAAAAGTACAGAGGCAGAAAGGGATCTTGGAGTCATTATTGACTCCAAGATGAACATGAGCCACCAATGCCAGACGACAGCCAGCAAGGCCAGTCATACCTTGTCAGGCATCCAAAGATGCATCTCAAGCCAGTCCAGAGAGGTGATACTCCCCCTCTATGCGACATTGGTCAGGCCGCAGTTGGAGTACTGCGTCCAGTACTGGGCGCCGCACTTTAAAAGGGATGTGGCCAGCCTGGAGAGGGTTCAGAGGAGGGCCACCCTCTTGGTGAGAGGGCAGCAGGACAGGCCCTATGAGGAGAGATTGAGGGACCTGAACCTGTTCAGCCTCAGCAAGAGGAGGCTGAGGGGGGACCTGGTGGCTGTCTACAAGCTCATCAGGGGAGATCATCAGCAAATAGAAAGAGCCCTATTCTCCAGCACCACCTGAAGTGATGAGGAATAATGGTAATAAGCTGATGGAGAATAGGTTTAGGTTAGAGATCAGGAGGCAATATTTTACAGTTAGAGTGGCCAAAATCTGGAACCAACTTCCCAGGGAAGTGGTCCTCACCTCTACCTTGGGCAAATTCAAGAGGAGGTTGGATGATCACCTGTCTGGGGTCTTGTGAACCCAGCATTCATTCCTGCCTGTGGCAGGGGGTCAGGCTAGATGATCTGTTCAGGTCCCTCCTGTCCCTAGCTACTATGAAACTATGAAACTACTGCTGAAGCCCCATATCTATGGACCACATGGCTCCACATAGGTTGCTGACCCCTGCTCTGGAGCTCACTGACATATATATCAATAGAGCCAATATACAACCATACCTTTATTAACTTCCACTGCAACTTTGAATGTTTTGCACTTCTGTAAAGCAGAGCCCAGCTGTCTCAAGTCTGCCACCCAGAAAGAGAGGAAACCAGGATTCACAAGGAGGACTTAAGCATCAAACTGCCCTTTTAGGTGCCATTGGTATTCACCAAGCCACTACTCAGCTTCTTGGCTGATATCCCTCACCAAGCACAACAAGGCACCTGAATTTCTGTCCTTGGACATGTCTAAAACTGCCTGACACTTGACAGTGCCCATCTCATACGTAAGGCTTGGCAAGTTTCTCTGACTAGATGTACCCCATCTATCTGACCTCTGGGGGCCAATCCAGGAGACATGCACACAAGAAAACTAACCTCATAGAAAACACTGGGAGAAGGAGAGGCGGAGGTGGTAGAAATGGTTTAAGACTGTGAGGAACTCTTGATGGGGATGGGGACTGGAAATGCCATAAAGATGCTGCCCAAAATTCTACTCATAGCAGCCAAGTCTTTATTAAGGATTACCTTCTCTGTACATTTTGCTACATATCATGATAATAAGGCCATGATTGCTGGCTCACTATAAAAACACTAGGGCAGAATCTGTATCCACTTGCTCCGATGGAGTGCTATTTTATTAGCAGTTGCTTGCAAGCTTCAACGCGCTGAAAGTCGCACACCAGGGTTCCTCGCATGCAAGCCTAATGATTCATCTGTACCCAGCACGGTCTGTGGAAAATCATTTTAATCATTTCTCTTGGTTTTTCCGGTGGTTGCCAGCTGGAGAGGCTCCCTCAGTAATGGATATTTTGCATCCTTTCCTGTCTCTCTAGGCACAGAGCAGCCAAAACCTGTTCCTAAAAGCTGCATAGGAAATTTTGTCATTTAAATCAGCTGCAAGGTGGACTGCATGATAAGGAAAGCCCCTTTCCTAGCTGAAAGAGTAATCATTAAACATGCCTGACTTCTCTGTAGTGCTTTTCATCAGTAGGTGCCACAGTACTTCACAAAAGAGCTCAATATTACTCAGAGGCACGGGGACCACTTTCATCAGCCAGGGTGTGGAGGCGGGGGTGCATTTTGCTGACCACTGAAAAGCAGGGGCAGGGGTGAGAGGGGGAGACAGAATCTTATCTGATGGGGCTCTCCTTGTGCAGCAGCTGCTTGTGCTATGTTCCGAGAAGAAAAAAGGCAGCAGCGTAGGCCTCCTGGGGCCCCTCCAGGTGCCCTGTTCCCCCATTCTCTCCCTCCCTCTAGCCCCCAGGTGCAGGGCTGAGTCTCCCAGGGGAAGGAAGTAGAGGCATCATTTCAACCTCCCCCCTCACCTCTCCACCCCTAGTTACACTACCGGGTGCAGGGCTGTGCCTGCTCAGCTCCTATGGCCAGGCAGAGGCAGAGCAGGGTAGAGTTACCATACGTCTGGATTTTCCAGGACATGTCCTCTTTTTGGGTCCTCCAATCTCTGTCCAGGCGTTTTTTTTTTTAAATCTGAACCAATATCTGGGATTTTGCTCTGCTCCGCTGGTAGGAGCAGGTGGAGGGCAATTGGAGGCACTGGGCACACGTGTGTCTGCATGCACATATATGGCCATCACACAGCCAGGCAGGGTGGTGGCAGCAGCCTTGGAAACTGGATGCAGGTAAGTCTATGGGGGGTGGAGTTTGAGAGCCAAGGCTTGGGGACTGTCCAGGGTGTGTGTGTATGTGTATGGCAGGGTGTGTGGAGAAGATGAATGTGTGAGGGAGGCGGGTGCCTGCCAGTGATGGAGGAAACTGTCTGGGCACAGGGGCTGCAGCAGGGCAGAGGAGGCAGAAGAGGCACCTGAGATGAGAATGAGAATGGGATGGGACTCAATACTGACAAGTGCAAGGTACTGCACCTGGGGAGGAAGAACCAGCAGCATACCTACAGGCTGGGGAACTCCCTTCTTGTCAGTGCTGAGGCAGAAAAGGATCTTATAGTCATTATTGATTCCAAAATGAACATGGGCTGACAGTGTGAGGACGCAGTCCGTAAGGCCAACCGCACCTTGTCATGCATCCACCGATGCATCTCGAGCAGGTCCAAGGAGGTGATCCTCCCCCTCTACGCAGCACTGGTCAGGCCGCAGTTGGAGTACTGCGTCCAGTTCTGGGTGCCGCACTTCAGAAGGGATGTGGACAGCACTGAGAGGGTCTAGAGGAGGGCCACTCACATGGTCAGGGGGCAACAAGGCAGGCCCTACAAAGAAAGGCTACAGGACCTGAACCTGTTCAGCCTCCACAAGAGAAGGCTGAGAGGGGATCTGGCGGCTGTCTATAAACTTACCAGGGGGAATCAGCAGGGAACGGGAGAGGCCCTGTTCCCCTGAGCACTACCTGGAGTAACTAGGAATAACGGCCACAAGTTGATTGAGAATAGGTTCAGGCTAGATATCAGGAGGCACTACTTCACTGTCAGGGTGGCTAGGATCTGGAACTAACTTCCAAGGGAAGTGGTTCTCATTCCTACCCTGGAGGTCTTCAAAAGGAGGCTACATAATCACCTTGCCGGGGTCATTTGACCCCAGCATTCATTCCTGCCCATGGCAGGAGGTCGGACTTGATGATCTGCTCAGGTCCCTTCCGACCCCACCAACTATGAAACTATGAAACTCTCCAGTGGGGAAGCAGGTGGAGTGGTGGGCTTTAGGAGTGATGGGGAGCTCCATGGCTGGGCCGGAGGCACAGGGCTTGGTGCCTATGCTTGTGGGGGTGGGGTGGCTCCAGGGGGGACTGCCCGGAGGAGAGGGGGCCTGTGGCAAAGCTGTCTGGTGCAACCCTGGAGACCCAGCCCAAGGTGTGGGGTGCCACAGGCCTCCCCTCCACTTCCCTCCCACTCGTTCTGGGGCTGGACTCACTCCACCACCACCCACACAAATCGGAGTTGCTGCACCCCAGCCTGGTTGGGACAGGGGCAGCTGGACCCTCACCTCCCCCCGTTTGGGCAAGGAAGAGCAGGGGGCTGTAGATTGGGTGTGAGGGGCACTGGCAGGGCTGCCAGGGGGGATGTGGCTTGGAAGTGAGGGGCACCAGCACAGGCAGGGGGTCTGTGGGGTGGGAGCAAGGTGTTCCCCCCAACAGGTGTCCTCTTCTTTGAAACTGGAAATATGGCAACCCTAATGAAGGGCTACCCCTGTATGGCAGAGCCCTGAGGGAAGGGGTTCATATTGGCACCCCCTCTTCACCATTGCCTGGGGTTTGTGTCCTGCTCTCCCTGCCCTAAGCTACACTACTGGTATTACTGACTCCAGTTTACAAACTGGGATATTGAGGCAGAGAGGCAAAATGACTTGCCAAAGACCATACAACAATCCAGTGGCAGAGCAGAGGATAGACAGCAGCATAGGGATGCAGATGGGTGCCCAAACCACACGGGCAGAGGTAACTTCTGGTTGCCACTGTAAATGCAGTTGTGATCACATGGCTGCCAGCAGCAGCCACTTTTTTCACACCCATCCTCGTCAAGTCAGTACCCATTCACCTCATCTCAGTTACACCACTGAACCCAGGTCTCCCAAGTTCCAACCTTGTGCCCTTGTTCCTGGGCCAGGAAGAAATGAAGGTGTTTTAAAGGGCTTTTTAGAAACATTACTTTGTCGTCCTTCTGGGCTCAAGAGATGTACCTGCCACTAGCAGCATTTCATTAAATACCTTATGTATTTTTTTTTCCTATTGGGCATACTGTAGTAAGACAAGTAGAGCTGGAGAAAGAAAGTCAGGCTTTAGAACAAATCTACGTTCTTGTGACACCCGTTGCAATCTAAGGACAAGCTGCTATCTCTCCTGATATAAAACCTCAGCAAGCTTAATACAAATGTGTTTCCTAAAACCCTGCTTGCCTTCCCTGTCACTTATTTGCTAATAAAACCTATGTAGACCAGAACTTCAGCATAAAGAGAAGAAAGAGCTGCACTCTAGAACAAGATTCCTTCACACCAGCTAAGGATCTGAGGCAGGGCACCTTGTAGTTCTCTGTAGCAGCTCCAGACGAAGGGGCCTTGTTACACAGTAATTTTAGGCAGCTTCTGGAGCTCTTAACCCCTTGATTGGCTGCAGGTTAAAACCTTTTAAGTGGCTTAAAGCCCTTGTTATTTGGCTGAAAGTTATGCTATTCCAGGGCAGAATTCTCTCTAATCCACCTAATGTTGCTCCTGTTCCATTAAGGTATAGCCATTTCCCATAGGTCTTCTGCCCAAGTTGAAGTCCTCCAGCATCCCACAATGCAGTGGGTAAATGGGGATGCCAGGGCACAGCAGTGCCAGGCACAGCACTTCATGCCCAAGGGATGTGGGGCAGAACGCACCCCTGGAGTGCCCAGAGGCCACAGTGCCTCCCACTACCACCCAGACTGGCTCGCTGCTTCTGCTTCTTGAGCTCTGAGGGGCAAAATCCTTTTTTTCTTTGGAGAGTGTCCCCCTGTGCTACCCACAGCTAGGCACTGTCTGAGCCCCTTCAGAGCTTCCCTGCACCTCCCCCCCCCAACTCTTTGCCACCACCACCCAGGCTGCTGGCCAACTAGGTGCTGCCTGACCTCTGAGGTTCCTGATTCTTTTTCCTCTGGAGTTCAGGCAGCACCCAGCTGGGAGTAGCACAGGGAGACAGGGTCCAGAGAAAAAAAGGATTGGGCCCCTTGGAGCTCAAGCAGAGAGCCAGTCCAGGTGGCAACGGGAAGCTCCGCAGCTGCGGGCATGCTGGGGCGGCAGTGCTGGCTCCGCCTGGCAGGAGCAAGAAGCTGGTCCTTCCTCTAGTGTATTTATTCTCATTGCACCCAATACCAATAAATATGACAGACTAAAAACAAACATACAAAACATAAAGATATTGTGGCTGACAGTGCTGACTTGGTTTGCACTGAGACAGGGGCTCTCAAACTGCGGGCTGCGAGCAACTTAAAAGGGGGCCACAGCCATCCAGCACTTTGCGCAGCTTCCACTACCATGCACCACTGGCGCTTCCACTTATGCCACCGCCGCGCTCCCCTTCCACGCCCCCAACCCCCACCCACTCATCGACTGACCGCCAGGGGTACACCAACCAAAAAAGGTTTAAAACCCCTGGCTTTAATCAATAGCTTTAATCATGGGTGATCGCATAAATGTATATATTATTTTATGGGGTCACAGTATCACAAAGTTTGAGAACCCCTGCACTAAGAGGCATTTATAGGCTCCTAGTCCTGCCCCTGCTCACAAAGCCTCTAGTGGCAAGTCACAGCTGTGCAGGTGAAGGACAATCACAGTCTCATTAGAAATGGTTTTTCACCTTAAGGTGTGACTGTTCCACAAAGCCGAATAACATTAAGCCAATTAACATTTGTTCAGCTTATAGCCTCAGGTGTAACAAGGCCCCGAGGCTGAAACCAGGCTGCAATTACGAATCTTTTCCTATATTCCCATACTCCTGGAGTGAGGATATTTCAGAAAGTGTGCTCATGAGGTCACACACATCTTTCTAACTCAGACTAGGATGGAGACTACACCACGAAACTGCTAGGCCTGTTCAGATCTTCTCCTTATTTCCTCCCTCCTTATTCAAAGTCTCTTACACAGGACCAGGGTTATGGGACAGATTCTCCTCCATTCTGTTAAAACTGAAGGGTAACTGTTTCAACATTGATACCTTGATGTCTTATTAATGTTATTACAAAGAAGAATAGTGCCGATATCACCACTCCTGCTTGTGACAAGCAAGTCTAGTGGTGTCATCGGGAGGATAGGGGGCTGACCTAAAGTCCACTAACAGCAGTTTTTCTAAAACTTTCAAGGTGCATTAAATTTGGCACTAAGCACACTGGTTGAGGTCCTTGAAATACAGCTCACATCATTGTTGCTTGTCAGTTCCTAATGGTGTGACCCACGCTAATGTACAAGTGGATGGGTATGACCCTTTAAACACCAACCCTAGCTCTGCTGATGACACATGATATGTAAGACCTACATATTATCATTAATATTACTATGGCCGTTACCATCCTTCCAGGAAATCACATAACGGTAATCACAATGACTATTTTCATGACGGTAGTTCCAAGAAGTCACACCTAAGGCCCCATTTTATTAGTCACTGTACTAGCATATGGTAATAAGATATTTTCTGTCCCAACACACATATAGCCTAAAGAGGCAAATGAAAAGGGAAAAGAGGTGCAGAGAAGGGGAGCGACTTATCCATAGTCACACAGGACCAGAATCATGAATAGCTCCTGTGTCTGGCAAGAACTGTGTGCTCTCTCCACTAACTGCAAACCAGATAAGTCCCATGGCCAAATTCATAGGAATGTAAATGAAACAGAACCCAAGGGGATCTTCCATTGACTAGTGCTAGAAAAGTGGGCAACAAAGAACTGGACACAGCTGGAGAGTATAAAATGAAAGACTTTTTTTTTTTTGTACTCATAATGTCATGAAATTATAGCGTGGCAAATGTCCAAACTCTGGAAAAATATGTAACAAACTGAAACCACCATGTTAGCCCAAGGCAGCTAGCTAGCTGGAATGTTCTTGGTGTAAATGAAATGCTTAGCTTCCTAGCAACACGAAAGAGCCACCAACGATGACTCGGGGATTGTCCAGAGGAGACTGCCAAAAGTAGCAATTAGTAGTAGTAGTAGTAGTATTTTTTACACAGATCATTCCAGAAATTCCTCTTTCCTCAGCCTGGGTCACAGAACGTGCTATCTGTCATACCATCCTTACAGTGATAGCCTGGGCTGGAGGCTTCAATGCTAATCAACGGTCATCTTGCCCTGGGCAAAGGTTGCTGACTGCAATGTGTGGGAAACTGGAAAAGCAGCTGAAAAGCCGAAAATAAAGTTGTGGGACTTGTGGAGAGTCATTTCGTTTAAGCAGCTCTGTCTGTGAGAAAGAGAATTTATGAGATGTTGATTTTTCTAGCTCTTAAAACAAATTGAACTGTGAACATTTGCTGGAGCAGCAGATTGTTTTTAAAGCCAAGCATGTAAAAAAACTTCTGAAATAATACCTATACAGTTGAACTTTAACCTGCATATTGATCAAATTGGGAAGGTCACTGAATCCAAAGCCAGCCCTGACTGGTACTGTGATTTAAAGCTATTTTGTTAACTTTGACTTTCTCCCTCCAAAGGACGACAGCCAATCAGATCTTAACCCCAATATATCCATCATTTCCAGCACCAGGAATTGTGCCAGTGAGTCATTAACTGGGGATGGATTTTTAACATGACAGAGCATAGGTATAAAACTTTATATTCATTTTTAGATTTGGTAAATAATGTTACAACAGGTGTCCCCAGGTGGCACTGTTGCACAGAGGCTTCCAAGGTTTTGTTCTTGGTGCGCAACCCAGTGCGGATGCTAGGGTTGTTATGCACAGTCAGCTTTGGGGGGGAAAATAAGTTGTGTGGGCAGCAGGTGAATGTGCTCTCTGCTTTGGGCTCTGATCAATGTCCGTTCTTGAAGCAGAGCTGCTACTAAGCACCAGGCATTAGAACTGGGGTGCCCCACATGGAAAAAGAGATCTTTCATAGTCCAGGCCCATCTAGTAGTCTCAGTACTGGTATTTGTGCTAAATACAGTATATTTCAGTTAGACCAGCACTTCTCAACCAGCGTGCTGTGGCACCCTGGGCTGCCTTGACATCCTTTCAAGGGTCCATGGGATGCTGCAAAATGTTAGCATGGTCAGGTGTGCAAACATGATTCACAAAACAAACCCAGAATTTTCAAATAGAAGTCCACAGTGTTAAAACCATTCTGGCCCATTGTGGTCTCTGTAAGTACTTTGCAACAAAAGAATAGCTTTGTTCCTTTTCTGTAGTCAAAAAGAAGAATGAAAACAAAGAGTTGGCATTTTCCAAGTGGTGCCTCAAGTGTATTGAGGGCTGCCTCCATTCTAAAAAGATTAAGAATCACCAATTTAGACTATACTTGGACACTGTCACTGGGAAACTGAACTGAAAGGCCCAAGACAGGGGTGGGCAAAATGCGGCCCACGGGCTGGATGCGGCCTGCCAAGCCATTCTATCTGGCCCACGGGGCCTCTAAAAAATTTAGAAAATTAATATTTACCTTCCTTGGGCTGCCTGTCAGGCAGCCCTCAATGGCTTGCCAAAACTCAGTAAGCGGCCCTCCACCCAAAATAATTGCCCGCCCCTGGCCTAAGATATTCACTGGCACTTGGAAGCACAGCAACACTGGTGTCCAAAGATGGTGCAATAGTGCATTGGTCATTTGTCCACTTTTCCACTGAGCACCTTTCTGTTTCACCAGTGCAGCCCTTTGTGCAAAGGAGAAACTTCTCATAAAAACCCACAAGGCCAGTATATTATCATTCTTAAATTTTCCAGCTCCTCTTTGCCTTTCAGCTCCTCACCGTCAGGGTGCCTACAAAACACTCAGCAGTGATTAAACAGCTGGTATGCTGTGACCCCTCCTTCTTATGCTACTCATAACCATTTCACTGTCACCCTGTATTCCTCACAATTGTTTGTCATAGCTGACCGTTGTTTCTTATTTTTAGATGCAGAACAAAAAGAGGGTCCCTGCTCAACAGGGCACAGAAACTAAATGTGTACAGCGCCTTGCACAATGGGCCTTGCGGGGGGCGGGGGGTTGCGCTACCTCCAAAGCAAGACTGGGCAAGCTGTTGAGAGAGAAACTCTGCCCACCAACACCCACTGAGTCACAGGACCTGAGCACAGTGCAAGGGTGCGTGTTTGAGGCTGCGCCCACCTGTCTGCTCTGCAAATATGTACCCAGCGACCCGTAGAGTGGGTGCAAGTAGACGGGGTTTATTTCTTAACAGCATGCCCAGCCTGGCAATGTAGATATATCCTTTGTGCTTGAGTCAGGCCTCTGAGTGCTGCTGCACTACAAACAGTAATATCATTAATAACAATGACATTAAGCTACATTAAGCATATTATGCTAGCAAAATAAATTGCATTCTTGTGTCAGAACCTTAGTGTTACACCCATGATGGCCATTATAACCCAATCTTTGCCCAATATCACTACATAATCTGAAATGGCCATTTTCTGCTACCTAGGAAAGCTCAGACCTCTCTGAACCAGTTAGTCTCTAATCACCCTGCCCTGCCCTCTGCTCGACTTCAGACTAACACAGCTAACTACCTTTCTTTAAAATTAGAAATAATGTATGTCTATCAAGTACCATATGACTGGCAAACAACCCATTTGGGAAGGATAAAAAGGGGTAAAGTAATACTCTACCCTTAAGACCTAGAAAAAATCCAAAAGTTCCTGATTAGAGGGTCTTGTTCCTCTGCTTGGAAACAGACTGATCACCACATCTTGGATCAAGAAGGGATTTTACCCCATGGTCAGACTGACATGGATTGTGGGGGGGTTACCTTCTGCTTACAGCAGGGGGGTATGCATGGTCTTCTTCCTTTTATCTGTTGAGTGCATTTTAACAAAGTACTTTCTGTTCTTGCAATGTCAGGACATTGACAGTGTCCATATCCCCCTGCTTTACCTGTGGTGACTTAAAAGGTGTTTTTGATGATTTGGGAATTTTGTTTGGCAATTAGGCATGAGGGTTTTTCCCAACGTTTTTCAGAACAGATTAGATAAACACTTATCTGAGACATTTCAGACAGGAATGGTCCTGCCTTGAGCAAGGGGCTGAACTAGATGACCACCTGCAATCCCTTCCAACCCTACCTTTCTATAATTCTGTGAGTCTATAAAAGAGAGTTTCACTTGTTTTAGAGCTATCAATACCACAGAAGCACAGGATCAAGAATGCATATGGATCCATGTGATTACTAACTAGGGCCCTGAAGGGGCTCTGTTGCAGAGCACTAAGGGAAAGAGCAGTACAAGTCACCCCTTAGGCATCTAACTAAAGTATCAGTTCCATGCAGCCAGTAGTCAATTGAATGGCTCTATAATTGTCCCTTCTGGCCTTCAGATCTGTAAAAATATGAACTGTGGGCAGCATGTACATTCTAACAAGTTATTAATGAGCATAATGATGAGGCCAGCCTATTGCTCTCATGAAACCTGGACCACTAGTCTAGGAGTAAAATGTTTAATGATATAGTGCCATCTTGGTGCTGGCAGACAGGGAGCTGGTCATGGAATTATTTAGACCCAATCCCAATGCCATTTTTGTAAATCATGAGCCAGGCCATCAGCTAGCATAAATCAGAATAGTTCTATTGATTCCAGGTGAGAATCTGGCCCAATGCTTTTAGGTTATTAATATTTCTTAACTGCTAGTGATATGCTCTGTGCTGTGAAGGAGAAAAGGTAAAGGGTTCTTCTCAGAGGAGGTGATAAGTTTAAGGGGAAGCATAAGGGCAAGAATACTTGAAGATTCAGAAGGCGTCAGTAGCTATTGAGCATGGGAATTAGACACACAGCCTCTGAATCACAACTTCTTAGACCTTAAATGCTGGAGGCTGCAAGTGAGAGAGGAACAGTGGAAGAAGCCCTGGTCATAGCCAGTTCAGTCTCCCTTTCACCATCCACTCTCTGCTGCTGTGTGCCACAGGATACTGAGTATGATGAACCTATGATCTGACTCAATAAATGGCAGTTCTTATGTTCATTAGTGAGCGTTTGGTCAGGTTTCCTGCTTTGCCAAAAAATAAATTGTGAAAAATGTGAAAATGACTCTGGTGCACCTCTAAAACTTAAACACCAGAAAGCAAAACAAAAATAATCTAAATTACTGCTGGTTGGTTTTTGGATTTTTTTTAAGTCAATCTTATCATTGGGGTGGGGGGGGGGAGTTAATGTTGATTTTTGAACACTTATAGCTGACAGAGATGAGAGAGATTTCACCTCAATTGAAGAAAAAAGCTAAACTGAACTTCACACTTTTAAAAAATAATGTCCTTTCCCCCTCCCCAGTTTCAGAATCTGGCTCAAAGATATGTTCTTGAAAAAAGCCTGCTAAAAAAAGAGCATTTACATTTCAGTAGAAATAAAAATGTGTTTGATTTCCAGACTACAGTCTTCTCTCTCATTTTCACTTTAAAAATCAAGCTTCATTAGTGTCTTTACATTCTTATGGCCCTGCCCTCTGTCATAGGGTCTAATTCTTCCGTACCCCAGAGGACTAAGGCATGAAATCAGCCCTGTTATAAATACAGAATTTGAGTGCAAACATTAGGATGACCTTTAATAAGAGAGGCAGAGCCGACCCCTACATTTCTTCACATTGTCAAACAGTCAGAAGATACAGGTCTGGTAGGCATGTTAATGTTCAGGGAAGAAAGTGAGAATTTAAAATTCCTCTTAATGGAGTTAAAGCACATTCTTTCACAAAAAAAAAAGCTCACTGAGAATGTGGCCTTTCACTAATATAAACAGTTTCAAAGAACAGTTGTGGCACAGAAGCAGTGACTGGAAAATCTGTATAAGAATTGTTGTCATAGTGGATTTCCCATAGGGATTATTTTAATCTAGGGAAGCCATTAAAGACATTGGTTTTACTGGAGGATCTCAACCTTTTTTCCCCCCCCCTCTCTCTCCAGACTCATACATCAAACTCTATTGGGCTGTCACGTTATCTCCAGAGCTTGCTAAAAGTCTGCGGCAGCATTAAAAAGTAAACATTTGATACAGTCTTGTGAACAACAAACCATTATCAGTATCAAGGCATTAATAACCCTGTAATCCAAAACTGATAATTATTCCCTCAGTAGGCAATGCAACTAGTGGCTTAATATATCACAAGTGTGAGGTATTCAGGGTTCATAGTGGAGCTAAGAGGGAATTGTCTTGAGAAAATCAAATAGAGCATTTCAAAGCCTCAAGGTACTTGTGGTACCCATGGTTATGAAATGTGAGAGGTTGTTTTAATTATTGCACCTTTAGGGGGATAGATTCTCAGCCTACTGGGGACCTAGACAGTGATGCATGTCAATTCAAGTCAAATAGTTTCTCTCATGAAGACTTCTATGTGTTCATTCTCTGTTTATTGACCCTCTTTGAAAATCATGTAGAATGCATTCATTACGGGGCCAAAACCTTCAAACCCCAAGATGGATTTGTCCTTACATCACAACGTGGGAGGGGGCCAGTTAATGCCAGAATCCCTTCCCTTATCTTTCTGATAACTTTACTAATTCCCTTTTAAAACTGATCTGGAATAAGGTGCACAATGGAAATCCCCAGAAAACAGCAGAAGTCTTTCCATTGATTTCATTGGGTGGTGAATCAGAACCAAAAAAACCTAATGTTCCTAGTTTAGTAGGATAACCAAAATCAGGAAGGCCATCATTGCTTAACCTGATGCCAGGAAACAGTGTGCTGCTTCAACTAATGCTACCAATTAGCAAGTGAGTAAAGGAATTAGAAAGGATTGGAGGCTAATTCAGCCATTCCCAAAACTGGAGTAACAGCCATGAAGCTTACTAAGGAAAGGTTTGGCCCACCCCCACCTCCTGCTATTCCTAGGAAGAATCCTTCAGAGCACATTGTAGACATTCCAAGTGCTGTGCTGTCCTGGAAATCTCTCAGGAACTTCAGCTTGCAAACCCAGGCAGCCAAAAGCACAAAAATTCCAAAAATTAGCATACAAGCCACATGGTTAACTCTACCCCATCTCACATCCTGTATATCATAAAGAAGAGATTAAATAATAAACAGTAATGCCTTACATGTAATGAACAAAATTAGACTGGAAAGTGCTTCTAGTCTCACCCTGCATGTGTGCACCACGGCTGAGTTAACATAACGAAACCAACCATGTCTCTTGGAATCTCCTTGCTCCGAGTGCTTCGACTCCTCAGCTTTCACAGTGCTGCAGTGCTAGTTTTTATACGTATTTTCTGTGTTTTCCCAAGTGAACAAGAAAAAAAAAACTCCCCTACTGCCACTTCTCAGTGCATCTGTTAATTCAGTCATTGTAAAATACCATCAGGATTTCCAAAAGCATAAAGGAGCTAGATACCCAAAACCCATTGAAATGCAATGAGACTTATGAAGCTAACTCTCCAAAGAGCCTTAGAAATTCCCCATGCAAGCCAACTTTAATTGAAGAACCATTAAATGAGACATTCTTAACTCAGACAGTCTTTGCAGGAGCATCTTTAACAGATGGATGTTGCAGTGAACAAGTCAGGAGATATGACCCGGTAAGGAAGCACAGCTGAGAAACACTGGTCTCTTGGGCGTGGAGATGTAGGGTTGGTCTTGAGGTTTCTGCAAAAGCCAGTGTGCTCTATATTCCTGCAAGTATATTTCTGTGAATAAATGGATTATACCAATTTACCTGACTCCCATTACCAGCTTTTCATTCAAGTGGCAACAACCCTGAGAAGCCTTGAATTATGACTTTCCATTCAACTTCAGAGGCAACACTAACAATCCTTAATTTAGGAAACAGATTGTCCTGAGGAAAGGCATTGAAACATTCTGATGAACACAGGCAAATTTGTCTATTTGGACTCTAAATATTCTAATTTTTCAAACTGTAGAATGTTGAATCTCCTAGAATTTTTTCAGCCAGTCAAGCTTTTTAATATTACTACAGTCACTTTAGGCCAGAGGTGTCAAACATATGGCCCACAGGCTCAATCCAGCCCTCAGAGCTCCATAATCTGGCCTCCAGTGCTGCTCCACTGACCCACATGCTATGACAGACTGGGCCCATATGCAGTGCCCAGAACACACTGCATATGGCACTCACTGGGGCTGAGTCCTGGGCCGCCTCACCCATGCAGCTCTCTTGGGCTGGGTTCCAGGCTGCACTATGTGCAGCTGGTACTCAGGCCAGTGTCCTGGACCAGCCTGGGTGGGTGCTGCATGCACTGGATCAGGCACATGGGCAAAGGGATCTATAAAACCAATTCATCCCAAGCCACTCATCCAGCCCATGGGGACATGAATGTTACGTGCCCCTGGCAACTGGGGGGGCATGGCTGCACTGGAGGCAGTGGGAGTGCAGCAGCAGTGGCAGGAGCCTGGCAGCAGTAAGCACAGAGCTCCCACAGACACCGCTGGCACTGTCGGTGGCGGGGTGGTGGGGGCAGTGGCAAGCACCGACCAGCAGTCAGCAGCAGCAGCCAGGGGCGATCATGGACTGCCCGCAGACGCCGTCAGCGGTGGAGTGGCAAGTGGTGACCGCCAGCAGGCGCTGCCAACAGTGTCAGCGGCGCCTTTTTGCAGGAGGTGCACCGCCACGCTCAGGGGGTGCACATGCACCCATGTGCACCCCCAACGTGTCACCTCTGCATGGGGCCAAATGAGTTTGACACCCCTGCTTTAGGTAGATGAGAATCTCAATACGAAAAGCAATAAAATAATAGCAAAATGACCGAGTTAGCTCAATAACAGTTCCTTTATATAAATTCTTCTTCCTTCTTGGCTTCTGTTTCTAATTGGTTCCAGCTACAGATGCTACCAATTGAAATATCTGCTTGCTCCTCTACTTTTTAATCTATTCCTAAATTATTTTAAAAGTTCCAACAGGGAATCAATTCCATGCACCCAAAATATTGAATGATTCTATCCCTCTTTTGCTTTATGCAGATGACGTGCTGTTAGGGTACATACAGGTATTACATTTAGATTGACCTAACTAGGGTTGATTTAAATGCCTGGTCATACAAGCATGCAGAAGGCTTAAATCATCCAAAACTGGCATGTCCAATCTAAGTTAGGTCACCTGAGTAGGTGCACTAACATAGATCGAGACCTGGTTAACCCAGTCTAAGAAAGGGTTCACACAATCTCCAGAAAGCCTGTACACATTCACAGCACAGTACCAGGGCTGGGAAAACTCAGCTGCTCACCCCATTCCCAGGGCTCCACTATTCCCACCCCCACCCCTCCAGATTCTAACTGGTAGAAGAGCAGTACTGGCAGCACTAAAGGTCTGTAGATTTAAGATAGTGTCCACTTTATTATGTGGAACTGAACTATGTGGTGCTCACCCCACTGTTCATTCCAAAAAAGAAAAAATTCTAATTACTTTTTAAGGAGGCTTTTATCTTTACCAAACTCTACAGTTGGAGGATCCATGTGATCTGAAACGAGACTGCTTAATGTGAGCTGTTTAACAAAATTGAGAACTCCAAACCCTTATTTAGATGGTAAAATAACATTTATACTCTCCTCCAGACAAATGACCTGGGAAATGTGCTGACAGCTACTGACCTAGTGTTTCCCCCATATTGAAAACAAAATATAAATGTATGAATTAAAGACTCCAGCATACACAGAGATACGCAGGCAGTGAGATTTTCTTGAACGTCCCCATTTTTTGAGCTTATTAAAGCAGTTTTTGGCCTAGAAACTTGTCTATCTGAAGTACAAAACTACAAACAATGAGAGGCCATTAGGAGACTGCAATTCATTCTAATGAGATCTGCACTCATTATAGGGAGGTGGTAGTGAACCCCATATTTGCACAGGACACGTTCTTGCAGGAAGAATGACATAGATGACTTAAAATCACTATTTGTCGTCCTTTTTGTTCTTTGAAGAAATAAGAAAGAATGACATTTCTCTATTTGTGGGGAAAAAACTGTCCTGGGCTAATGAGAAAGAAACAATTTAGGTCCTCTCTAAAAACTTACTGCCTGCCTTATGTGCTGTAGGTGCATTTGCACTACTTGCACAAAGAATATGGGCCAACATCAGAATAGAATGTCCTGTTTTTATTTTTTAGTCTATTATTTTATATGACTTTGTTTTATTTATTTTTATGTATCATCATATATTATGTTTGATTTTACTTTTGTCTAAATGAATAGAATGTGTAATTTTATTTTATGCTTTTACCAATTGCCACAAATCATGTTATTTATATATAATGTTGTTGTTAATTCTATTGTATCATTTTAGTGGAAGCTGTAAACAAACTACTGCTAGAGAACATACTTGCCAATTTGTGAGGAAAATCAAATGCTAAAGTGACAGGAAGACAAGGTTCTTTGGGTGAATCTGGTATCTTTTATTAGACCAACTAAATAGTTGGAGAACAATTTTTAAGCAAGCTTTCGGGTTCAAAAACCCTTTGTCAGGCTGAGGAAGTTTCAGCAGTTGGTGTGTGCTCTTCCTGGATGGAATGACAAGTAAAGAAGCCAGGGGCTGGGCTGGTCTGCATACAAGACAGGCAGTCAGTGAAAATGTAGATTGAGGAGTCAATGGGTGAGAGACAGGCTGGGTGGGGGGGAGAGAAGGAGGATGAAAAGTGGAAAAGTACCTGGGGAGTCAGGTGTCAGGCAGGTTATAATGTGTCATAAATCCAATGTCTATATAAAGTCCATGATTTTTAGTATCCAGGAGGTTGATGAAGTGGAGTTCATAGGCTCATCTCTGGGAAGTGTTGTGTAAGTTTCCCTTGAGGATCAGGACTGAGAGACTGAAGAGAGAGTGGCCCTCCTGTGAGAAATGTGCCCCCACCGGTAATTGGGTATTCCTGTCTTTGATGGATTTCCGGTGTGCGTTCATTCTGGTGCGCAGTTGTTGTTTGGTCTCTCCTATGTATTCTCCATCAGGGCATTTGGTGTATTGGATGAGATATATTACATTTCTGGAGGTGCAGCTGTAAGATCTGGGAATGCTGATGGCTCTGTTGTGGGGTGTAGTAATAGTGGGGGTGGTGGAGATGCGTTGGCAGGTTTTGCATTTCTTGTCCTGGCACAGTCTGGATCCATTCGGTGTTTTCTGGGCCTGAGGAAGTTTGCTTCTTGTGATGAGGCTAGCGAGGTTCAGTGCTTGTTTGAAGGCTAGGATGGGTGGCTCTGGGAAGATCTCTTTAAGATTAGGGTCTCTGTCTAGTATGGGTTGCAATTGTTTCCGTACGGGTTCAAGGGAGGCGGGGATATGTCATAACCAGCGGTGTGCTATTTGTGGGGGGGGTTTCTTCTGTACTGCAGCAGTTCTTCACATGGTATCCAGGTGGCTCTTTCAAATGTGTGATCTATCTCTCTGGAGGAGTGCCTTCATTGGGTGAAAGCCTTTTTAAGATTGGTGAGGTGGCAATCCAGGGTGTTCTCTTCAGTGCAAATTCGGTGGTATCTGAGGGCTTGGCTGTATATCACAGCTTTTTTGGTGTGTTTAGGGTGACTGTTGGTTCTGTGCAGATATTTCACTGTCAGGGTGGCTAGGAGCTGGAACCAACTTCCAAAAGAAGTGCTGGCTCCTACCCTGGGGGTCTTTAAAAGGAGGCTGGACGAACATCTGGCTGGGGTCTCTTTCCTGCCACGGCAGGGGGTTGGACTAGATGATCTCCTCAGGTCCCTTCCAACCCTACCAACTATGAAACTATGAAACTATGTATGTTGGTCTGTGGGTTTCTTGTATAACGTGGTCTGTAATTTATCATTCTGGATGCTGATCATTGTGTCTAAAAAGGAGATGTTGGTGCTGGAGTATTTAAGAGATAGTTGGATGGAGGGATGGTGATTGTTGAATTTCTGATGGAACTCAATCAGAGATTGCAGGTTTTCAGTCCAAATGATGAAGATGTCATTGATATATCTTAAGTATAGGAAGGGTTTGATGGTGCAGTTCTTGAGGAAGTCTTCTTCCAGGTGGCTCATAAAAAGGGTGGTATACTGTGAGGTCATTTTAGTGCCCATAGCTGTTCCCATCATCTGGAGGAAGTGTTGGTTATTAAAAGTGAAATTGTTGTGTGTGAGGATGAAGTGTATAAGGTCAGTAATATCTTTGGGTCTGTATTCTGAGTTGTAATCTTGTTCCTGTAGATATGTAAGGCAGGCTTGGATGCCATCCTGGTGTGGGATGTTGGTATATAGACTGGTAAAATCCATGGTGGCTAGGAGGGTGTTGCTGGGAAGGTGGCCTATGTTTTTAAGTTTCCGTAGAACGTCTGTAGTGTCTTGAACAAAACTTGCTCTGTGGGTGACGAGCAACAGGAAGTAACAGAAAGACTCATGAGATGAATATTCTCACTCTTGCTCAGCTCTACTTAAAAGTCTAACTTCCATGTCTGTATACAAAAGTGGCAGGCACTGAGAAGACTTGAGTCCCACAGATATCCCATGAGTTTTAGGGAGGTCAGTGTCTGAATCACTTTTTAAAAAATTGCAAGATGCTTTTGAAAGTGTTGCCCTTGACTCTTAATGCTGTTGTGACCACACACCATCACCACAACTCTTACATACGCCAAAATATTCTGCCAATGTGCATTGTGTTTTCTATTACCACTAAGGGCTGCAAAAAAAACCAGTCTGAAGTTTTAGGCTTCAGAAGTTTCTGAGAGTGCAAAAGCTTCATTCCAAACGTGATGAGAAACATGTATTTTTATCATGCTCCCATTATTCAAAATCCTCTCAGACTTTCCAAAAAAATTTCACCTTAGGGCTTAGACCAAACATGGAAAATTTCAGACTGAAAAAGAATTGCTTTTTGGGAAATTTATGAGAAAAGTTATGAGGGTAGAAGGGGAATTAAAACTGAGCCTTAACTGCAGTGCTTGCTATTGCAACTTGTATAATAATTTTACACAGAGCCTGCATACCAAATTAATTTTCCTATGGCTTCACAGTCAGGCTCAGCAGCATACTGTGTGTATGCACTGACTTAGATTGTACCACAACATCCCATCTAATACCGTGATGTTTTGGCACGCAACACAAATAAATTACTCTTATATGGCAAGCTACCCATTGGTCTCAACTCTTTGTTCTTGTTCCCAGTAGTGTGTGAAATAAATATTTTAGCTCTGACGAGGTTTGCAAAAGCACTTCTATGTCTAATAAATGTTATCTGTCCAACAAAACACTGAAGCAGTTAATGGCACCGTTTACTGCCTGCTAAGGTGGCAGTGCTGCTCTCCTGGGGACCTGGATTGAAGAACCAAATAGGAACAAAGCAATTTTTGTTCTAGTTTCCACCAAAAGTCTACCTAGGGCCTGATACAAACCCCAGAGATCTGTCAAAGGGTTCTCACTGACTTTAATCACTTTGTACCAGTACTTTTGTCTTTCAACCTGTATCCAACTGCAGCCTCTAGCACAGGGGTGTACAAAATATGGCCCATGGGCTAAATGCAGCCCACTAAGGGATTTTATCCAGCCCGCAGTGGGTCCCTCGGTCATGCCCGGCCCTGGAGTGAGGAGCAGCCTGAGCCGTGGCACATGTGGCCAGTCCTGCCACCCCCCAGGCATGCAGCAAGGTTGGGGCTGGGGTGGCGCAGCAGCCGGACTCAGCTCCCCAGCAGCCCCTTCTGGCTGCCACTGCCAGTGTTGCCACTGCTGCCGGACCTGGCCCTGCTGCCTGGGCATCCCAGCCCACCTGCCCCACACCCACCACCAGGGGTGCTGGACAGTGCAGGCAGGCAGGTGGGTAGGGTCACCATAGAGACAGGACCAGGACCCCCATGAGCAGAGCATAAATGGCCAAGGGGATGGGATGGGGCTGCGGGATGGCAGGGAGCAGGATGTGCAGCCAGTGCCGGGACCAGGGTCAGGGCCAGGGCCGGCGCTGGGATTGTGGGGTGGTAACACCACCATCACCCTGCCACACTGGGCCAGATCAGCACCTGCCCCCTGCCCTGCTATGCTGGGCTGGGTCAGCATCCCGTCCCAACATCCACAATGAACCAGGTCAGCATCCCCCTCCCACCCTGCAACAGATCACCAAAACTCCCCAAGTGGCCCTTCAGCCAAAATAATTGCTCACCCCTGCTCTAGCAGCTGTTTCAGAGGAAGGCAAATAAAATTGAGAACAGCATTTACCACTTTATCAGGTGCTTTCTGCATGACTTTAGACTGGAAATCTAGGCCCATGGCTTCAAAAGGTCTTAAGGCACCCAAATGTCTTTACAGTAATTCAAAGAAAACATTGCTATAAGCACAGATGGTCAATAAAATTCTGACCCAACAAATTTCTGCCAGATAACACTGATTAAATAAAATCAAAGTGTTCTGCAGGTTTCCACCAAAACTTTTCACTTTTGACCAAACACACTTGGTCCCAAACCTTGCTGGTCTGAGCTCTGTTTTAGGAGAGAGTAAAGAATGACTGAACACAAACCAAGCCTCTTCTTTCAATCCATAGCTTTCTGTTAATTATCATGGCAGTTGGAGCTTTACACATAACTAAATGCCTGTTCGCCAATATAAGAATACACATCACTCTCTCTGTGAGCCCCACTTGGCTTTAGGCATCTATTTATTTTGTGTTTTAGTCAGTTTTCCTGCATCACTTTTGACCCATTGTTATACAGGTGTAAATCCCACATGAAAAATCCCCTTGTACAAGTTCGAAAACTCCAAAGACTTATAAGCTGGTGTGAAAGATTGACTTAATTGAGCAGTATATTTTTGATTTATTAAAGACGTCTAAACCCTTTGATTAAACTGATGTATAGATTTTCCAGAGATTAGCAAATCTAAAATGTATTAAAATCCAGGTCAATAAAACCATTTTGACTATATGGACAATTGATAGAAATGTGAAATAAACTGAAATGCAGCTATTGTTGGCAATTACTTTGGGCTCTGGATAATACAAACTTATTCTCTAGAATACTCTAGTAATTTGGTCACTATTTTACATAGAATATATATGTGTATTCTATGCCAACAAGTATAGGTATGATGTCTCTCATAATTTTTAACAGATTGATAAAGTTAATTATATTACTGGAGTATTCAGGGGCAGCAGCCGTGTCCTCAAACATGCCATACAGAAATAACCTAGCTCTGCAGGTAGGTTTGATGACACTGTTCCTTGGGGGGTTAAAAACTCTGTCTCGTGTACTACAAAGAAGTGGCTATATTCAGGGCCACTCCAAGGGTAATTGGCACCCTAGGTGAACCTCAGCACCCCCATCACTTCCAATACAGAGGAAAATAAGAAGTCTAGAATGAACTTTTATGGCTTGGTGTGGAGTGCAGCCCAGAGACCAGCCTCTGTGGCCCCAGCACCAGACCCAGCTCTGGCTCTGGCACCACCGGGTGGGTGCACTGGGCAGGAGTGAGGGGCACCGCTGGCCTGGAGGCAGAGGCTGCAGGTCAGAAATGAGGAGCACTAGCATGACTGGGGCAAGGCTGGTCCAAGGTGGAGCTGTAGCTGGCCAGGGCTGTTATTTAGAATTATGTTCCTGTTATTTTGTTCTGCATATAATTTTGGTGCCCCCCAAATTTTGGTGCCCTAGGTGACCGCCTAGTTTGCCTAATGGTTGGACTGGCCCTGGCTATATTGTGACTGGTCCAGGCAGTGGCCACTGCATGTGTCTGAGGACACCATGGCCAGGCTGGGTAAGTCTGCACATGGCATAAGAGGCAGTTCCTGCCCTGAAGACTTTACATTGACATAGACAGATGGTGAGAAGGGAAACAGAAACACAAGGAGCACTGACTTCAAAAGTGCCAAAACACATGGGAGTCAGGTCACAGAACCTACACCTCTCAAGTCACGGTGTAGTGTGCTGGCCTACCTCTCCAGCGACCCCGTGGTTTTATTTTGCTTGAGAAGGTCATGTGTGAATTTAGCATGCCATTCATTGTTACGGGAGGAACCTAAACTGGGACAATACTGCCTGGTCTAGCACCATTACTTACACATGCATAGCATCTCACAGAAGCAGATATGCCACTTCTGGTTCAGAAGCCCAACAAACCAGGAGCTGTGCAGCCAAATGCATACCTGGTCATTAAGCTCTTCTCCTCAACAGAGCTCACTGACGCACACACAGTGCCATGCTAAGCCAACTACACTCCCTCTCATTTAGAAATTAGTTCACTGAGAGGAACCTAGGGCTAGAAGAGCACTCCTGGGACACTGATGCCAGTCCTCTGCATTCATAGGCAACCATTTACCCTGACATCTGCACTTTGCCATCTTGCAGTTGTTACTGCTTAAGCAAGTACTAAATGACTGCTCAGTAACCAGAGTTACTGTGCAGTCCCAACACTACAAAGCTATGTTTAGAAGCTACTGCACAGTAGCACTGGCATCACAGTTCATGCCCAGCCACACTACATCACCATAGCTTCTCACTGTTAGAAATTATCAGCACAACTTTACAGTCTATAGAGTTTCAAAGCACTCTTCATCAGAATGTAAAACCAGGCTCACTAGCAGAAGGTGTGCAAATGAATGGTACCTTACTGATGCCTAAACAAGTGAATGTATACCCCCAAGGTTTATGCAATCAAAGCTAGGGCAGTCACTTTTGGGAGGCAGTGTGATCAAAGGCAGTGGAGGCCAGCTTTTTGCCAGGCATGCCATGAATTAACCCAACATTTTGCCCAAGTGCCACTCCAATCCCCTTCCCTTTCTTGATCTGCTGCTCTCCTTTCTGCTCCCAGCCTTGTGCTCCCTAGCCAATTTGCCGTTTTGCTTTCTGCTTCCTGCCCTATCTGCCACGTGCTGCCTGTCCCCTCCCTGCCCTGCCATGTGCCACACCCAGGGGCTGCCCGTGCCACAGGACAGTCACCCCCAATTTGGGAGACTTCCGTTCTATTCCCATCTCTGCCACAAACCTGAGCACATTCACTGAGCAAGCTACTTCATTCTTCTTAGTCTTTCTTTCTTCTCCCATTATTTGTCCATTTAGATTGCAAACTCACCAGGCCAGGAATAATCTCTTCCTACATGTATGGGCACAGCCCAGCACAACACAGCTGAAACACCAGCTGGGCCCCTGTATGCTATTGCCAGATTTCTCAGCCATTACTTCCCACAGGACCTGTGCAGGTGCAAAAAAGGGATTGCATTTCTCAATGACTGCACCGCTGGGCTACAGAGGCAGAGCAGTTTTGACATCTTGCACAGCCCCAGAAGCCTGAGATCAAGCTTTGCTCTGGACTTGTGTGCACCCAATTGCAAATGGGCCCCTGGCCTATCAGGCTGAGGAGCCAAAAACAGCTGGATCAAATACTAGCAACATCACTGCCTTGCCTGCTGCTGCCTATAGAAAATCCTGTGTCATGACCATGCCAGTGTGATGGGCTCATTGCACAGGTACTGCTTTGACTTTGACTGAAGCCCAAGAAAATGGTATAAAAAACTAATTCCTGTTTGTCTTCAAGCTTCCTGCACCCCAATCACAGTCTTCCTTTCCCTTATCTATTAGTTTTTGATCTTTCCAACAAAACCTGGGCTGAAACACAGAAGGTAAAAAAAGTACCAAAGAGAAGAAAAAAAAAAAAAAGAAGAATAAAAATATTCCTGCCAAACATGCAGAGAAATAAATTAGCAGAAAATAAGCCCTGTTCTCAAGAGGCAGGAGAAAGGCATTGTATAGCAGAGGGTCACAGGCATAGCTCCAGTAATTACATTTTACATTGCTTTAGGTTTTATTTATGCTGTCAAAACTGTTTTGTCACACTGGATTTTTTTAATGCATTTCAGATTTTGCTAATCTCTGGAAAATCTATATATCAGTCTAATCAGTGGAACGGGGGCTCCTGGCTGTATCAAAAATATACTGCTCCATTAAGTCAATCTTTCACGCTGGCTTATAAGTCTTTGGAGATTTCCAATTTGTTAAAGGAGATTTCTTTTTTCCCCTGTGTACTAGTTAAGCTTTCCTAACGATGGGTCTTAAAACAATAAAAGAAAAAGGACAGATGCAAAATGCAATGGTCATCATTAAGAAGTCAGCATTTGCCAAGAGTCACTGCACACTAGTATTTGAGATTACAAAACCTTGCTCTCAGGCAAGGGATAGAAAATAAAAATTGTCATAGTGGTTAGCACCTCCACTCTGGCAACCCATCCCTTTGCAGCCTTTCATTGGCCCCTTCTTTTCCACCACAGTAAACAAAGACTTCTTGGGCCAGACTCTATTCCATCTATTATGCATCCAAGTGTGATCCTTATTATACGCCATTCAAGTCCTGAAAATCTGTTCATGCATTTACTCTTGTAACAGGTCATCATCTAAGCTTTAAGGTTAAGTCACAAGCAAGTAGCAAAGAGGAGGAGCACCTGCCCAGCTTTTGCATTAAGCATTTTTTAGGGACTCGAGCAAGATGGAACAAAATCACATTAGGCACCTAACTCCACTTACACACCTATTACGTGTATAGGATCTAACCATTTGTCTTTGTTTCTAAGGTTATTCCCAGCCTGCATACATCCTCACTATCTTCTCTCATATGCTAGTGAAACACTGGCTTCTAATAGTGCCAGCTTTCATTGCCCATTTCATTTTCCAAAAAGCAAGTCCCTTAGTACTTTCTCACATGGAAGCAGCTCACTGTAAACAGCTGCAAATCCACTTCATTGTCCTGCTTCAGATCACTCCTCAAAACTCTCCTGCACCCCAATGCTTCTGAAACACTTGGCAGCACTAGACAGTCTGTGTTCTGTTTTAACTCCCTAAAGATGTAGGGGCAGGACTTGGCAGGCCCTTGGACTGTTCCTATTAGAGTAAGCATGCCCAGGACAACAGAGCCATGTTTCTAGGGAAGCTTAAGGCAGCATGGGCCCATCTATTGAGAGAAGCTTCCTGATTAAAAGAAGATGAGCTTTGGTTCTGACAATGGCAATCTTAGTGGTTGTCTTTGTCATGACCCAAAGGTCTGATTTTTTGTGTGTGCTTCGGCACTAAGAATTATCCCCGTGGGTTTACAGCTTCATTGCACGGAGGAGTTCTGCTGCACAGAGAACCCGCATGCAAAGGAGTTTTCCCGCCACTTTGCAGCGGTCTTTGCAGGGTGCATTTTCTTTGCAACACAGAAATGCACGGTGCAAAGGAGTTCCCGCTCGTCATATGCAAATTCGTGCCCCGCAATTGGCTAGTGCTAGATTATTCACACGTGGCGGCTAGCGATTGGCCTGCTAGCCGTATAAGAGGCTTGAGCACTTTCCGCCCAAGCCGAAGAGGACTCCGCATCCATCTCGTGGGGACTCTGGGTGTGCGCGGCAGGGTAATAGAAACCCTGTGTGTTGCTCAGAGGAGTTTGGCAGCCTGATCCACCGCCCACCTCTTCCCGTCTTCGAACGGAGCCTACTATAAGACGTATCGACGAGTTCTATGCGCACTTGTCCTGGACATCCAGAGTTTGTCTGCGTGGAGCCTAGCAAACTCCACGTGATTGTTCGAGTTCTGTCTGCGTGGAGCCTAGCAAACTCCACGTGTGTTCGTGTTTTCTGTTGTAACCGCAACTCAAGCAAGTTCTCAGCCTGCACCGCAACCATCTCGGTGTAAGTAAACAATCTTAAAATCAACCGTTACGTGTCTGTGCCTAATTCTAGCTCGGCGCCCGCCCTCTCCGACCCGGCCTGCCCGGGCTGCCGGCCACAGCCCGCGTGCAGAGCGACGAAAAGGGCCCGGGGTCTGACCCAGCCCGCACATGGCGACGAGGAAGGGATCCAGCGAAATCCTCGCTGTGCACATGGCGACGAGGATGGGATCAGGAGAGGGCTCGCTAGAGTTAGAATTAGTTGAGAACTGCCCTTGGAGAAGTGGGAGACGCAGCGTAGCAAGCGTCGCAGAACTGGAGGCGCACGTCGCGTACCACCAGGCGGGTGGAACGGGCAGGAGATGTGTCCGTGGACACCTTTCGCTAAAGGGAGAAGAAGGAGCTTCCGAAGTCGGAGCCCTGGAAGGGAAAGAAGTGTATCTTCACCCCGCAGCGTTCGGGTGTATCATGAGTGATGAGCGGGTCCTGTATAGGCCCCTCGATAGTGTGACCCTCGCTGAAGTCGACCCGGCGAGCACAGTAAGCCCGACCCCCACCCGGGAGTGTGTCCGTTGCTCGCGGTGTGCCCGGGAGATGGGAGAGCCGATGCCGATCAGATGGCTTTCCCCTTGCATGGTAATACCGGGACTAAGGGGTCGCGATCGTCCGTCCGAGCTCCGCGAAGACCCGGAGACGGAGGACCGCACCGTAAATGAGAGAGTGGTCCTACGGTGCGACAAGGGGGGAGAACTAAATGCAACTTTTCAGACTATGACTGATCTGATCAGTGAAACTTTAAGCTTGAAAACCCAGCTGCGTATGGCCGTTCGGGCGGTCGGAGAAGCAGCTGAGAGAGGGGATCTTAAACTGCCCCGACAAGATGGCGCCGAGGAGGGAAGACTGTGTGGAGAAGCCGGAAGAGAGGGATGGAGCTTCGGAAGAGCCTGCGAGGGTTCGGCCGGTAACTCCGCCCAGCGACGCAGCGTCGATTCTTCCGAACACGCCCCTTTGCCGAAGGGAGGGGGAGTCAAGCGGAGGAGTGCATCCGCCCCTCCCGCCTGAAACAACAACAACCCCCACTGTAACAATGACTACAGCTCCGACAGAAACAGCAACAGCAACGACAACTCGCGAAGAAATTGATCAGCCTGCAGCATCAAGCAGCCCAGTCATTGGTCCGCAGAGTGCAGTTCAAGCTACCACCTATTACGCTCGTTCCAGAGCCGAACTGCAGAATTTGTGTAGAGAATCCAGGATCCGATCCGAAGAAACTCTTGGTGTGTGGTTGGGACGTCTAGTCGTGGAACTTGGGTCCGACCTCCTGGACCAGGAAGAAGCAAGCTTCTTGGTGAGACAAGCTTCATGGAGTAGGGGACATGTCACTGACATCGACATGGTGGCGTTTAGCGTCCACTGGCCTATTCCGATTCCAGCGCTTGTGGCAGGAGTGATCGAACAGAAGGCCCACGCATGGCACGACGAACGACCAGAGTACACCGGTGCAGAACAGCTTGTACTGGCTATTATCGGAGTTTCGTATTGCGCCTGGAACCCAAGAGAATGCACGTTGGGACTAACACTGCTCCAACGAATGTGACCATGGCCTCACCGTCACCTGCGAGACCCTGGAACCGTTCCAGTGACCCTCGACAGCATAGATAGTTGTCTTAAGGTTTACGGGCAAAGAAACATCGTGGTTTTGCGGATTGTGCTGAACCCACTAGTCGATCATCCTGTGAGTAGTCTCCTTCATCAGTTGTCAAGACTGCGCATCCTCATGGAGCCAAGACTGTCCAGCGATCGGGAATGTCAATGCCCGACTGAGGTTCAGAACACGAAACACCGTGAATCCGAGCGTCCAGTATTACGCCAGAGAACGCAAGAGGAGAGATACATGTTTGGATTCCTCCTGCAGCGTTCTGGACTTAATAAGAGACAGCTTAGGATTTTGGGAGACGCGGGACAATGGCAGCTAGCCTACAAGTTAGGTTTTCACTATCTAGAAGAAGGCGATGATGACTCCTCGACGATTTCGTCGAGTTGCTGAGTGTGAAGAGAAAGAGCTGTCCAGTATAGAATCGTGTTTACATATCTGTATTTAATAGTGATGATAAGTTTAATCGACTGCATTATTGTGCGGTCCTGTGTGATTTTGTAAATAGTAGTGAATAACCATTTTAAGAGAGTTCTTTTACAGATCAGGGATTCGGAGTGCGTGGTGGAGAGAGGCCCCGAGAGGGACAACATCACCGAAAGGAACGAAGGCCTGACGTGCGATTCCACCGTGACGCCCACCGAAGTCATGATCGTTCAGTTTTTTGTTATGAATGTGATTTCATGTATATGTGTGTGTGCTGGCTATTATTTGATTTGATCCCTTGAGGACAAACTTTTATTGTTGACTGATTTTGTTTTTGCTCGTTTAGTTTCGCGAACCATTGACAGAGCTATGAATAACCCGGATGATAGGTTTGAAGTATAATTCTATTGTGCCTTCAGCAAGGGGGGATGTCATGACCCAAAGGTCTGATTTTTTGTGCGTGCTTCAGCACTAAGAATTATCCCCGTGGGTTTACAGCTTCATTGCACGGAGGAGTTCTGCTGCACAGAGAACCCACATGCAAAGGAGTTTTCCCGCCACTTTGCAGCGGTCTTTGCAGGGTGCATTTTCTTTGCAACACAGAAATGCACGGTGCAAAGGAGTTCCCGCTCGTCGTATGCAAATTTGTGCCCCACAATTGGCTAGTGCTAAATTATTCACACGTGGCGGCTAGCGATTGGCCTGCTAGCTGTATAAGAGGCTTGAGCACTTTCCGCCCAAGCTGAAGAGGACTCCTCATCCATCTCGTGGGGACTCTGGGTGTGCGTGGCAGGGTAATAGAAACCCTGTGTGTTGCTCAGAGGAGTTTGGCGGCCTGATCCACCGCCCACCTCTTCCCGTCTTCGAACGGAGCCTTCTATAAGACGTAACGACGAGTTCTATGAGCGCTTGTCCTGGACATCCAGAGTTCTGTCTGCGTGGAGCCTAGCAAACTCCACGTGATTGTTCGAGTTCTGTCTGCGTGGAGCCTAGCAAACTCCACGTGTGTTCGTGTTTTCTGTTGTAACCGCAACTCAAGCAAGTTCTCAGCCTGCACCGCAACCATCTCGGTGTAAGTAAACAATCTTAAAATCAACTGTTACGTGTCTGTGCCTAATTCTAGCTCGGCGCCCGCCCTCTCCGACCCAGCCTGCCCGGGCTGCCGGCCACAGCCCGCATGCAGAGCTACGAAAAGGGCCCGGGGTCTGACCCGGCCCGCACATGGCGACGAGGAAGGGATCCAGTGAAATCCTCACCGTGCACAGTCTTGATGCTTTGGACAACTTGCTGTCATAATTCCCGATTGGCTCTAAATTGTCATGCTAAGATGATAACCTCAAAGATCTGAGTGCTCCTAATTTTTTACAAGCAAACACAAGGGCTGAGGGACAGGAGAGTTTGAGGGTCAGTAAAATAGAAACCATGTATTTCTGAGATCCATTTCTACAATAAATGTGAGGATATTAGCTCAAACACGTTAATCTCTGTGTTCTTTTCAAGAAAGGCAAGGATTTGTTTTGTCATATCTTTTATTGAACCAACTGTATAGTTAGAAGAGATGAGAAATTCTTATCTTTGAGTTCAGTGTATATTATCTACTTTGTTTATCAATGTTTATCTATTTTTATTAGACACAGAGGGTTTAATAGCTAACCTGGACGGTAGTCCAGATAGGATCTGACCTCCCAGCAAGATCAAGGGGAACAGTCTATGCCTCCATTTTTCAAGATAATCAATACTATTTCCATTTTATTATGTGTCTGTCCGCTGTAGATACATCTGGTAGTATAAGACTGCAACCTTCTGGGACAAGGGCTGCCTTTTGTTAAACAGTTTGTATACACTTGATGGGGAGAGGGAGGAAGAGGGGTCAGAATTACTGTTCTCATTTCACAGATAGGGAAACTGAGGCAGAGAGAGGCCAAGTGACTTGTCCAAGATTGCCCAACAGAATATATAGTAGCATAGCTGAGAACAGAACCCGGTCTGCTGAGTCTCAGACTAGTTGGCCATGCTACCTATTTGTCTCCAGGCATTGGAGGACTCTGTGATAGTAACGCCTCCATGAAGCCATTATTCACTAATTTTTTTATTTATTTATTTTTTACCAAAGGTACCAAATACATGAAGGACCATTGCTACATGAATATCTTTCATGTGTCCGCATCTCTTTACAGCCTACTTCTAATTGTAGTGGTCATGTACAGAACTCAGCAAGGGTATAATTGTTTCCATGAGGTTGACTGAATAATTGCTTTGTGTCATGAGGAAAATCCAAATTGCATAGATATTTGCTCTTCAGACAGTGTCAAGCAAACAACAAATTGCCTGGTCATCTACTTGACATTGCATCCTGATTTTCTGGCCAACAAAAAAGAAAACCAGCTGTTGTGGTGGTACTAGGACACAGCAACTTATCTAGGGTAAACTGCCCATCAGCTCAGAAAGTTCTGACCCCAAGAAAATCTTTACCTTGGCAAGTGGAGAAATTAATCCTATGAAAGGGTAAAAGCTAGCTACCTGATAGGTACTATGAAAGAAAGAACTTTGTGCTCTGCCTATGGTAAACCTCCACCCACTATGTGAGAACTGCAGAATCTTTAATCCTTCTGCCACCTTGCCATAACTCAGTGCTATCATCCTCATTTTTACAGTTATCATACTAAAGCACTGAAAAAAGTGACTTGCCTAAGGTCAGGCAAGAAATATGTGGCATAGCAGGAAATGAAAGTCAGATCTCCCAAGTGCTTTTCTATGACCCCATCTCCAGAACACTCTACCTGTCTCTGCCATGCCTGCTGTGTATCAAAAGTCTAGGGTGGTGGCTAGGGAGTGAGTGTGCCTAGCCTGTAAATGAGCTGGGCAGAATAGCCTGGCTCCTTTTTTACCCAACCTCTAGTATGCTCCTGTGCAACAATCAAACAAGTCCTGCTTGGTGGTCATAGTCACTCAGCTCATACTGAAGCAAACAGCTCCTCTGTGGGCATGTCTACATGTGCATTTACACTGGCTTAAATTTACTGAGCAGTAAATTAAAGCAGGAACAGGCTGGCATGTACACATGCTGGTAACATGGCACTAAATTCAGTCCCAGGTCAGAGCAGCCTGCCATGTGCTACTATGGCCACCGGGGGGAGCTCCAGGCTCCAGCCACATGGCTGTCAGCATTTGGGACTAGCTTTAGTCCAGAGTTGAAGGCAGAGCCAGCTGCCAGCATTTAGGACTAACTTTAGTCCCAAATTGAAGCCAGGAGAAACAGCCAGCCAGGAGCCCTGGTGCAGACCCAGCTGGGCAGATCCAGCAGGGAGACCCCCTGGGTTACCGCGCAGTAACGCATCTACACGTGTGTTACCATGCAGTAACTAATCAGCCATAAATTTGATACCTGCATGGTGAAGGCATCAAATTTATATTCAAGTCGACGTAAGTCACCATATTTACTGCACAGTACAGGTGTGCATGTGTAGATGTGCTCCTGTACTGCACAGTGATTTTGGTTACTGCTCAGTAAATGCACACACGTAGACATGCCCACCATTTACTTCCATGAGGGCTGAGGGCCTACTTCCTGCTCAACCCCAGGAAGGGCTGCAAACTTGTACACAACGATAGATACATCCATCAAGTCAATGAAAGTAATAAGTGCTCAGCTACCCTAACTTTGGGGTCTTAGCATGGATTTAAGAGCCCAGCTACATTCTTGTCCACAATAATCCTGGCCTTCAGTTTGAAAACTCTGTTCTTGGGTCTTCCAGCAGAAATTATAACCTGCACTGGGCCTATGGCAACCTGGGTCAACAAGGTTGAAAAGCACTGACCAAATCCCAGTGAAGTCAATGGAAAAATTCTCTCTGACTACAATGGAGTTTGGATCTGGCCCTAACAGCAGAAACAAAACGAAGCGTGCCGAGGCTAAAGACAGCCCACATTGCAGAGTAGTTACCAGGCAGGGTGATTCACTCTCACAATGGGTGGAATATAAGTAGCTTCTTACTCCCCTTCTTGTTATCCCAAATCCATTGAAAGCAAGATGATTAAAGTCCACCTGGTAGATTTACAGGGCTTTGTGCTGATATGAGACTATTTAGTCATGAGAGGCAGCCTTTTGACATGATTCAGTTGACTGCCCATGGCATTTGACATGCACCTAAGAAGTCTAAGTGGTTACTGCTATTAGCAAAGACTTGAAAAAAGACACTTGTCACATTAGGTCAGTTATCAGTTAACTTCATCCTGTGAAATGTCACCAGTACCTCCAGGGCTCCTCATTTCTTATCAGTCTGTCAGATACGGGTAGTTATTGTTTTAAAGTGCTAGGAGTTGGGGGGAGGGGGGGAAGGGGGAGGAAAAAAAAGAGGAGAATAGATATATTATAGCTTTTTTGTTAGACAGCATTAGAGGCAAATTAGTCCTGGTAGGAATAAATATAGGGAATCTATGGTTCCTTATCTCACTGCTGCTTCTTTATATCACAGAAATCAATGATCAAGCTTTGAAAAATAATACTGATCACATAGGATGTTGTGTGTGAATATATGAAAGTTGTGATTTTCTGTAATGTGTGCTGGGCCAAAGTGTCTACCTGCTGTGTAAAGTGGCAGCTGAAGAGTCTTGAAGCAGGGTGGGATATAGCTGCCTCTGTACCAAACCCTGTTGTGTAAGGGCCATGCAATGCTCCGGTCATCCTTCCTAATATACTGCCCTTAGAGGAACATTCTGAGTTGGCAAAGTTGCTGTAATTTACATTAGGGTCAAAAGTGGCTGCCAACAGTTTGGGGGTTGGGGAGTATAGGAGCTGGCTTAAAGATACCTCTGACCTTACTCCCCTTGGGCAAGACAAGTGGAGCACTGTCATGGAGAGGACTGCAATAAAAACATTAGCAAGGCAGTTCTCCATCTTTTTAGGCTCAAGGCAGCCCTCAGAAAACTCCAGCTCAGAGTTTTTACTTGTTTTGACTACAGAAAAATACAGAATTTTTTTTCTGTTGCAAAGAACTCAGAAAAGCCACAGCAGGTCAGAATGTTTTAACACTACGGATTCCTATTTGAAAGCGCTGAGTTTATTTTGTGAGTCCTGTTTGCACGTAGAAGAGTGCTAAGATTGTGTGGCACCCCCACGGCACCTTTGAAAGGATTTCAAGGCACCCCCAGGTGTCATGGCACCCTGGTTGAGAACCACTATTTTAGCAGATTAGAAAGGCAATGGGCTGTATTTGCTTCATGCAGAGGTAAATGAGGAATGAGGAATCAGGCCCAGAGGCTTCAGTGAACTTTTTCTGACCATATACCAGGTTGCATCTTTTAAGCAGGTGAGCAGTCTCCTGACCTCACTGGGACTTCAGGTGCGTAGGCTTAAATACCTGCTTTAGGTTTAAATATATGGTGGGTCAAGGCATGACTGCTCAGGCTCTTACAGAACCAAAACCCACACCAAGGAAGAATCAGATCCCACATGCTTAACCCTGAAAATTATCATTGCTATTTAACCTTGACATTGCCCCTCCTTCTTATCCAATGGGTTACATCATTCACTGCCTAAACATTCACACCTGGATTCTGACCAGAACAATAGCTCCAAAAGGCCCTTTTAAAAATCATCCTCACTGAAATGCAAAAATAGCAGTACCTCACATTCCCTGCCTCACCCCTCTGTGAAAGCAGAACCCGGGTCCTCAGATTCCTGGCTGTACCACTAGGATAACAGAACCTCTGAAACATGATGGGTAGGAAGTGAATAGGGGAAAGAAACAGCAAACACAGAAGAAAAAGGGACCTTGCTGAAAGCTCTTCATACCATCTTGGTCAGACAAGTTAATGCCTGACAGCCTGAATTTATGTGAGCATTAACAAGGCTGATAATTCAGGGCCTCACTGGGCTTGGTACCATTCCAGGAGTAATATTTTGACAAAGATGAGCTATTTTTGGACAATTTCTCCAACATATTGAAAACAAACATGCTTTTCTCTTAAGCTCAGGCAGGCATGTACCTCCTTGATTCAGTTCTCCTTTGAATGGTAACAATATACAATCTTGGGAGCCAAGGAAAACTGAAACCTTACCTTTCTCTGGAGGTCCTCTATGTCTCTGTTGAGACTTTCCCCAAGCCTAATTAAGAGATAATGGCTTGCCCCCCTTCTTCCTTTAATCAGTTATGTCTATGCTACAGTCTTCTGCAACTATAGCTGTGCTGGTCAGGGGGTGAAGAGGTATGAGTCCTGGTACAAATGCTGTTATACCAGCAAAACTGCACTTCTATCAGATTAGCTTGTTGCAGTCAAGTTTCCTCCACTGGAATGAAATGCAGTTTGGCCAGCTGTACTGGCATTACAAGTGAAGTTACAAGTTACTCTAGGAAGGTAAAGTGGCTAAGTCCAGCAGGCTATTAACAGACTAGAAAGTAGAACCTAGATCTCAGAAGTACCCAGGCTACTGCTCTATTCATATGGCCATATGTCCCTCTATCACTTCAGGAGCAAAACAGGTGATATGCTTCATCAAGATGGTTTGCATCATAAAGGTTGTAGTTTCCTTTCCCCCTCCCCTCCTGCCTCCACATGGAAGTAGGGTGCAATCTGTAGACTCCTTTTTAAGAGGTTGAAGAAATAAATTATTGACCTGAACATAGTCCTGGTGAAGTTTTATAGTTCCCATAATAATCTTGAGGTAAGTCAGCAACAGTCAGATAACAATGGGCCATATATCATAGGCTATCAATTAAAGCACACTAAGCCCAGTCCTGAGCTGGTCTGAATCAGCATAGCACCATCACTTAAGTGGAGCAACACTGATTCACCCCAATGAGGACCTAATCTATTAAATTTAATAAAATAAATATAAATGCATTGGGCACAAGCATCTGAAACAATCTATAACTATACAGGTAGGTTGTATAAACTATTTATGCTGGAGAAAATTGCATGATTATATGGCAGATATATAAAATTACAGATGCTAATTAAAAGACAACTACTACAGCTTTAAAGAACTTATCAGTAATTGCTGGCAATACTCCACGTAGTTTATAGCCATGAATGTATCACTGCCATAATCATACTTAGCATTTATATAGAATTTTTCATCTTCAAAGTATATTACAAGTATTACCTTATTCATTCTCCAGCTCTCACATCAGACATGTTTGTTCTCTTACTATATAAACATTGCATATGCCATCTCGATGGGGGAATTTAAAAAAAAATGCATTTGCTGAAACAGCCAGTGCTTAGAATTTATTATTATTTTTAGGACACTGAAAGAGCATAGGCATCCTATTAAGAAAATAAAAAGTGTCATACTGTGTCAGACCAATGACCTATCTAGTAGGCCTGTGCAAAGCAGCAAGTATTCACTCTGGATTGGGATCTGGCGGATTTGGAGGGACAGTGATTCGATTTGGTGATTCAAATCACTATCCTGACTCAATTCGGCCAATTCAGATTCAGAGAATTGGCACCAATTTGGAGATTTGGTCATAGATTATAATGGGTAAATCACTAAAATACTTATATTTTGTCATTTTTTTGAAGATTTAGATGAAAACAGCAGAGATGGTAGCTCCTTCTTAGGGCATGAAGCCTGCCAAGTTTCAAGGAGGTAAGTGCAAGAGTTTCTGTGAAAGTGCACCTCAAATTGTTGAAAGCAAAACTTGCATCACTTGTAAGGCAGAGCGGAATGAAAGCAGCGAGGATGGTAGCCCCTCATACAGGCATGAAGCCTGCCAGGTTTCAGGCAGAGTGGTGCAGGGTTTTCTGTGAAAGTGCACCTCAAGGTTCTGAAAGGAAATTAAAAAAGCAAATAGGTGCGGAAGGAGAGAGGAGGGTGGCATTCACTCCGTCTACACATGGAGCTTGGGGAACCCCAGCAGCAGGAGGTTCACCTTGAGGAACACCAGCTGCTTCACCAAACCAGGACCCAAGGAGGTGCGGTGGGGTGTCACAACATCCCCAGTAATGCTGAACACCCTCTTGCTTGGAACACCGGTCGGTAGACAGGACAGGTGCTGCTGGGCAACCGTGGCCAGATCCTGCCACACCTAGCTGCAGGTTGCCCAATAGGTTAAATGGTGGCAGTGCAGCAGCTCCACAGCCTCGGTCAGATAGGTAGCCACCAAGGCCTCCATGCTATCTGCCTGATGGTGAGGTCTGGTGCCTTTGGACCCCAACATTAAAGCCATGCCCATAACCCACATTGGCAGCAGCTGTGGTGGAGGAGATTGGCTTGTGGATGGAGTACTGGCATGGAAAAGTGGATCCCCCTCTTCCACATCCCTCTGCCTGTGCCCTTCTGCCTCCCTGACTGTTCACCAGCAACTTCATGCAATGATCAACGGTTTTCCTGCTGCAGACTCTCCCCTTCACCCTCAGGTTGCACATGCCCATCAGCACGTGGACCGTACTGGAGGCAATGGATCAAGCCATTTTTTGATGCCTTCCTTCAGCTGCTTCACCAGTGCCTGCACCTCTGGTGAATGCAGCTTGCCCCAGCCAGGAACATCAATCCCCTGTAACTTCTCCATTTCATTCTCAAGCTCCCTCACTACAGGGATCACCTGGCTAAGGAGGGCATCACCAGCGCTAGAGGTCTTGGTGGCCTTGAGGAATGGCTTGAGGACCACCAAGATCTGAGAGATGGTATCCCACTCCATTTTGCTAGGGGGGCCACTGATCCTAACCTCCCCAACCAAGGCCACCTCATGGATGGCCTTCTGTTGCTCAACCAGCCTTTCAAGCATCAGGTATGTGGAGTTCCACCAAGTCTCCACATCCTGCATGATTTTGTGCTGCAGGATGCTCAGCTCTGCCTGTTTGTCCCACAGCATCTTGCCTCCCCTTGTTCCTCCAGTGGAAGCAGCTCACCTCCTTCCTGAATGTCTAAGCTGGGTCGTAGTGATGGCACCATCACCGGAAACCCTGTCCCCCTCCAAGTCTTCCCTGACTATGAGGTGGAACTTGTGTGTCACACAGCAGATACCAACAAGTTGACATCATGCACTGTCTTTACCATATTGGCCCCATTGTCCATGACAATGTCCTCGTGGGTGAACTCACCCTGCCCAATGAGCCACTCCTGCACCAAGCAGTTCATGGCCACCCTGATCTCCCCTACTGTGTGGTACTCATCTATCATCTCTGCTTGAAGGAGAGCCCAACGATGCCCTGACTGGTTGCACCAGTGTCCTGTGAGGGAGAGATAGGCATGATCTCAACCCTGGCTGCTCCAGATGTCCAAGGTGAAGTGCAAGGCTACCTATGGCCCTGCCTTCCACAGCTCCTCCCTCAAGTACCCCCTGCATGCCTCATACAGAGAGGGCATCACCGTCCTGCTAAAGGTGGTGCATGAAGGCACTTAGTAGGATGGGGCCATGAGCACCATGAGCTGCCTGAACCCTGGCTGCTCAACTAAAAAGAAGGGCTGGTCATCCAGAGCAAGCATCTCCCCAGTGCTCTGGGTGATCTTGCTCGCCTTCGGAATGCGTCCCCCTTTGCCTCCAGCTTTCCCCCACTGATCCAAGGTGGCCTGCCTCTGCTTCTTGGGGATGGGGGCTTTGGAGCAAGAGGGGGACTTCTTTTGGGGCACACTCCCACTGGTGCCAGGCTGAGGAGGAACAAGGGGAAGGGGGCGCTGCCTCCTGAGATGCAGCAGCATTGCCGTGGTGGTGAAGTGTTTCACCTCCTTGCCCCAGATGATCTGCCTTTGGCAGTGCTGGCAGATAGCATACCTGGGATCATCTGCCACCTCAAAATGATCCCACACTACACTACTCCCCCGCTTCTGGGTTGAGGGTAGGGATCCTGCCTTATCCCCCTCCTCACCAGGCAGAGGCACAACAACAGGAGGAGCTGAGCCACCTGCCCCCACCACCTCCTCTGAAGTGCCTTCCAGAGAAGGATACCTTCCTCTAGGGGAACTTTGAGGGGTGTGGAGCACAAACTCAGACTTCCCCTCCTTCCCCAGAATTTCCTACTGGTGTTAGTGGAGATAGTGCAGGTGCAGACACTGCTCTCAACTCCTTGCTCCCACTAGCAGCAGAAGACTCATTGCTGCCAGGAAAGAGGATGTATCTATGTTTGGGCTGGGGGGAACTTGCAGCTCTCCCTCTGCCCCCTCTCCCTCCACTGCCAGAATACCTGACACCTGCCTTTCCAGCATGCTTCATAATGTTTGGTGTGCTACAAAATGTGTGTATGTTATATGTTGTGTCTTCCTGCACAGTGATGACACACTGTCAGGGAAAATACAGATTTCTTTTTATGGGGGGAAAGAATCAAGACAGACTAAGAAGAACAAATAAGAGGGTTTTGGGGGAAGAATAAGTTGAAAGGAATGGATAGGGATAACAATATGGATTGTAGGCAAGGGTAAGTAGGAAAGGATTGGATACAACTTACAAGAAGAGAGACTACCTAGCAAGCCACAGCCTTTCAGATGCTGCTGCTCCAAGAGAGAGACAGCTCACAAAAGGCACAGGTCACTTCAGAGGTAGCTTTATATGTTGTTTCTATATCCCCCCCCCCAGAGCACTGTGATTGAAAGGGAACTCAGAGGAAGATCACAGTCACTGGTCACTACAGATGTCAATATCAGAGCAGTCTTCCCGCCTCCCTCAGGAGGATTTTCCATATATGGAAGATCACCCCCTCCCCCTCCCTCTTCTCAGTTACTGTTTACTGCAAGCCTTCCAAATCACTGAATCTCTCTGAATCGATTTGGAGGCTTCTGATTAAATTCGGACCTTTTAATGGGTCTCTTGATTTTATTCAGATTCAGAGATTCAGCCACCAAATCGGGCCAAATCTCCTCCAAATTGAACTGGCTACCAAAGCTTTGTACAGGATTACTATCTAGCCCAGTATCCTGTCTCTAACAGTTGCAGAGAGAGATGCTTTAGAGGGAGAGCAGTTTGGATTCAGAGTTTGGTTAGCACCACTAACATTTAATGTTGAGACATTTAGCATTATAATACTGCTGGATCCCACTCAGGCAAAACACTTAAGTGTTAAAATCAATGGAGCTCTTACCTACTTAAAATGAAGCACCTGCTTTGCTGGATCAGGGCCTTTTGATCCTTTTCCCATAAAGGGTGATGGGACTTTCCCCAGGGACTTCAATGAGCAATGGCCTGGGCTATTAATTTTAGATGATGAAGTAGGCACACCCATATTAAAGTGACTTGACACAACTTGATTTTTCATGGTATAACTTTCAGCTTCATTTGCTAAGGCTGATCATTTTCATGATTTGTATCTCTCTTGGGCTGATTTTGTCGTCTTTTTTTTCCTTTTTCTTGAAAAGCTGAGGGAAAAATATGAAGTTATTTTAGAGGATAAAGGCATATAATGTAGTTTTGCTCAGTGTTTGAATAGCGCTTTCACCTGCCTGATCAGGACTAGGATCTTAAAACCTATCCACAGGGAGAGCACCAGGTTCAGAAAGCTGCCTTGTGCTATCCTCAGAAAAAAATATGGTTGTATTTGACTGAGTTTTAAGATATGCCATTTACTGAATCTTTTAAAATGTCATGCTCTTTTCTACCCCCTCCTCCCACAGACCACAATAAGAGAATACCACTAAAAGTGCTGAACTAAACCCTCAGACATTAGTATATACCTGCACTAAGGTTATCCATACAAGTTTAATTCGCTCTTTTGTACGCCTGCATTATGACACAATGTTCCGTCATATAATCACTTACAGTTTTTTTCCACAGACTCTCTGAACAAGGTGTTAATGGAGGATTTTCCCTTCACTCCTTCAAACTGGGTACATCTACTTGTGCCCTTCACTGAGGAGTTGACTAATTAGCTCCACAGTTAAGCATCACTGTCTACATGTGTGCCAGTATTAGGGTGCAGTAAATTAACTCCACCATAGGATAGTACTGTCTAAGACAGTACTATCCTATAGCAAAGTATTTTACGCCACCAAAATATACGTGTAGATGATGACAGGAGCTGGCTAGGACACGAGGGTGCTAAAGTGTGGGGTGCTGCCTACCAGCTAGCTCTGCACTATAGCAACCCCATGCCCCAGCCAGCCCCTCTACCACCCAGCACTGCCACCTGGAGTCCAGGACTGGCCCCCCGAGTCCCCTGCCAACCCAGGGATCCTCTGCCCTGGCTCAACGTGCTGCAGTCCCAGGCGCATGTGTAGATGCTGCACCCAGGAGCAGTTTTCTCTGGCATGAACTGCACTGGAATTTATCACATCATCTTAATGGCACGTGAAGATGCACCCACTGCATCTAAGTACAACCAAATCCTTGCATTTTCATGAGGTGCTAAACTCCCTGAAAGGAAGGAAGGAGGGAAGGAGAAAGGTCCCTGTTCATGTCCCTTTCTCTCACCTCACAGATGAGCAAGAGAAGCAGCTGTACCCCCACCACAGATAACACCTTTGCAAACAGCAGCACAGCATCTTCTCTGCTCAAAGTTCAGTGCCTCAGCCAGCAGCTTCTGGAGGAGCCTGTGCCCCAGCAGCCAGGTCGTGTGTAGATGAAACAAGAGACGTGTGTGCACAACACCTTAAAGCAGGCTAAATGCTTTTGCACTGCTTTACTGGTGTCAGTGTTTGCACACCTCAGCGGCATATTGTGCTTTAATTCCAGCTGCTGTAGGAAATTTTGCAGTGTAATGCACTTAAACGACTTGGGGCGCGGCAAACTAAAACTTCGAGAAGGAGTTTTAGTTTGCTGCCCCTACAGTTGCAGAGCAAAGCACCGGGCTCCACAGCTCTGCCAGAAGCCCTGCAGGCAGCCTGGCAGCAGCTGGAAAAGCAGCTCCATCCAAGAAAAGTGGCAAGCCTGATTTCTACCCTCCCCCCCCCCCCCCCCCCAAGCCTGCCTGCCTGAGCTGGCGGAGGCCGGGTGCTTCTCTCCACAGCTGCCGTGCCCCCTGGGACCACCCAAGCTGGGTGCCTGTGGGCAGGTGCCACCTGGCGTGGGCACCACAGAGGGAAGCACCAGCCTCCACCCCCCACTGCCCAGGAACCGTTCCACCCACCGGCAGCTCACCCTCTCCTCCCCGCCAGAGAGGCAGGTAAGTCAGCAGGGTGTGTGCATGATACGGGCATTTAATCAGCCTTAAATTGAACCGGTGTTTTTTAAAACCCACCGCTTCAATTTACAGCTCTCATTTTGTCTACACATGCCTTTTTAATAGGATGCAGTGTTCTGTGGAGTCTGCAACCAGTTCCCCTTTCCAGTGAAAAGAAAAAAGCAATGGTTGCCTTCTCCCATGAAGTAGACAACCACATAGACTACAGGTGTTTGGCACCTTGCATTTAGCCTTATGTTAGTAAAAAACATGAGCAACCAGAACAAACTGAATGTACCTGCTCTTATTTGATTTTGAAAGCTAAGCAGTTCTGGGCCCAGCTAATACTTGGCAGGATAATAACCTTGGAAATCACTGATACAAACAAAAGTCTCATGGTTGAACACTGGACCTTAGACACAAAATGAGCAGCAAGATTTCATTCAGTCTTATTAATGCTATTTTTCTCATAGACAAGAATGAAAGGAAGCTGATAAAGTAATTGTGTTTTCCAATGAAGTAGAAAGAGGGAGCATGAACTTTCTCTGTTCCTATGAGCTTAATTCTACCAGTAAATATCAGAGAATTCATTTAAACTCATGAGGGTGCACAGAGCCATTGGTGCATTTACTGCTGGGCTATGTGTGTATGTGTATAAAGACAGACATTCGGTAGGTGCCACCAACAGCTTCCTGCAGCTCATGGACTATGCCATTTTGATCATATGTTGCAAAACCTGATGACGTGCCAGTATGAACCAACTCGTCAAATGGGCACAGGCTCTTTCTGTTCCTTTCTTCTGAAGGTGGCAGATAAAAGACAAGGCATTCAAGCAGCTGACAGGGTAACCTCTAAGTGCCCATCCTGAGAAATCTACTTGTCAGATTTTCTGGCTAAGAGACAAGACGTGTGCCACAGCTGTCAGCTTTGTGTCATCTTTCCTGTCTGCCTTTCATCGTCCTTAGTCCCATGAATGGAGGTTTTATGTGTCTTTTTTGGCCAGGCTTGTTGAAGGAGCGTACTTGTCCTGCTAAACTAATGCATCTTGTGGGAAGGAAATTCTGGTCAGTTCCAAGGATAGCTGGGTCAAAAAGACATAGCTGTTTAGAAAGAACACTTGGGACTAGGTTGATTGATTCATATGCATCCCTACATCAGCCTTCATGCAGACACTGGGCCTCAGCAGGCTGCAGTACATCAGTTTTGCTTCAAGAGCCAGTGTAAAGTGAAAGAGCTGTCAGCTCTAGCTTCTCCCCACTCCCTTCTGGGGATTTGCTCTCCAGGAAGTCCTGAAGCAATCCCTCATAGCACATCTGACATTCCTGAGGAAGTAGAGATTCTCTTGGCCTAGACATAGAACGTGTCGTCACCAGTGTATTTTATGTAGATTTTGTATACCAATATAAACTGCAAATGGATCTAGAGCAGACACATGATCAATTATCCCACAGTCAGATACTAAAGCATAATCCCTGCCCAACATACTTGGGAGTGTCTTTAGACAGAACCCTGACTTTCTGGAAACCTAAAGAACATATCAGCAAAGATGCATCCTGAAACAACTTGCTAGCCAAGCTTGCTGGATCAACCTGGGGAGTTGAAGTCACAACACTTTGGACCTCAGCTCTTGCCCTGTCATACTCAGCAGCAGAATATTGTGTACCTGTTTGGAAACGGTCATCACACACACATCTTATTAACACTCAGCTGAATGCAACCATGTGTATTGTAACTAGAACCCTCTGCTCAACTCCCCTCCCCTGGCTTCCAGGATCATATGTCCTTTTTTAACGTTGACATGAGTATGCTATCCAGACTATCACAAGACTTCCATAAAAAATATTCATAGGAGAAAACTCCCAGATTTTCAAACCAATTAAAAAAAGAAAGCAGAAGCAGAGTTTCGACCATATTGGTGCTAGTCTGAGGGCAAATTTCTGTTAATAGAGCTATGAGAAAATTGGATGTTGAGGTTGTCATTATAATTCTTTAACTGTTCTTAAAGTGACGTGCTATTTGGTTAGGAGAAATATTCATTCACAATATGTCTGACTCAGGAGAAAATTAAACTATAAAAAAATTACAGTATAATTTATTTTTCCGGTGTATATGCTCAGGGTTTTAATAAAAGAATATCCTAAGGAGATGCAACTATCATATGATCAAACTCTGTAATAGATAATACATTTGAAATTTTCTAAAAATAATGTGATCCTATTTAATATCTTTGTTGTTATTTGGCAAAAAATCAAGCAACGTATTTTTATTCTAGCAGTGGCATATGATCAAGGGCACCATCAGCAATTAAATCGACACTGTAATTGCAAAGTAATTGTTCTCTAATCAGACATCAAACAAGCAACACCATCAGAGTGTTTATACCCAAATCACTCTAGGTTAGTCTAATTCATCTCTCGTTTAAGTCAATGACCAGACTCAGTTCAATACTGAACAGATTTGAAAAAGCTACCCTTAAGTCTTTCAACAACAAAACAGGTAAATATGACAAGGTACCAAAGTCTCTTCTCCATAGAGGCAAATAAGATGTTCTAGTAAAATGCCTATACATTCATGAATGCTGCACGCCCCTGAAGGCTGGGGGCAGGCGGGGCACGGCAAGCTCCTGCAGGCAGTGGAGGCAGGAGCACGGTGGCGGTGAGCAGTGAGCTCCCACAGGCAGCCACAGTGCTGTTGGCAGCGGGGGCGGGGGGGGGGGGCACGCGGCGAGGAGGGGGTAAGCACCAACCACGGTTAGCAACCACCTGCAGCAATTGGGGACTGCCCGCAGATGCTGCCAGTGGTGTTGATGGCAGGGGGGAGGTGGGGTGGCGAGCAAAGACCACCCGCAGGCATCGCCAGCCGTGTCGGCAGCGCCTTTTTGCAGGGCATGCACTGCGAAGCTCAGGGGGTACACATGCACCCGCATGCACCCCCTACGCATCGCCAATGTATTCATTTATATTAATTAGGCTGCATTACAAAGCCGATCCTAGCAATGAGGAAACCAACAACATTTAATGGCCAGTATTATCCATAGCCAGCATGTTATAGGTTGAATGGATAGTTCGATCCATACTTTCTTTTGTACTATTCATCAGATAGACCAGCAATAATATATCTTTTCTCTGAAAGGCCTCAAAGCAAACTATTTCAAAGGCAGGAAGAACTGAATACCTGAAGCTTTCTAATTACAGAGTTTGAGATATGCACTGCAGATTATTAAAATAAATGATATAGGTGAATTATCAGAGGAGAGAGCGGGGCTGAGAAACCATATATAGTGCACTAATCCCAAATGTTTGTTTTGCATTCTTTGAACCTTTTAAGATGACAGGTTCTGATCAACTGCTTCCCTCAGAGGCTGGCAACTTTCCTGCACTAGCATTTAATTTCTGTTTGATGTTCTCAACTTTGTGTCAATGTACAAACTACTGTTAAAATATATAGCAGCGATTAAAATAATTCATCCATCTGGTTATAATTAAAGGCCAAGTTCAATGTAATGACAACTTTATCTAGCAAAGCCAGCTCTCATCTTTAAAATGAAATGTGTCTCTTCAAAAAATACCCATTTTTTTCTTGGGAGGAAGGGCGGGGGGAGGAGTGGCTTATTGCTACAGTCTTTCAATAAGAGTAAATTTATTAAAACTTAATTCATAAAATAATCATAATTACTTACGTGTAAAGATAAAACAGAAATAAGACAGGAATTGTAAGCATAACTTTTTTGCCCGTGATATTTCATCATAAAACAAAAGTTCCCAGTGGACTGCCCAAAGTATCATGGGAGATTAGTGAATTCAATCTCAGGAGTTTTAACGCAAGAACAACCACAAGGATTTTGGAAAATAACAAACATTCAGGCAGTACTACATAACAGTACTGATGTGGTACGTGACTCATGATCCATTCCTGGGCCTTCTGTAGCCAAGGGCAAACCCCCAATCTAATACAAATGAGTAGGATCAGATTTTCACTCAGGAGGATGAATGCAGAAGCAAAACACATATTTCTATCCAACAGACTCTCCCTCCCCTGTTGCCACTCCAAACACCTTTCCCTCCCCAGTCTGTCATTCTCTCCCTTAGCTGATCTGACCCCTCAACCAATGTGCTGTATGCCAAACACAGCAGCTGTCCATGCCACTTGTGGCACACAGGGCAGAGGTGGCCAACCCCACAACATATATTAAGATGACAGATGGTTGGATTTTGCACCAGTTATGCCATCGGGAGTTCTTCTGTTGCCTTGAAAGAGAACAGAATCAAGCCCTGGAACATGACAGTATGAACTATAGCATTGTTTTTTGATTCATTGGCAATACCAAGAAATAGAGGGATGAGGACAGAATTTTTTTTCAGTCTAATTGAAACAATTCTTTTGAACTTTTCAGCACAGAAAAAAGTTATAAAAGTTTAATTCTGTGAAACAAAAAGTGAAATGATTTAAGTTGTTTAAAATTAAATTGTTTTGATTTTGAGAAGTTTGTAGATCTTTTTTTTTTTTTTTTAACTTCAGGAGTGGTAGAAACAAAAACCCTTTTCCCAATGAAAACTTAAAATGTTTCATTTAGAAAATTTCAGAAGTCAACAAAACAAAACATTTCAACACACTCAGAATCTTGGGGCTTTGCTTTACGTCAGTGGGGGCCAACCTTCTTGGCCTGCATGCCACAAATTATCCCTGTACCCTCCCCAAATACCACTCTGATCCCTTTACCTTACCCTTATCCATTTCTGCTCCCTGCCCTCTCTGACACTGTGCTGTCTGTCTGCTCCCCAGTCTGTTATATGTCACATGCAGAGACTGCCCGTGCCACTTGTGGCGCCCCTGCCACAGGCTAGCCACCCCAGCTTTACATTTTGGTAGGAACAATTGGGCAAAACTAAAAACAATTGTGAAACATTATTTTTAAAAATAATGCTTCAACTAAAAATATTTGCCCACATATACTTGAGAAGTTTGCTCTACTGTAGACAGATCTAGGATTTCAGAAAGAAATGGGTATAGATGGTGTGGTGCCTCATCACATTTAACACAATACCTGTTTCGCCAGTTAAAAAGTAACTATAAGCAGGGGCTACATTATTCAGTTTAAGATGGAAGCAAAAACAAATATAACTTTATTGGAATGTGCATTACCTTACTATATCATATATTACATATAAAAACACAATCTAGGCAAACAATAAATCAAAAAATGTTGTTTCATTAGTGCGCCCGCCTCTGTTCCAGGAGGTGCTCCCGGGCAACTCTTGCGCGGGCGGCTGACCGGGCCTGCCCTGCTCTCACTGGGGAGTCCCTGGAACTCGCCGGCCGCGGTCGTGGCTGGGCCTGCGGCAGGGGTGTCCCCCTCGCTGCGGCCTCCAGCACTGAAGCGCCCCTGGGCGGGCTCACACGGGGCTCCGACCTCCCCTACACCCCGGCCAACGCCACCTTGGGTCGTGGACCTTCCGTCCCTCGTCCCCGAGCGAAGACTGAGCGTCAAGGGCCCTCTCTGCCCTTTGCGGCTCTCTTCCCCGACACCCCACCGGGACCTCTGCCCGGTCTTCCCTGGTTCCCTCGCCGGGTTCCCTCCGACTCTATCCCGGTTCCCTCACCGGAACTCCCGCTGGCTCCAACCCGGTTCCTTCACCGGAGTCTCCCGCCAGCTCCAATCTGGTTCCTTCACCGGAGTCTCCCGCCGGCTCCCCAGAGCCTCTGCCAGCTCGTCCCCCGTTACCTCACCGGTGAATCCAGCTGGCCCTCTCTCTAGGCTCCTCCTCGGGGCTTCTGCCGGCTCCTGCGTCAGTTTCGCCGCTCTTCTCCGGCGGCGCAGCTCTCCCCGCCTCCGTTGCTCCCAGCGCGGCTACAGCCTGTTCAGCCCACGGTCAAAGCCCCTTGCGGGGGCCCGGTTCCACTCCCGGGCTTCCTCCCGGGCTCCGCATCCTCCCACCGCGCGCCCCTTCTCTCCTCGGAGCCGCCTTTTATTTCCGCGGAGCAGCGCCTCTCGCTGACGTCGCTCCGCCTCAGCTGTATGAAAGCGCGGCTAACGAGCCGCGCGGGTGGTTCCCTGGCCTGCACGCCGCCGCTGCTCCCCTCTCCTGCGGAGCATACGTAAGTGTTCCCCCCGGCCCTGGGCCGGGGACTCCCTCTAGTCCCGTTGTCCCTGGGACATAACCCCCCCCCCCTTAAGATGCCTTGGGGCGCTGCTTTGTTTCCCCTGCGGGTCGTACCTGTAGGGTCGGTCCACCCTTTCCCTGGATCCTCTCGGTCCCCGGCCTGGTCTTCATTTCCACACCTAGATAAGAAGTCCGCCACGGTGTTGGTTTTCCCGGGTCGGTATGTGACGCGGAACTTATACGGTTGGAGTGCTAACGCCCACCGGGTGATCCGCGCATTAATCGGACTTGGCCATACTTAGCCACTTCAGTGGAGCGTGGTCCGTCACTAGTGTGAATTCTCGGCCCATCAGGTAGTACCTGAAGTAATCCACCGCCCACCGAATTGCCAGGCACTCGCGCTCAATAGTGGCGTACCTTTTTTCTGCCGGCAGTAGTTTGCGACTCGCATATGCCACAGGTCTTTCGCCCCCTCCCTCTTCTTGGGTGACGACTGCGCCCACCGCCGTCTCGGAGGCGTCTGTCTGCAAGATAAAGGGTTTTTGAAAGTCAGGGGTATGGATTATGACGTCTTCGCATAATGCCCTCTTAAACTTTTCAAAACTTTGTCTCATCTCCTCCGACCACCTGACTATTCCCGTTTTCCGCCCTTTGAGGGCCCCCGACAGGGGTGCTGCTAACTCTGCAAAATGGGGTACGAACCACCTATAATAATTGGTTAGTCCCAGGAAGGACCGTAACTGGCGACAATCTTGTGGGGCCGTGAAGTTTCAGATAATTTCTACTTTGTCGGCCAACGGTTTAATTGTGCCCCTGCCGACCAAGAACCCTAAATATTTTGTTTCTTTCTGCGCAAAAGCACACTTCCAAGGATTCGCGGTTAGGCCGACGCGTCTCAACTCTGTGAGGACAGCCCGAAGGACTCCCATGTGTTGTTCCCACATCCGGGTGTATATGATGATGTCGTCTATATACGCGGCCGCATATTCGGTGTGGGGTGCCAGGATTTGATCCATCAACCGTTGGAACGTTGCGGCGGCGCCGTGCAATCCAAAAGGCATCCTAACAAATTCGTACAGCCCCCACGGGGTGCCGAACGCCGTTTTCTGCCGGTCTCTCTTGGCTACCGGAATCTGCCAATATCCCTTGGCCATGTCAAGGGTCGATATATACTGTGCGTCTCCTATCTTTTCCACCAGCTCTGCCATGTGGGGCCTGGGGAATGCATCAAAGACCGCCATGGCGTTCAAGCGCCGGTAGTCCACGCACAGTCTTAATGATCCGTCCGGCTTACACACAGGTACCAAGGGGCTTCTCCAGGGACACTCCTAGCTGCAACATGGACTCAACCTCCTTGTGGATCATTTCCAGGAGATGGTGGGGAATGGGTCGCCATCTCTCCCTCACTATTACTCCGGGGGGTGTTTTTATGGTGTGGCACGCATCCCGAACCCAGCCAGGCTCTTCACAAAAGACCTCTCTGAATTCGTCTATCAGGGTTCGGGCCTCTCGCTGTTGTGCCAGAGTTAATTCCTTCCCCAGCCTGACTGGGGTATCTTCTGGAGCAGGCTCCATCCCTCTCTGTGGCCCTTGGGGGCCTAGTTCTTCGTCCTCAGCCTCGGAAAAGGCTGCCCATCCCTCGGGATCCCGCCATTGCTGCAGGAGGTTCACATGGTAGATCTGTTTCTCCTGGAGGTGTCCGGGTCGGTGAACCTCATAATCTATGGGCCCCACCTGGCGGAGGATCTCGAACGGCCCTTGCCACTGTGTTAGGAGCTTACTGGTGGATGTAGAGAATAATACCAGGACCCTCTGCCACGGTTCGAATTCTCGCTCCTTGGCCCGGCGATCGTACTGACCCTTTTGGCGGGCTTGGGCTTCCCTAAGGTTCTCGTGGGCCAGGTCCTGGGCCAACCTCATCCTCTGTTGGAATGTCTGCTGGTAGGTCCTCGGCTCCTGGGAGGGCCCTTCTCCTTGCTCCCATCCTTCTCTTAGGACCTGTAATAGGCCCGGCGGGCGATGCCCCAATACCAGCTCGAACGGTGAAAACTTCGTGGATTCTTGGGGGGTGTCCCTGAGAGTGAATAGTATTAGGGGGAGGAGGAGGTTCCATTTCCGGGGATCCCCCTGTATGCACCGGCGCAATGCCTGCTTTATGGTTCCATTAAGGCGTTCCACCAGCCCGTTGGTCTGGGGATGGTAGACCGAGGTGCGGAGCTGCTTTATCTGAAGGGTCTGGCATACCGATCTTAAAACCCCCGACATGAAATTCTTCCCCTGGTCTGTCAGGATTTCTTGTGGAATCCCCACTCGGGTTATCCAATTTATTAGCTCCTCCGCGATACGCGGTGCCATCACTGTTCGCAGGGGAATCGCCTCCGGGTATAGGGTGGCATAATCTACGATAACTAGAATATATCGGTGACCCGAGCTACTGCGGGGCACAGGGCCCACGACGTCTAACGCGATTCTCGCGAACGGGGTGGTAATAATAGGCATGGACTGGAGGGGGGCCCGAGGAGGGCGTTCGGTTCTTGTCTTTTGACAAATGGGGCAGGCCGCACACTGGCGGGCTACTTCCTCCCTCATCCCGGGCCAAAAGAACCATCTGCTCACCTTCGCGAGGGTTTTGTCCCGGCCCAGATGCCCCCCTACTGGGCTCGCATGCGCCAACTGCCAAATAGCCTGGCGGAATTGGGCGGGCACCACTAGCTGCGGGCCCTCGGCCTCCTCCCCCCTGTCCCCCTGTAGGCGGTACAGGAGTCGATCCCTTACCTCGAAGTGGGCCTGTCCTTCCTGTGCCGATGTAGGGGCCCTTTGGGTACCCTGGGCCTGCTCTCGGAGCGCCCCAATCTCCGGATCCTTTTCCTGGGCATCACGGAACAGGAGACTACTTGTGAGGTTGTCGAGGTCCAACATATTCGCCTCATCAGTTGGCCCCTCGTCTCCTTCCAGCTCGCCCAACCAGCCCTCTCGGCCCTGGATCCTTTTCCGGGCCGCTTCTGCGTCCCTTACCCTGTCCAGGACGTCATATATCGGTGCCCAGTCGCGCCCCAGGAGCATTTCACAGGCTAACCGGGGCACCGTGCCCACCAGGAGTTCTCCCTGATGTTCCATTACCTGTAGGTGGACCCATTGGCGCTCGGTCTGCTTCGCATCCCCATGGAGGCAGGCAATTCTCACGGGGGCCGCTGTCCTCCGACCATGCGGTGGCATCAAATCCTCCCTGATGAGGGATTGGGCGCATCCCGAATCCAAGGTAGCTTGCACGGGGCGGCCTTCCACCCACGCCATGACAACCGGGCGCTTCCAAGCCGCGTTCCCTCCGCCGACCACATAACTGCAGTCCATAGGCTCGCTGAGGTTTTGGCCTCGCCACCGCTCCTCTGGGGCTCTTGTTCGGTTATCGGGGGCCCATCGTTCCATGGCCTGCCGCGGGCACTCTCTGGAAAAATGGCCCTTCTGCCCGCACCGGAAGCACACCATATCCCTGGGAGTCCCTCGGTCGGGTGGACATCTGTGTTCCGGTTCTTGTGGGGCCGCCACCAAGGGTCCCTGGCTCCTTCTCTCCCTGGGGTAATATGCCTCCGAGGCAGCGAAAGCTTCGGCCAACCTCAGAGCTTCCTCACAATTCCGTGGGGTGTGCTGCCGGACCCATCGTTGCGTCCGCTCCTCTAAGTCATTCTGGAACTGCTCCAGGATGATCTGGTCGGCGAGGGCCTCCCGGTCCTGTCCTGCTGGGCTCACCCACTTATCCAGCAAGTCGCGCAACTGTTGTAATAACACTCTTGGCTGTCTTATTTCGTGGCCCTTCTTAGCTCGGAATCGTCGCTGGTAGTGTTCGGGGTTGATCTCTAAGCGATACAAGATGGCCTCCTTCACGGACTCATAGTCCAGGGCATCCTCCCTCGACAGGGCCCGATACGCGGCTTGGGCCTTGCCCACTACTAAGGCCCCCAGCTGGCTGGCCCAGTATCTTTTATCCAACCCTATCATGAGGGCATGCCGTTCAAAGGCCTCAATATACGCCTCCGGGTCATCCTCTTTGGTCATCTTGGGCATCTTAAAGGATGCCAAGCTGTGCTGGCGCCATTCTTGTTGCTGGTCCAACATCTGTTGCTGCGCGCCCAGAATCTGGGTCAGCAGTTGCACGTTCTGCCCTAGCATATCAACGGGGCCTATAGCCGGGGCCTGCATGTCGGCGTAAGTCGCCAGGTCGGGGTTCTCCATCATCCCACCACTGCCACCACGTTGCGCCCGCCTCTGTTCCAGGAGGTGCTCCCGGGCAACTCTTGCGCGGGCAGCTGACCGGGCCTGCCCTGCTCTCACTGGGGAGTCCCTGGAACTCGCCGGCCGCGGTCGTGGCTGGGCCTGCCGCAGGGGTGTCCCCCTTGCTGCGGCCTCCAGCGCCGAAGCGCCCCTGGGCAGGCTCACACGGGGCTCCGACCTCCCCTACACCCCGGCCAACGCCACCTTGGGTCATGGACCTTCCGTCCCTCGTCCCCGAGCGAAGACTGAGCGTCGAGGGCCCTCTCCGCCCTTTGCAGCTCTCTTCCCCGACACCCCGCCGGGACCTCTGCCCGGTCTTCCCTGGTTCCCTCGCCGGGTTCCCTCTGACTCTATCCCGGTTCCCTCACTGGAGCTCCCGCCGGCTCCAATCTGGTTCCTTCACCGGAGTCTCCCGCCGGCTCCAATCTGGTTCCTTCACCGGAGTCTCCCGCCGGCTCCAATCTGGTTCCTTCACCGGAGTCTCCCGCTGGCTCCCCGGAGCCTCTGCCAGCTCGTCCCCCGTTACCTCACTGGTGAATCCAGCTGCCCCTCTCTCTAGGCTCCTCCTCGGGGCTTCTGCCGGCTCCCGCATCAGTTTTGCCGCTCTTCTCCAGCGGCGCGGCTCTCCCCGCCTCCGTTGCTCCCGGCGTGGCTACAGCCTATTCGGCCCACAGTCAAAGCCCCTTGCGGGGGCCCGGTTCCACTCCCGGGCTTCCTCCCGGGCTCCGCGTCCTCCCACCGTGCGCCCCTTCTCTCTTCGGGGCCGCCTTTTATTTCCGCGGAGCGGCGCCTCTCGCTGACGTCGCTCCGCCTCAGCTGTATGAAAGCGCGGCTAACGAGCCGCGCGGGTGGTTCCCCGGCCTGCACACCGCCGCTGCTCCCCTCTCCTGCGGAGCATACATAAGTGTTCCCCCCGGCCCTGGGCCGGGGACTCCCTCTAGTCCCGTTGTCCCTGGGACAGTTAGTCCTGTAGTCATTAGAATTAAATGTACATCTCTTTTTTCAGATTTATAAAACAAAATCTAGCCACCCATACTTCGCTGCAAGTTATTTCTGCACCTGAGTTCACGTCCCTACACCTGATTTAACATTTTTAGCCAGTTAAAAACAGTCTGCATGGCTTTGAAATAGGAATTATATTACCAGGAACAGACAGCAGAACTGCAGAAGAAAGGCTAGCTTGATTAGTGGAACATCAAGGCTAGGGACAGACATTCAAAAAGTCTGAGCCTTGAATTGATTTAGTCTTTGCAGATTAGTCTAATCTGGCTAAGCTAAATCACTTTGTAACTGCCCAGACATCCCCTCTGGACTGAAAAAATTCAGGCACATGCCTGCAGTGGCTCAGCCTAAAAGCCGGGGAATGCTACAGCATCCCTCCCTTTGATTCTACAGAGCTGAGCTGAGGGGGGCATGGCCAGGCCCTGGCAGGACCCTCTGATTATTCCCCACGCCCGTCCCGAGCTGCCCACCAGGGAATGTTTATCACCCCAACTCAGTGTTTATCAACCCATTAAGAAAACAAAGCCTCTCTCTATTAACTAATGGAGCTCTTCTTAAACAGCTGTTCCAAGGAAGGACATTAAGCTACCTGGTGATTAACTCCAAAAAGTCTGTCTCCCTTTTTCATCTCCCACAGCATGGACTGCAGCCAGCATACGGTCTGCTAGCTAATGCTGAGGTGTCTGAGTAAGGCAGAGAGAAGCAGGGAATAATCCCTGCTTAGCAGGGAAAAGCCAGGCAGACTCTGTGCCTGCAAGTCTCTGCCAGAGCTGCAGCCAAGGAGCAGAGGGGAGGGGCCAGCCCTTCCGTGGAGCAGAGAGCACCACCCATCCCAGAGAGCATGCTGGGATGCTGGAGGAGTCTGGTTTATCCTAAACCAGCAAGAGGTCTGGGACAGACATTGCATTAACCGGTTTGAGCCAAATCAGTTAAGTCTGATACGACATTTAACCAGGTTTATCTCAAACTGGTTTCAGCCATTTTCAAACTGGTTTATGTGCACTGAACATCTGTTCTGTTACAGGTTTAAACCAGTTTTTGATCACTTAAACCAGTTTATGTGTAGGATTACCATACCATACATCCAGGTTTTCCTGGACATTTCTTCTTTTTTGGACCTCTGTGCTGTGTCTGGTTGGGTTTTTAAAATAAGACGAAACGTCCAGGTTTACTGCTGTCTGGGTCTGGCTGCTCCAGACTAGGAGCAGCAGGCAAGCTGTCGGGGGGCTGTCAGGGGTCATGTGCTCCCTGAGTGGGCTCCAGAGAGAGAGGGAGAGAGAGAGAGCAGGCATGCAGGAGCTGCTTGGCCTGGGCAACAGGGCTGGGAGGGGCAGGGGGGCAGGGACTGTGGGTAGGAAGTGAGGGGCACTGGCAGGGCTGGGGGGCAGGGCTGGGGGCTGCAGATCTGGAATGAGGGGCACCAGCAGGGCTGGCAGGGGGCAGGGGCTATAGGTTGGGAGTCAGGGGCACCAGCAAGGGGTGGGGACATAGTACTGCTGTTTGGGAATGAGGGGCATTGGCAGGGCTGGGGTCATTGGGTCCAGAGTGAGGGGCAGCAGCAGGGCTGGGATGTGGCATGTCAATGAGGGGAAACAGAATGGGCAGGGGCAGGGCACCAGCATGTCGCCTTCCCCTCCCCCCCCTACCATCATACTCCAAGCTTTGAAAGAAAAAAAAATTCAGGACCAGGGTGAAAAGCTAATTAGCACTGCCTCCCAGCCAAGCCAATGTAGCTCCACTCCTGTTAGGGAGCCAGCGTGCACACTGCAGTGTAAATATGCTTGTAAGCATACCAGGAACTCCAGCCTTTAGGTGCCTAAATACAGCTTTGGGATCCTAAAGTTGGGGGTGGGGAGGTTGTTTTTAACATTGGCCTTCATTCCCGGTTCATCTTCACCTCTTTGGCAAAAACTGCCAGTCAGCACTGTTAATAAAGGGCTGAACTATGAAGTCACAATCAGTCATTATGAAATGAGGAAATAAATTGTTTATCACTTTTCTCAAGAGTTTTGGGAGCTGTAGATTAAGGCAGTATTTAAAGTGCCAAATGTTATTATTTTTTCAGGCTCAAAATTACAAATAGACAGACCTTGCCCCAAAGACCTTATATTCTACAAAGACAGGGAAAAGGGTGTGGAGAGCTGAAAAGACTTGTCCAATGTTACTTGGCAGGTCAGTGGTTCAAATAAACTGAGAAATCACCCAATCCGAGTCTTTAAAGATATTTGGTTCCATGAAACTTGACTCTACCTGTTTTAACCAAGTCAAGAAGTAGGCTGAAGGAAATGTGGCCTGTTTAATATAGCAATGTTCTCACTAATGGCTGATGGAGGGACTTGATGAAATGAAGAACAGCATCTGCTATAGTTATCTCTAAGAAAGATTTCCATCCACCCTGGCTTTGGCTTAAATGCATTCCTGTTGAGGGTGAAGTCCCTTTCATTAAACTAAGATAATAGGTTTAATATACTAAAGGAGAGCTCCCTTGTTTGAACCCAGATTAGGACCTGCCTAATAAGCCCATACAGAGGAGTGCAAGGAGAGCTAGGAGGACTATAGATATGGTGCAAAACACCCGATGCAGACACACTACTCTGCTTCTCATATATGTGACTTGATGGGGGAACCTCAGCACTAACTCTCACCATGGTGGCCCAGTCAGCTCAGTTTTGCACAGCAGAAGGAATCATCTACATCAAGTATATAAGGCTGGGGCAGGTTACATCTTCCCATTGGAGCTAGGGATCGGGAAAAGGAGTGGGATGCAAGGGCTTTTCTACCATACTCCTCTGTGCCACACCTGGGATTGCTGCCAAGAAGAAGACCCTGTTCTCTTGCTCCTGCTCAGCGTAGGCCAAATCCTGGAAATGAGGCAGTGTAGTCCACTTAGCATGGCCCTGAGTGCATGTCACAATGCCTCAGGTACTCTGTCTCAGGTACACTTCTGAGCACAAGGCTCCAGCCCACTCTAAAATAGCTATATGCCTTGTTCCCTAATATACTCTACTTAGAGCAGCAGTGAATGGGTGGGTTGTGCTTCTCAGTGGCAATCCCAGGCACAGTCCTGGAGCCTGGGCAGACAAGTCCTAAGTGACAACCTGGTTCCTGGTTTGCTTCTCGAGCAGCACAGCTCCACAGCGCTCTTTATACAGGGCTTGTGGCCAAGCCACATCTTAGCCTGACATCTTACCATTCAAGCCATACGTAAGCTGTATCTCACCTGGCACCAGACTGCAATACATTAAATGGCGTACTAATGAAACAATGTTAAAAGAATGTCATTAAGGGTGCAAAGCAAGTGCTCAAAAACAGGAAATGACAAAAAGAAGGGTACTTGGCTCAACCTTAATTCAGCCCTATGGTGCAGGGGCATCATGATGTCATCTTTAATATATATGATCACAATATCACCTACCTGGTATATGATCACAATATCATCCACCTCACATGGGTAAAAGTCATGTGTCACCCCCTCCCCGATAGTTCAAAAGCCATACTTTAAGGAAGTATATTTTGGTTCTCTTTTCTTTGCCTTCTTGCTTTTGAGCCTTTAGGATTCACACCAAGAAATCTTCCAAACTTTTGACAGAAACCAAAAAGGCTGGACACACTTTTTTTTTTTTTTTTTTTTTTTAATGGAAGCTGCATTTTTCCCAATTACTCATTTCTGGTATCTGAGACTTTAAATAAAAGCACCAAATATCACAAGACTTGTGACAGAGCTGAGAGAGCTGGCAATGCTGATAGGTATTTATTTCCTAAAGAATCCCTGCTTTTTTAATGTGCAGAATCCAGTGCTTTGAAGTTTTAAAATGACCTCTACCTCAGTATTTCTTTGTCTGAGTTGGGTCCAGGAGCACAGAAACACAGAGAGGCTGAGATTTCCAGCTGGCCCAGCTGAAACCAGGAATCAGGGAAAAATCTCATGAGAAGCCATGGTCTTGTGAGATTTCTAGCCTGATATCCAGACCAACTTGAGGTGACCTTTCCATAAGCACTAAAAAACAAACAAACAATAGTAACAACAATAATAATAACAACAATAACAATAATAATAATAATGTTTGGCTCTTCTCCTAATTCAACATCCTGACCCTATTGCTGAGTGAAACCCATGCTAAACATTAGTCAAAGCAAAGGCAGAAAAGCATGACATCCACAAGATGTAAATAATGCGGTTGTTTAGGGAATACTCTCTCTACTGCATACTCCATATTGGCTAATAATTACATGCAGATATACTAATGTCTTTTCTGTGCTAAAAGCTATTTCACAGCATTTGTGGCCTTAAAAGTTTAACCTCAGAATCTCTTATAGAACACTCTTTCATGGGTTAAATCTGATCTCAATTGTCAGAGCACTGTGGAAAGGACCAACCCAATGAATTGTAGAGGGAAGAGAATGACTTTTTAGCTGGCAAATGTAAAAAGAGCTACAGTACTGCAGGAAACCCCCTTCCTTACTTTCACCAATCTATTTTTGAGCTAGAATCTGGCATTCCGTAAGTAGTTCCACTGACTTCAATGGGAAAACAATGAGTAAGATACTACTGAGTGTGAGCAAGGGTATTAAATGCTGGCTTCTCAGGGTTTTCTATGGGTATAGCTACACAAGAGCTTTGTCTTGCCACAGAGGCCATAAGCCTTACCTATCTATTCCCTTTCTAAGCATGCCTGGTGGGCAGAGACAATCCCAGCAGGGTGTGAGGCCCACCTCCCTGTCCCATAATACACTTACACTGGGGAGTAAAAGCCCTGGCGCAGCAGATGTGGTGGGAGGGGTGGCAGCCAGAACTTCTGGCCAAAATAGGCAAAGAGATGTCCAACCCGCTGTGCAGCAGGGTGGGTTACACTTCAAATGCAGCAGCTGTGTCCTCTCCACCCAGGTTTGTGGGGCCCCCCAAAGCGTGGGGCTTGGGGTGGTTGCCCTAAGTTGCCCCCCCAACACCACCCATGGACAGCCCTGCTGGGTAGGTAACCTCCCCAGAGTGCTCAAAACATGGATTTCTGGCACGTTCAAAAGGGTGCTTTCTGATGTCCTCACTGTTCCACATAGACAAAGCGAGCCGGTGAGAAGCAGACATCCAGAACAATAGTCAATCAGGCAGCCGCTGTCTGTGAATGATAACAGTAATATGCAACTGATGCAGAATATTCACTGCCATAGCCACATCTCCATGTATTTGCTACCCAAAAAAGTCGAGGTTTAGGGTCATGACTCCCAAACTCTGCCTTGCTCCTGCGCTGCATTTGCAAAGGAGTACAAACACTGCAGAAAGTTTGATTCACTAGAGCCCATTCAAGGTTCAGCTGTTTTTAATTTAGCTAAATATTCAAATGAATCATTTGATCTTGTAATTTTTAATCCAAGAAAAACCTCTGCATGTAAATTTTTTGTGGTTTGTTTCCAGCTGCTATTGAATTGACAGTCAGCAGCAGAACGTGAAGCAAGCGTGCAGTACAAACACATGGGACCCCCTGCAAAATTTATATTCAGGGTCCCATATATTTAGGAGCTGTACTCCTCCCTAGAACCAGGGTGTAGGGAGGCTCCTTAACACACATTCCTTGGGGCTGTGTTCCTGGAACCCAGCTGTGACTATCATATCGTGGAAAATGGGAGTCAATCTACAACTTGCTTAGTTTCTCTCCTTACAGTATATCCAAAAATGTTCCTTCTCATCCACTCTGACAATTCATTATTGGAATCCAGGTTCTTGTTCAAACTGATCCATCAAATCTCAAGAAAGCAGAGCTCCCAGGAATAGATTTTTTGAGAAGCCAAACAAGTACAGTAGTATGCAAAAAAAGGCATTGTTCTTGAACAAGACCACCTCCACTGTGCCAACTCACACATATGTTAGAAATGGACAGATGTTTTACACAGAATCATGAAACAATTCCTTTAGTCCAGTGATTTTCAACCTGTGGTCTGCAGATCCATGGGAGTCCACAGACAATGTATAAGAGGTCCACAAAAAATTACTATGATCAATCAAAAGTAGTCCAAATCCTGTTCTCCTGTTACAAAATACATCACCATAGAGTTAACAAGCACCCTTACTGGCAGTCTCTGCATGGCCGTAGAAATGAACTACTCCTCAGAAGTGGGCTGTCTGGTTCTAGATGAAGAGACACTGGGAAAGTAGTATGGGGAAGTTTGCTTGACCATACCAAACTTCTCCAAAAGAGAAAGACCCTCACCTAACCCTGACAGATAGCAGAGGGAGTGCTTCTTCTTCCAGGGTTGTCAGTCTGACAGTAGGGTACACCTATCCTCAATAAAATGGTTTGCAGTCCCTCTTCCAGCTAGTCCAGAACCTCCTGCTTGAGGTTCCCAGTCCCTCTTCCAGCTGCACCTTTCTTCAAATCTACACAGACACAAACACTGGCCCTATCAAGTTGCAAGACACTTGTGATAGTGACAAAAACAACCTCTCCTCTGTCCAGAGTGAGGAAGCTCAACTAGGGGCTGCTCTGTAATCATAGGCCCTCCTTCTACTCCCTCATCATTTCAGAAATCTCAGAAGAGTTTCTGTGCAAACCAACTGCCACCTTCTTGGACTTCATGGAGCAGTGGCACTGTCCATGGCTTTTAGCTGAGCATGTGTGTCCTGTTCCCTGGTTTTTAAACCTGTGACATTCGTTTCCATCCTTGTTTTTTTCCACTGTTTATACCAAGAATTCAACTGCATTCTGCACCTCAACCCACAGCGGAGGGGAGGAGTTTCAATTGCAGAGGGTGATCAACACACCAACAGGTATGAACCTCTTGCAGCCCCAGCAGAGCCTGTTAAGCTGCCAGCTCCTACAGCCAACACGGGCTCAACTGTAGCTACCGCCCCTGGTCTCCCTAAGACAAAAGGCAAAGTGTTTGTCGTGGGAGACTCCATCTTGAGGGGGACTGAGGAGGCAATCTGCCGCCCTGACCCCTTAGCCCAGGAAGTCTGCTGCTTCCCAGGAACCCATATCTGAGACATTGTGGAGAAGATCCCTGAGCTCCTCCAGCCCACTGACCACTACCCTATGCTCCTTATCCATGTGGGCACAAATGATACGGCATGGAGCAATCCCAGCCGGGTCATGAGGTGCTACAGGGATTTGGGAGGGGGGCTAAAGGGTTTGGGAGTGCAGGTGGTATTTTCCTCAATCCTCCCAGTCTCGGGCTACAGGCTGAGGAGGGAGAGGAGGATCCAGGTAGCGAACCAAAGACTGCGGTGCTGGTGTCATCGGAAAGGCTTCGGCTTCCTTGACCACAGTCCACTCTTTGGTGAGAGAGACAGCGAGCTGCTGGGAAGGGACAGCCTCCTCCTCTCTCTGCTGGGGAGGAGGCTTTTCTCAGTCAGACTGGCTGACCTGCTCCACCAGGCTTTAAACTAAACCTGCCAGGGGATGGGTGCACTACTGCCACTGCTGGCCTGCTGAGCAACCCTTGCAAAGCCAGCAGGCCAAGGCACTTAAGGGAGCCCACCCCTGCCCCAGCCCTGGAACGAACTGTAGGCAAGGCAAGGACCCCCAAGGGGACACTTGCGTGCCTGTACACAAATGCCAGGAGCTTGGGGAATAAACAGGAGGAACTCATCCTCCTGCTAAATGCAAATAATTACGATGTTATAGGGATAATGGAGACCTGGTGGGACTCCACCCATGACTGGGCCACAGGTATACATGGCTATACCCTGTAGAGGAGGGATCAAGTGGACAAAAGGGGCAGGGGTGTAGCTCTGTATGTCAGGGAAAGCTACACTGGCACCCAGGGTGGACAACTGGAGACCCTCTGGGTTAAATCTGTGGGGAACACGGCACAGGGGACACAATAGTGGGAGTCTATCACAGACCTCCTGCCCAGAATCAAGAGCATGACCAGGAGTTCGCCAGGGAATTGGCTGAGGCTGCACGCACCCAGTGCATGGTTGTCATGGGAGACTTCAGCTACCCAGACATCTCATGAGAAGAGAGCTTGGCCAAATCCGAATGGTCGCAAAGCTTTTTCTCGTGCATGGATGAGCTCTATCTATCTGATGCAACAAGTCTACGGGCCAATGAGAGGTAAAGCGCTGCTCGACCTGGTACTAGCAATGGGGGACGACCTAATCAGTGACCTAACAATTGAAGAGAAGCTGGGTGACAGTGACCACGAGCTGATCACCTTCACCATCCGCCATAAAGCTGGCAAGTCAGTCAGCAATACAGAAGTCCTCGACTTCAGGAAAGCTGACTTCAACAAGCTCAGGAGGTTTGTCAGTGAGGCCCTAAGGGACCACCACCCAAAGGGGAGGGGAGTTCAGGAAGAGTGGTTGCTTCTCAAGGGAGTGATCCTGGATGCACAAGAAAAGTCTATTGTGTCTCAGAGGAAAGGCAGCAAAAGGGCACAGCAGCCCTCTTGGCTCTCCAGGGAACTAGCAGACCTCCTGTGTCTAAAAAGAAAGACCTACGAAGGATGGAGGACTGGATCCACCTCCAAGGAGGAATACTCTGCACTGGTCCAGACCTGGAGGGAGCAAACCAGGAAAGCCAAGGCTGCGACTGAACTCCAACTAGCTACAAGTATCAAGGACAATAAAAAGTCCTTTTTTAGATATGTGGGGAGCCGGAGGAAAAGCAAGGGCAACATTGGACCCCTACTAAACCAGATGGGACAACTGACGCTCAGGAAAAAGCCAAATTGCTAGATGGGTACTTTGCATCAGTTTTTCACCAGTCCCAAGGGACGCCCCTGCCCATTATGGGACAGGAAGGCCTGGGTGAGGGAGATTCCTTACCCTCCATCAGTGCTGACCTCGTGAAGGAACATCTTGGGAGGCTGGACACCTTCAAGTCAGCCGGCCCTTACAGTTTACACCCCAGGGTACTCAAGGAGCTGGCAAGCATCATAGCTCAGCCCCTGGCACGGATCTTTGAGAACTCCTGGTGCTCTGGTTAAGTATCCAAAGTTTGGAAGAAGGCCAACGTGGTGCCTATTTTCAAGAAAGGGAGGAAAAGTGGATCCAGCAAACTACAGGCCCATCAGCCCGACCTCTATCCTGGGGAAGGTCTTAGAAAAGATTATCAAAGAGACCATTCTTAACAGACTGGCTGATGGCAGAATCCTGAGGGATAGCCAGCATGGGTTTGTTGTGGGTAGGCCTTGCTTGACCAATCTCATTTCCTTTTATGACTAGGTGACCCATCACCTGGACAAGGGGGAAGAGATTGATGTTGTATATCTTGACTTTAAAAAAGCCTTCAATCTGGTATCCCACAATCACCTCTTAGCAAAACTGGCCAACTGCGGCCTTGGCTTCACCAAGATCCCCTGGCTGGGGAATTGGCTCCGCGGTAGGACCCAGATAGAAGGTGGTTGATGGAAGGTGGTTGAGGGAAGTCAATCGTCGTGGTGCTCTGTGACCAGTGGGGTCCCTCAAGGCTCTGTCCTTGGGCCAACACTATTCAGTATCTTCATTAATGATGTGGACATTGGCATCAGAAGTGGACTGGCCAAGTTTGCTGATCACACCAAACTCTGGGGTAAAGCGTCCACACCTGAGGACAGGAGGGTGATCCAGGCTGACCTTGACAGGCTCATAAAATGGGCAGATGAGAACCTGATGGTATTTAACACCGAAAAATGCAAGGTTTTCCACCTTGGGAGGAAAAACCCACAGCTTATAGGCTAATGCTTATAGGCTTGGCAGTGCTACGTTGGCTAGCACTACACACAAAAGGGACTTGGGGGTCATGATTGACCACAAGATGAACATGAGCCATCAATGTGATGCTGCGGCTAGTAAAGCGAGCAAAATGCTGGCTTGCATCCATAGATGCTTCTCAAGCAAATCCCAGCACATCATTCTCCCATTGTGCTTGGCTTTGGTGAGGCCACAGCTGGAGTACTGCATCCAGTTTTGGGCTCCACAATTCAAAAAGGATGTGGAGAAACTTGAGACAGTCCAGAGGAGAGCCATGCGCATGATCAGAGGTCAGGAAAACAGACCTTATGATGAGAGGCTGAGAGCTATGGGACTCTTCAGCCTGGAAAAGCGCAGGCTCGGGGTGATCTGATGGCTGCCTATAAGTTTATAAAGGGTGCTCAACAGGATCTGAGGGAATGTCTGTTCACCAGAGCGCCCCAAGGGATGATAAGATCAAATGGTCACAAACTCCTCCATGACCGTTTCAGTCTGAACATAAGGAAGAACTGCTTTACTGTCCGAGCCCCCAAGGTCTGAAATAGACTGCCACCAGAGGTGGTTCAAGCACCTACTTTGAACACCTTCAGAAGAAATTTGGATGTTTATCTTGCTGGGATCCTATGACCCCTGCTGACTTCCTGCGCCTAGGGCAGGGAGCTGGACTCAATGATCTTCCGAGGTCCCTTCCAGCCCTAATGTCTATGAAGTCTATGAAATGTAATCTAACCCTGTGGCCATGGCTCTCAACTCTCTACAGCACGCCTGTCTGTAACTTCCTAAGCCACATTGCCTCAAGGGCTTTCCAAAGAAAGGGAATAAAGGAAACCCTTCCCCAATCGTGTTCCAGCTCAGCCCTAGAGAATCGCCACCCCTCATGGTCTAACTCCAGCCCCTGCTCCCTTCTCCCTAAATGCCCACCTTTTACACTCCCTGGATACAGACCACAAGATCTCACAAAATTACTCCTTGCAGTGACCAAAATATAGGGAAAAGGATCTTAGTGAGAGGAATTTGGGGCTGTGTCCTTTCCCTCTAACACATCTTGTCAGGGTTTCTCTTGGGCAGCATCCAGGGAGTCCATGGACTCCTGCACAGGGCAATAAATACTGTCCACCATTCTGCACTCAACATCCTCATCTAATTTCCTTATTCTGCATCTTTGACTTGCACTTCCATTCCTGGTATCTTTTTCAGTGGTCACAAATGATCAGGAAACCTATGGTCTCTGTTGCTCCTCCTTCACTCAAGGGGGCAGACCCCTATTTCCTAAAATCCAAATACACTAGTTCTGTGGCAGAACCTAGAATGTAGTCATCTGTAGTGGGCCAAGATGTTGCCTCTCTTTGACCTCCACCAGTCTCTTGTTGAGGTCCTGGTTGCATCTCTTCTTTCTGCACATCTTCCCTCATGCACTCCTTTGTGCTCTCCTTCCCTGAGTCCCCACAAAATTTAAAGACCTCCTTATCAATCTCTTCTTAGCACTGGCCAAAATGGCTGTTTTTCAGACCAGATAGATGGATGGATGAAGACCAAAACACTGAGGTAAGTGGGGAATTGGGTGACTTGGAGGAAGTTCAAGCAGGAGTGCACAACAGGTGAGGTGTTCTCATTTTTCCAGAGAAATCAGGGCAATCCACTAGTTACCTCAGGTGCCTCTACACAAATTCACAGAGCCTGGAAAACAAGCAGGAAGAACTGGAAGTCCTTGAACAGTCCCAGAACTATGACATGATTGGAATAACACAAACATGGTGGGATAGCTCACATGACTGGAGCACTGTCATGCATGGATACAAACTGTTCAGGAAGGACAGGCAGGGGAGAAGAGGAGGAGGAGTTGCACTTTATGTAAAAGAGCCATATGATTGCTCGGAGTTCCAGTATGAAGCTGGAAATATGCCTGTTGAAAGTCTCTGGGTTAAGGTCAGCGGGGAGAGCAACAAGGGTGATGTCGTGGTGGGGGGTCTGCCAGACCAGGAGAATGTGGTGGATGAGGCTTTCTTCAAACAGCTGACAGAAGTTTCCTAATTACAGGCCCTGGTTCTCATGGGGGACTTCAATCACCCTGACATCCAGCCTCTGGGAGGTCAGTACAGCAGTGCACAGGCAATATAAGAAGTTTTTGGAGAGTGTTGGGGACAACTTCCTGGTGCAAGTGCTGGAATGGCCAACTAGGGGCTGTGTCCTTCTTGACCTGCTGCTCACAAATAGAGAAACATTGGTGGGGAATGTAATATATTGGATGGTAACATGGTCAACAGTAAGCACAAGATGATTGAGTTCAGGATCCTGAGAAAAGGAAGGAAGGAGAGCAGCAAAGTAAAGACCCTGGATTTCAGAAAATCAGACTCTGACTCATTCAGGGATCTCATGGGCAGGATCACCTGGGAATCCAGTCTCAGGGGGAGAGGAGTCCAGGAGAGCTGGTTGTACTTAAAAAAAGCCTTACTGAGAGTGCAAGAACAAACCACCCTGATGTGCTAGAAGACTAGCAAGTATGGCAGAAGACCAACTTGGCTTAGCAGGGAACTCTTCAGTGATCTAAATCATTAAAGAGGAAGCTTATAAGAAGTAGAAACTTGGACAACAACTAGAGAGGAGTATAAGAATATTGCTTGGGCATGAAGGGATGAAGTCAGGAATGCCAAAGCTCACTTGGAGTTGCAGCTAGCAAGGGATGTGAAAAACAACAAGAAGGATTTCTACAAGTATGTCAGTAACAAGAGGAATATCAAGGAAAGTGTAGGCCCTTTACTGAATGGGGGAGGCAACCTAGTGACAGAGGATGTAGAAAAGGCTGATGTACTCAATACCTTTTTTACCTCAGTCTTCACAGGCATGATCAGGCCCCAAACTCTGAACCTGGCAGCACTGTTTGGGGAGGAGGTGAACAGCCAACTCAAAAAGAACAAGTTAGGGTAGGGTGAGCAAAATGGCAGATCCAGCCAGTGGCAGACTCCATTTCCCAGCAGCCCTTGCCCATCACTACAGCCGGTTCCCATGGAGACCCAAGAGCAGCTGCGCTGTGACAGCGTGGGGCCAAGGTTTCCATGGAGACTGGCCCCAGCAGCACTGGCAGGGCGCGCAGCTGGGCAAGGAGCTGCTCTGGGCAGCAGAGTGCACCTCTGCCCCAGCTCCAAACCACGCTGTCACTACTGCAAAATCCCAGCCCTGGAGAAGCTGTCTTTCACAGCCCCATTGCTCCTGGGGTCTCCACGGAACCAGCCACAGTGAAGCAGGCAAGGGCTGTTGGGAAATGAAGCCCGCTGTGGGCCTGATCCAGCCCACAAGCCAGCCTTTGCCCACACCTGGGTTAAGGACTATTTAGAAAATGTGGAGATATACAAGTCCACGGGGCCAGACACAATACACCCAAGGGTGCTGAGGGAGTTGGCTCATGTGATTGCAGAGCTTCTGGCCATCATCTTTGAAAATTCATGGTGATTAGGAGAGGTCCTAGATGACTGGAAAAGGGCAAATATAGTGCCCATATATAAGAAAGGGAAAAAGGAGAATCCAGGGAACTACAAACCTGTCAGCCTCACCTCAGTTACTGGGAAAATCATGGAATCCTCAAGGAATCCATTTCTAAACACTTGGAGGAGAAGAAGGTGATTAGGAACAGTCAGCATGGATTCACCAAGGGCAAGTCATGCTTGACCAACCTTCTGTGATGAGATGACTGGCTCTGTGGATGTGGGGAGACCAGTAGATGAGGTATAACTTGACTTTAGCAAGGCTTTTGATAACTGTCTCCCACAGCACTCTCACAGGCAAGCTAAGGAACTACAGTTTGGATTAATGGACTGTAAGATGGATAGAAAACTGGCTAGATCATCACTCAGAGGGTAGTTGTCAATGGCTTGATGTCTAGTTGGCAGCCGGTATCAAGTGGAGTGTTCCAAAATTTGGTCCCAGGGAGTTTTGTTCAATATCTTCATCAATGACCTGGAAGATGGGTTGGAGTGCACCCTCAGCAAGTTTACAGATGACATCAAGCTGGGGGAAGAAGTAGATATGCTAGAGAGTAGGGTTAGGATTCAGAGAGACCTAGACAAATTGAAGGACTGAACCACAAGAAATCTCATGAGGTTCAATGAAGACAAATGCAAAGTCTTGCACTTAGAACAGAACAACCCCATGCACCAGTACAGGCTGGGGACTGAATGGCTAAGCAGCAGCTCTGCACAAATGGACCTGGGGGTTACAGTGGACAATAAGCTGAATATGAGCCAACAGTGTGGCTTTGTTGTCAAGAATGCTAACGACATACTAGGCTGCATTGGTAGGAGTGTTGCCAGCAGACCAAGGGAAGTAATTATTCCCCTCTATTCAGCACTGGTGAAGCCACATCTGGAGTACCATGTCCAGTTTTGCCTCCCCCTCCTTTTACCCCCTCCCCCTCACCACACTACAGAAAGGATATGGACAAACTGAAGAGACTCCAGCAACAAAAATGGTGAGGGGGCTGGGGCACATGACTTCTGAGGAGAGGCAGAGAGAACTGGACCTATTTAGTGTAGAGAAGAGAAGACTGAGAGGGGATTTAACAACAGCCTTCAACTACCTGAACGGTTGGTTCCAAAGAGGATGGAGCTAGACTGTTCTCAGTGGTGGCAGGTGACAGAACAAGGAGCAATGGTCTCAAGTTGCAGCAAAAGAAGTTTAGGCTAGATAATAGGAAAAACTCAATCACTAGGAGGGTAGTAAAACACTGGAACAGGTTACCCAGAGAGGTGGTGGAATCTCCATTCTTGGAAGTTTCTAAGGTCCAGCTAGACAAAGCCTTGGCTGGGATGATATAGTTGGGGGTGGTCCTGTCTTGTTCAAGTGGGTTGGGCTAGATGACCTCCTGAGGTCCCTTCCAACCCTAATTTTCTATGATTCTATGTCTGTATGACTATAAGGCCTATTCTCCTGCATTCTTACTGTGGAAAAAAGCATTGCAGATTTCATAGACATTAGGGCTGGAAGGGACCTCGGAAGATCATCGAGTACAGCCCCCCGCCCAAAGGGCAGGAAGTCAGCTGGGGTCATAGGATCCCAGCAAGATAAGCATCCAGTTTCATCTTGAAGGTGTTCAATGAAGGCGCTTGAACAACCTCCGGTGGCAGGCTGTTCCAGACCTTGGGGGCTCGGACAGTAAAGAAATTCTTCCTTATGTCCAGCCTGAAACGATCTTGTAGTAGTTTGTGATCATTCGACCTCGTCATCCCTTGGGGCGCTTTGGTGAACAAACGTTCCCCCCAGATACTGGTGGTCACCCCTGATAAACTTGTAGGTGGCCATCAGATCACCCCTGAGCCTGCGCTTTTCCAGGCTAAAGAGCCCCAGGGCTCTCAGCCTGTCATCGTAGGGTCTGCTTCCCTGACCTCTGATCATGTGCGTGGCTCTTCTCTGGACTCTCTCAAGCTTCTCCACATCCTTTTTGAATTGTGGAGCCCAAAACTGGACGCAGTACTCTAGCTGCGGCCTCACTAAGGCCGAGTACAGGGGGAGAATGACGTCCCGGGATTTGCTTGAGAAGCATCTATGGATGCAAGCCAGCGTTTTGGTCGCTTTACTAGCCGCAGCATCGCATTGCAGGCTCATGTTCATCTTGTGGTCAATGGTGACCCCCAAGTCTCTTTCTTGCATAGTGCTAGCCAACATAGCACGGCCGAGCCTATAAGGATGCTGCGGGTTTTTTTTCCCCCCAAGGTGGAGAACCTTGCATTTATCGGCGTTGAACACCATCAGATTCTCGTCCGCCCACTTGCTGAGCCTGTCCAGGTCAGCCTGGATCATCCGCCTGTCTTCTGGTGCGGATGCTTTGCCCCAAAGTTTGGTGTCATCGGCGAACTTGGCCAGTCCGCTTCTGACTCCAGTGTCCACATCATTAATGAAGATGTTGAACAGTATGGGTCCAAGAACAGAGCCCTGGGGGACCCCACTGGTCACAGGACACCACGATGAGTGACTTCCATCAATTACTACCCTCTGGGTCCAACCCAGGAGCCAATTTTCCAGCCAGTGGATTGTGGAGGACCCAAGGCAACAATTGGCCAGTTTCTCCAAGAGACGATCATGGGACACCAGATTGAAGGCTTTTTTGAAGTCAAGATATATGACATCAATCTCATCTCCCTTGTCCAGGTGATAGGTCACCTGGTCGTAGAAGGAAATGAGATTGGTCAAGCAAGGCCTACCCGCAACAAACCCATGCTGGCTATCCCTTAAGATGAACAAGATGAAGCTGATCAGCTGTGCTGTGATATGTCCTGGCTCAGCTGATGCATTTAATTGGGTAAAACATGTTGCCCATTGTCCTGCTAGTTGATGTTGTGGGACAAGCAGTACCATAACATGTTCTCCTGGGGCTTGCGGGGCCTGGTCCTGTGTACTTCAGGAATTCCTGCACAGGGTTGGGTCTCTCAAGCCCTAAGAGCACCTGCCCAGGTTTCCCTGCTTACCAAGATGCACCCCTATGATCTCTAGTATGAATTTCCATAAGCAGGTAAAGTCAGGGATTTCCACTTACCTAAATGTGCCCCCAGGAATCTCCCCAGCTTTCCCCACTCACAGAGATGAGCCCTGGAGGCTCCCAGGGGTGTGTCTCTGTAAAGGTGAAAGCCAAGCAGGCATTCCTGGGAGTCAAGGGGCCCAATCCTGCACAGGAATTCCCAGGGCCCCTTAACTCTCCAGAATACCTGCCCCAGGTGGCTTAGAGAATGGTGCCTACCCTCTTGCACCAAGAAGTAAACATGTCTGCCACTAGATATCGCCATGAATTGATGCCAGCTTTGTCACAGCTACAAATTTTGGGCATCTGTGGTGCAACAAGGAGTATGGATATCAGTTTGCTTGGCCTTTGTGTCACCATTTAATGTTTACAGTGGCACAAATGCCATGAGAAGTAACATCTGTTTCCACCCTTACCTACATGTCTCTGAACATAGTTGCTCCAGGTGGCATCGTTTCCAGCCCTACTTTCCCAAGGCTTAGAAGCACTCATGGGGCTGAAGACTTTGTCTCAGGCACTCTGCTCAGTGCCTCTTGTTTGTGCTCTACAACCTGCATGACTTTCCCCTATTTCCTCATCATTTGTGCCCCAACTTAATTAGCTGATTCTTTTATCTCCATTTGGCCCTTCCCCTCTGTTGGTTTTATTTGAAGAAACTCCATCAAAGAGGTTGAATGTACAGTCATGACAACTTTAACTGCTAGGATTCCAGTAGGATTCTTTCACCTGCTTCAAATTCATACCAACAAATAAAAGGTAAATTTCAAAATTATAAAAATCAGAGGCAGAATCTATAATGTAACTAAGGATGGATGAACTGGATACAAGAATGGCAAACACTGCAGATGCTCTGGACACAAAGCTTCCTAGTTACATTCCTGGGTGAAATTCTAGCTCTGTGGATGTCAATGGGAGTTATATCCAAGATATGAATAGAGCCAGGACCTCATCCCTGCTCTCTGAAATTTTAGCAAGAGCCAGTTGTCCTCTTCAAGCAGAAGTGTGAATGGATTCCAGCTCAATCACTTCTGAAAATAATTCACAGATTGCCAATCCAGACACCTCCAGAATCTTTTAACTCCTGTCACAAGATACTGAAGTGGATAAGCTTACTAAACAAAATGAAAGAATAATGCCATGCATCTCAAATCCATTATAGTACACTGCTACCAATTCATTCCCAGGTAGAAACCACATGATGTGCAAAGACAGAATCATCTGAGAAGATGACTGTGCTGGAAATTGTACAAGCTTTAGGTTGCTCAAGGGATTAACTAAGTGTATTGTTGGCTGTCCAGAAGTTGTCACAAGTTTTTTTCCAGAATGAATTTAATACTACTCAATAATATTTAAAAAAATAGATTCTTTCAAGATGTACAGCTTGAAGAATTTAAAAAGAACACTTTTTTTTAACAGAGTATTAGTTGGTTAAAAATAGACCTGAAAAATAAATGCCTTTAAGTATTCCCAGGCCCCCTTCCATAGAAATGTTTTCTGCATTTCATGTGGGGAGAAAATATGTACCAATGAAAGGTAATGATATTTGGCCTCTCTACTGCTAAAGAGCATTAACTATGTTAAAGGTGACCTGCACATAATTGGTTAAGCAATCCAAAAATTTTACAACTACACACTGGAGCCTTAAATAAGCAGGGAAAAGGGGACATGCGGCACATCATACATTGAAAGAGACCTTTATTTATTTTACTTCTCAGATCCCCCAAAGTGCAAACTCAAAGGCTGTCTCTCTCTCTGATGCCACAACTTGTACTGGGCTAATCATTTGCTCCAGAAAACCCGGCTGGAAGCAATCTATCTGTAAATGCCGTTTAAGAGTTAATACCCTTGTGACAAATCCATAGTCCAGAAGGAGGAACTCTTTGTTTTCCAGTGGAAAGACCACCCATTTAATAACAGGAGTAAACCGCAAGGTAACTCAAGCTGCCTGACCCATGCCAAAAGAAGAGACTGGTTCTACAAGAGTCTCCAAGTGACTTCTACAGAGGAACCCTCTCAGAGAAGATGGAAGAAATGTCACAAACAGCAATAGTGCCTACAGAAAATAAGCGAAAGTAACAAAATGACTAATGAATTACACCCAAAAAGAACAGCAGTACAAGCTCCTTATAAAGAAGAAAACAGATTGGAAGATGCAAAGTGATAAAGAAAGGTACTAAAGAGAACAGAGAAAGAGAGGAAAAAGCTTGAGGTTTTTATGCAAGGAGCTGTTGGAGGGGAGAACCAGTGGTGGGTTTCTGAGGAGTGTCAGCAAAATGATCATAGGCAGGTAGTTTCATCTTCTTTATGCCTCAATTCACTGTCTGAGGATAATGAACTGGAGATGAAAATCCTTCCTTTCTCCACCCTTTAGTCTTCCTTGTCTATTTAGTTTCTAAGCTCTTTGGCACAGGGACCTGCTCTGACTTTGTATTTGTAGAGTACCTTGCACCAGGAGGGCCCTGATCACAATCAAGGCATTTCTGTGATGCTGCTGCTTCAACCTACAATGGCCTTAGGCTAAGAATTTTGGATCCACACTTTCTCAAAGTAAATGGCTATTCAGAGCAAGGGGGTTGACTTGGCCCATCTCTAGGATAATACACTTGAGGCCAAGTCCTGTCATTACTGCCACATGTGAAGCAGAGGAGTGCTCTTTAGGCAATGTTACCAATGAAAGCCATCCTGCCATTATGGGAAAGAACGGCTCCCAGTGGGCAATCATACCACCTGGTTTCTGCATTGGCATAACATAGCAGAGTGAAATCAGACCAGGACATGTTACATCTGTCCATCTGTTAGCTGGTAGGTAACCAAGCTGCACTCCTTTCCTTCCATGGCATTTACCCTTGTGCTCTGGCCCTTTCTGGTGTAATATGCAGAAATTTTCCTTCTCCTAAGTCTCCTCTCCTACTTGTGTACTCATGCCCACTTCTCAGGGGTGGAAAAGGCTGGTGAAGTAAAAGATCAGCCTTAGCTCCAAAAACTGAGGTTAAGGCAGACCTATGCCAATGAGAGATGCAGTCACAGCCAGGTCTGGCCTCCCATTTCCTCATTATACTAGCAAATCCCCATGGAAGATCAAAGCCAGCAAAGAATAAACTTGACTAGACATACCACCCTGCCCTATGCACAAAACAAGCAAATTGGGGGAAAAACATAGAGAAAATATTTGTTTTCCTTCCAGTCACATTTAGTTAGTCATCTTGGGTGATACTTGTATAACAATAAGAAGTAAAAATATTCAGAAGGAAACCTAAAGTGGGGTTTTCAAAGTTAAGCTTTTGCAGAATTTGTAATGAGCACTGGCCATGTAGTAAATTCCCTTAAGCAATTTAAAAAAAAATTTAGCCCTGATTTTTCATTTGACTGTCTCCATCTCTAGCTTTTTCACCCTGGTCAAGTAGGAAAACATACATATAGATCACATTATTGGCAAATGAGGCGGAAGGAAAATGTTCTAAGTTCCAGACCATCTGAATGTGAATAGCAAGTTCTACAGCACACTGTTATCATACAGACGAAACAGAATTCTGTGTCACTCGATGCACCCAACTAGCACTTACCCACCCATGTAAGAGCCATTTGTGGCACTTACACACAGTTTGTGGTCCTATTCCATGCGTTTCTTAGCAATTTGGTTAGGGAAGTTGTGCTCAACCTGCTGCCCCACACCCCCTGGAGGCAAACCTTCATGCATTACCCCTTTAGCAGTACCCAACATGCTACACTGTCTCCCTGCCAATGTACTCATACCCCAAGGGCAGAAGGAGAGTGCATCAGAGGGAGTTCCAACTACTGATATACACAGGTAAGGTAATGCCGCTATATCAGAGCGTAAGGGAAAGTTAATAGATTCACCCATCAGGCCAAGGAGCAGAGGGAAATAATCATTGGTCTATGATATCACCAAGGAGACAAAATAAGGAAAATCTGAAGCACGCCACAGTTACAACAAACCGCAGCTATATATAATTCAGCCATCCTAAGGAGGGTTCAGCAAAAGAGCTATTCAGCATAGAGAGGTCTGGATCTCCTGTCAGCTCATTTCCCATTTCTTTCATCTCCTTCCTCTCTCTCAGCCCTCCGAGGTTTTCTCCTCCAGCAATCAGTCAGCATCCCATGTCAACAGAAAGATAGACCCACAGCATCCAAATGCAAGGCGTAGTCTAGCAGAGAAAGCCAGAGAAAAATCAACCCTCAGCCTTTCTGGCTTCTGTTTCAGTCCAAAAAGGCTTGAATCCATTCTGTACTTGAGAGGAGAGCAGGTAATTAGGGATATGATTCTGAAAGGTGAATTCTTCCTGTCTCTGGCTAAGGTAAGGGCTAAGAGTCAAGAACAAAGAAGACTTGTGATTTATGTTCATTGCACTAGCTCAGGGATCAGATCCTCAGCTTCTGTAAATTATTAATTTCATACACTTCAATAGGAACACTCTGATTTAGATCGGCCAAAAATCTAACTGAGTCCAGTATACATGACTAATCTCCTAGAAAGTAATACATGCCCTAATCTATTCTATGTAAGGAGTGTTCACTGAGGTACTTGAGAATCTGAAGAAATATATAGTAAGGTAGGACGCTGGCTATTTTGATAGTTACATCTTCCAATTCATACCTTGTGTTAAGAAGCTGGAAAGCTTCAATTCCCAACACTATGGGTGCATCTACAAGTTCATTAATGCACTTTAGGTAACGTGTATTAAATCTAGTATCTCTGGACACTTTTACACATGCTCCAGGGGTGAAGGCATGGGCAGTGCTTTAATCAAAGTGGCTCCAAGAACCACTCTAATTAAAGCGCTACTGTGTCTCATATATCAGCATCCCCACGCTTCAAAATCCAATGAGCTTTAGTTCAAGTGCCCCTGCCACCATTTTGAAGCCCAGAGATGCTAATAAACAAGATTGGGGGGGGGGGGGGGGGGGGAGAGGGGCGCGGCGGCGCTGTGGAGTGCAGTAATTCCTTTGCTCCGTCAGACTCAATTAATCCTGTCTGCTCCAATGCTCTATAATTACAGCACATCAGAGCATGTACAGGCATCCTCCATTGTGAGGTACTAGAAAAATGCACGATAGCCTATTTTAATGTGCATTAGCTAAAAGCATGGTTTTTTGTGATGCTTTAATGTGCATTAAAATAAACTAATGTGCATTAAAGCACGTGTGTAGATGAGCCCTCTGAGATGCAGAGGGTCACTACAGTGCCCAAGGAGGTCCACAGGGATCTGACTACCAGTATTCCAAAAAGTGATTCCCCCACATTAGACCATGACTCATTACATAATGCATTGAGATAGTAGAAAATAGAGCTGGAAGGGACTTCAAGAGGTCATCTTATCCATTCCCCTACCCATGCCCCAAATACACTTACACTTGACCCCAAATGGTGGTTCTCAAATATCGCTATGATACCAAGTATTGATAGAATCTGTAAAAAAAGTTGATGCCCTTGTAATAGCAGAAGAAACAAACATCATTTAACAAATAAGGAGAAAAGTAAATTGGTAGAGAGATCTCAATACATAAATATTTACCGTTCCACACCTTCTCAAAAGAGTAACAATAATGGGAATTCTACTCTAGACGGTTAGCACTGGTTGAAAAAAAGGGAAAATAGTGGTGTCCTAAAAATTCTGAATTTTTATTCTCAAACTAAAATAGGTTTAATTTTACACAAAAAAAAATCATTTTCAAATGCTGAATAGAGAAATTCATGTTTTTTTCATAGGACATTTTCATTTTTTTCTGTAATTTCATAATTTGTTTTTCCTGATTTTCTTTCCCCCCCCCCTCCTCAATAGTATGGTTAGCAGTGTCCAGGTTTTTTGCTTTGTTTTACGCTTCTTAACTGCTTTTTTTTCTTTTTTTACTATTCCCTCTGGCATCCTTGAAGTTTTCAAAACTTCATCTTTTGAAACTTTGAACTTCTTTCTATTTTATTTAAGGCAAAAAGGATAAAAAATATTTAAAATGTGAGAATAAGGAAAAACAAGCAACCAGACCTTTAAATTATGAAAAAGTTTAAATTTTTGCTTTCAGTGAAAAACAAGAAATTTTTCTGTGAAAATTTCCATCTCTGTAACATAAAGGTCAAAAGATTTTAATAAGATGTATTATAGGGATGGTATTTGTAGCAGTGCATTGTATAACTCTCTTTGGTACCGGTCTTGCCAACACAATGGCTAGAACTATTGCGGATTCCAGTCTGTAGTAGAGTTCCCCAGAGTGCGTCAGAGTACTGCTGCTGGAGTGGAAGTTGTGCTAAGACAACGGGAATTTTTAGGACAACAAAGCCCAGGAGCATAATGCTTAGGAAAACACAGAAGTTCTTTTATAAGCACACTGCCATTTGGATAGTCCACATATTTCATAGACCTAAAAAGCTGCATAATTAGATTTTAAGTCAGTGATTCTCAACCAGGGTGCTTAAACAATCTGGGGTACCTTGAGATCTTTTCAAGTGTGCTGTGAGGTGTCACACAATGGGCACATCCAGACAAGTGGGAATATGCATTCCCTGGGGAAAACTAACAGCGGCACTATGGCACACGGCAAGTTTCCCCGGGTGGGGTAGGGGAGGCTGAGGCCAGCACCTGGGCTGGCCCCAGCAGCCTTACCTGGGGTCCTAGGGGCCTCCTGGGGCTCCAGTGGCAGTGTTCCAGGTGCACAGAGCCAGGCCAGCAGCTGCAGTGTGGCTGTAACCAGCCAGACTCCAGTTTTGGGTGGCACAAACTGCTGCCACGTCCACTGCCTACTTCTTTCTGGCACAGGTTTTTCTGATGCTAGGCTCTCCCACTGTGAAAAAGCCCACAACACTGCAAACTAGCAATGCAGCAAATTCCTGCACATGCACCACATGGGGTTTGCAGTGCTGCTAATGGGTCTGTGGCACTGCAAACCACACATGCATGCTCATCTGGCTGCCAATGTGAGGACGTGGTCAGTAAGGCCAACCACACCTTGTCATGCATCCACAGCTGCATCACAAGCAGGGCCAAGGAGGTGATCCTTCCCCTCTATGTGACATTGGTCAGGCCGCAGTTGGAGTACGGCATTCAGTTCTGGGCATTGCACTTTAGGAGACATGTGGCCAGCATCGAGAGGGTCCAAAGGAGGGCCACGCACATGATCCGAGGACAGCAGGGCAGACCCTAGGAGGAGAGGCTACAGGACCTACACCTGTTCAGCCTTCACAAGAGAAGTCTGAGAGGGGACCTGGTGGCCACCTATAAACTTACCAGGGGGGGCCAGCAGGGAATGGGAGAGACCCTGTTCACCCGAGCACCTCCTGGAGTAACAAGGAATAACAACCATAAGTTGTTAGAGAGTAGGTTTAGACTAGACATTAGAAGGCATTATTTCACTGTCAGGGCAGCTAGAATCTGGAACCAACTTCCAAGGGAAGTGGTGCTGGCTCCTACCTTGAGAGTCTTTAAGAGAAGGCTTGATAATTACCTAGCTGGTGTGCAACCTAACTATGGGTGGTTGAGCCCAATCCACTCAAGTGGGTCGGGGACAAAAGGGTTCGGGCCTTTCCTCCTCCTTCTCTCTCTCCCTCTGTTGACAGAAACACACCGGGGAGGCAGTGAGATAAGAAAATCACTTTACTCACTATTTCAGGCAACAATCTCGTACAGCTGTATCAGGAATCTAGTTCGCCGATTCCTCGGGAGCTCTTAAATATACTCAGATGGTATACCAAATCATGATGGGGCCGTCCAGGTTTTCGCAGACGCAGGACCTCCGGCGAGGGTGATCAGTCCTCTCCGATATTATGCGGGTCCCCCCCGTTGTTTTGGTGCGCTCCCCTTTTAACCGGGCAGCATCTGCCCACCCCCTGCCAATCAGCACGAGCAGGAACACTGCTAACCGCGCCCATCACTCCTCCTCCCCATGCTATGAGCACGGCTTGCTCTCATGTTGGTGTTTGGTCATATCTTTCTCATTTCTTTACCACAGCTGGGGTCATATGAGACCAGTATCTCTCCTGCCCAGGGCAGGGGGTTGGACTTGAAGATCTACTTAGGTCCCTTCTGACCCTACATCTATGCATCTATGAATCTATGCCCAATGTTAGCACTGTTAGGTGTGCAAACATGATTCACAAAATACACCCAGAAATTTAAAACAGGAATCCACAGTGTTAAAAACATTCCGACCTACTGTGGTCTTTCTGAGGTCTTTGCAACAGAAACAAAATTGTTCTATTATTTTTCTATGGTCAAAAAAATGAATGAAAAGTTAGAGCTGGCATTTTCTGAGGCATGACTTGAATCTAAAAAGATTGAGAACCACTGCTCTAAGTGGTTGAGAACGTAGAAGTCAAAAGAAATGAGATCTAAACTGAACTACCAAGAATTTAGAGAAGCAAGCTATAAAAGGGCATTGACCCCTTTTGAAAAGGCAGAAGTAAAACATAAGGATCATGTTTATTCTGCATCAGTTCCATGTCAACGTTCTTTATTATTAAGCAGTAAACACACTTAGATTGTCAAGATGTACCTCTTGAACCGTAGTAAGAATCAGACCGTTCCTGTAAATCTTCTGAGGGGATTAACTTTGGGATTTAAATAGGGTTCCACACATTACACACATTTGATCATTTAACAGGTCTAGGTTGAAAAGATTTCTGGCTACAGACACGGAGTTCGCTTCTGACACTTCCACTCAGCCTAGCCAAAATGTTGAGATTTAGCCTTATTTTGATTAAACACATCCCAAGTTAATTTTATGCATGTCCCTTGGGTCTCATTTTTGCTGAAGCAAATTCCTGTTGGGAATGATGGGTTGTGAATATTTCTTTCTTCCATTTCCCCTCATTTATCCTGCTCCATGGCATTATCTGATAAAAAGGCTATGGATGACCTCAGTCCCTTGTGAAAAATATAAATAAGATTAGGCATGCAGAGAGACCACCTTACTCTACCCCAGCTGTTAAAATTAGACTGGGTCTTCTTGCTGGTGATTCATGCCATAATGCTGGTGACACTGCAATGGATGGAAACGATGACATTTGCTTCTTTGGCAGAGGAACATCGTATGTTATCACAGGGTCATCTTAAAGATCCACCAGAGCCCACATCAGAGCAACTTCAGAGTGTGACATAAGTGCATTCCTCGGAGTTATTTAGTAAGGCTGGATTTTTTCAGAAGATTCTTAAGGGAGTTTTGTACTTACCTCCTGCTGAATTTCAACAGATATTCACTCGCTGAACCAATAAAAAAATCAAAACAAGAACAAAAAAAATTGTTTCAAGTCAACCCAAAATGAAAATGTTCTGGTTTTGGGGGTTTTGGTTTTTTTGCCAAAACAAAATTTTAAAAACAATTCCTCTCAGACCAAATGAAATGCTTCCTTTCATTTATGATCCTTGTTTGTTTATTTTTTAGACTTTTTAGAATTAAATTTAGATATATTTGGCCTCAATATATCATTTCAGTACAAATTAAAACAACAAAATATTTTAGTTAAACAAATGTTGAAAAGTGTTTACTTTCCTGATTTTTTTTCCAGGATTTTTCTTAGCCACAACTATATACCCAATTCAACAGGAATTCACAAATAGTTTCAGTCGACCTGAATTCACCTTGTTCAGCAAATAAACTGAAACTGAAAAATTTTGCCCAGTGAACAACAACAGCATCAGGAACCTTGATGCTCTTTTCTCTGGATGCCTGGTTCATTCTAATGCACATACTGTAACATCAGTGGGTATAAATCAGACTCGGACTCCAGTTTCGCTACACTGATTTAAACCAGGGAAGGATCTGGCTATGTACATGATTTGTATTTCCCTACTGGCTTTGGCATCTTTTTGGATTCACAATCCTAAACATCTACTAATAAAATTCAATCTGTTGCAGCACTCAGATGCTTCAGCATTGAACACTTCAGATCAGCAGAATAAATAATCCCAGTATCCAGGGCATACACACTCCTGCCCAACCCCCAACCACTCCTAAGGAAGTCACTCCACTGAGCAACCCCCTTCATCTGACTTGTCAACGCAGGCTGCCTTGCCACTTGCCCCTTTTGAAATTCCAGTCCTGACTGAAGGTGATGGGAACTGAACTTCAGTTCTCAAGAGCACCTGCCCTCACTATCTCTAAGGACTAGAGGAGGTTTCAGGCACTATCACTCCATGCCATGTCCTGACACTTGACTCACAAAGTGGCACTGGTGTTGGCTCACCTCCAGGCTCTAGATAGCAACTGTCAGCAGGGAGGTGAAGGCGAATGGGAAGAAAACCGAGGCAGGGACGCCGCTGCTTCTTTTAGGAAAACACAGCATCCATGGTTGCCCCGGAGTCCTTTTACCTCTTACTACCCATGACCACTGAGATATCCTCCACTCAGATCACAGCACTTTTAAGAGCTAGAGCAAGATGATCCCCTGAACCTTTGAAGATGGAGGCCCTGAAAGCTCACTGGAATCAGTGGGAGTCTATCTACTGACTCCAACTGGCTGTAAATGAAGTCCCCAGTACTTCTAGGGGAGCCCACCTTGGCCAAGATAGGTCCAAATGAAACCGGGCCACCTTAGCTCTGGCTGCAGTAGGAAGTCCAAGCAAAGGCAATGTGATGGAGGGAGTCCATTGTTCCCATGTAATTGCTAGCTCCAAACTACCATCAAAGCACCCTTTCTCCAGTCAGGGAGGCGGAATGGCAGAGTCCCTGCTGTACCTTCCAGGATACAGCTAGACAGGGACTGAGAGTCCTTACATAAGATCTGGAGTTAAGTTAGCCCCTGCCACTCTTGACCAAGCCCCCCCAGCCCCCGCCGCTGCCATTTCTGAGATAGAAAAGATTGGAACATATCTCAAGGACCAGAATACAGGCAGCCCCCACTTAGCGTTCTTAATTAGTTCCCAAAAAAACAAGTGTTAAGCGGAACACTGCTAAGCGAAACTGATTTTTTTTTTGCTCCCTGCTGCCAGCTGTGTGATGCCCATGAGCATTATAAAATGAAAATCTCTGAGCACTAAGTGCAATCAGGTATCAATGTAAAACGAGCACTATAGTGAAATAGTGCTAAGCAAAACAGCTTTAAGCGGGGGTTGCCTATATTGGGATCCATTTAGATCTTGGGTTCTTTTGCATAAAGAAACATACCATACACAGTAATGTCAACTCCCATGAAAAAATCACAAGACCCCTGATTTCCAAGTCAAATTAATTATGACTTATGCTGCTGCCCCTCACTCACTCCTGACCCACAGTACCCTGCATCCTGCCAGGGTGTACAGGGACTCTCCCTCCCAGGGCTCCAAACACCACACACCTACAGCCCCCCACACCTTCACAAATAACCCCCTTCCCCAACACAGCACTTCAAAAATAGCATCTCATGATTTACATTCCAAATCTCTTGATTTTTAAGAGTTTGTCTCATGATTTTTGACATGGTCACATTGGCAGTACTGCATACAGCTGCCAGATCGACCCCCTTTTGATTAGTCCATGCAAAAATGTTACAGCTTCCCAGCTCTGTATCTTTCAGATCCTCTTTGGTGTCTATGGCAGAATCAACAAGTTATTAATGAACACAGATAGATTTGGTAACTGGTATCATATTAAAGCTGCAAAGATTTGAAAAAAAGCAGGATAGAGACAAAGGAAATCCCAAAGATTAGGGAAAGCAGGGAAGCTGCACATGTACATGTGTGTTTCATGTCCCCATAGTAAGATGTTACTATTTAATTAGGCAAAGATACACTCTGCATTTAGAACCCCAAACAAAGTGATCAAACCCAGTGTCCACAGGCCTATGCTTTATAATAAGTTAGGACTGATGATTTGATGTGTCTTGCATACAAAGTAATATCCTCCTCCTACTCCCCTTCCCTTCCCCTCCGTGTTGTTAATGAAGATAACAGCAAGACAACTCTCTCCAACCAGATACCAGACTACTAAAATGATCTTCTCACTGTGGTTGATACTGCGTGTGTTATATGCATTAGACAGATTTAGGAATGCCCTGAGAAGAGAAGAAAGATACTGGCTTCAATGAAAAACCAGATAACAGTGGGGGGGAAGCAGTTGCTTTAGAGAATCTTGCTCCCAAAGCATCCAGAACTGTAGAGGCATTTAGCATTTGCTCTTTTATCAGTGCAGCTGCAAGTGACAATTCAACCTCAAAGTGGTCTGCGCTTTTGTTACCTTTGAATTGAAAAATGCCCTAACAAAAATCCTGGCTTTGTACTGGGATTATATGCTTGAAAAGAACTGAACTAATTGCATTTAAAATGAGCAAAATGGTCCGTTTCTCTTATTATGATGCTACCAGGAAAAGGATATCATTTAGGAATCAGAGCAAAATTTACCATTATCAGTATTACGAAATGAGTGGCTGGGACATAGGTTTATCCACCTGATGTGAGGACAGAAACAGATTAACCTGCAAGGTGAGTGCTTTTATTATCCCTGAGCTCACAAAGCAATATCTGCTGATGTGACACATTTACAGCTTTCAAATACATATCCCAAGCACCTTTATCATCTCAGTACCTGAAACAAAATACCTTCCTCAGGGTGATTTCCAGTCCTTCTTTGCATTAGTGGGGATCTAGGCCTACGTGACTTGCCCAAGGCCAAACCATAAGGCTATGGAAAAGCAAGGGACAATCCCTTGCTTAGATGATTATGCTCCATTTAATTCTGTTTCACTACAGACTTCCCTTGCGTCCTCAGTCAAGGCATTTTGTTCCTTTGTATTTCAGTTTGTCACCTGTAAAATGGGGATAACAGCACTTCCCTGTCTCACAGGGCTGTTGTGTAAATTAACAGTGGACAGTTCTCAAATACTTGGAGAGCCATGATGTACATACCCAGAATAGAACCCAATTTGCCTGGGTGGGTCCTAACCTAACAGCTTCCTTCCTTTTTTCTTCAGTAACAATTTCTTCACAACACCCCATAACCAGACACATTTCTTCACATGCTGAAAAGAGCAATGGGCTTCCACATAGTTCCACATGCTCACAGAACAAAGCAGTAGCTCTCCGTCTAGTTGAGCACTATAAGCATTGTCACTCAATTCTCTCACATCGCCCACCCCAAGTTATGCTATTGCTCCAGATTCATTTACAGACCAGGGAGATGGCAGAATTCCTATTGCTATTATATTATACTAAAAAAGACTGGCGCTGAACAGAAAGTAGCACACAAAGGCTCTTTCCATCTCTAATGCATATTCTTGTACATTATATTCTATAGCACAAATGGAGCACTTTAGCTTCTGCAGATATGTTTTGAAACATGTGGGAAGCATTCAATTTTTCTACCACAGAGTCACTGGATCTATCACAACACCTGAAAACTAATACACATTCAACACAAAGACAGATGGTGTCAATCTCAGGTTAAAGTAATAATAGCAAATAATAATTTTCTTTAAGCATCTTCCTCAATGAGTAACTAAGAAGTTATATACGAGTGTTTAACACATTATGAGGCTGCCTGAAGATTCATTAATTATGGGTGGTAAGTTCATATTTCCCAAAAGCCTATTTCAGTCTATACAGAGTCTGTAAAAACATTGTTAGGATTTAATGAAAAGGCCATTTAAATCAATAGATAAACTGCCCTTGACCTCAATAGCTTTTTGCTGTGAATACAGACAAGTGCATTTCCATTATTATTTATTGGTCAGGTGCTGATAATGTACGTGTTACTAGCCACATCTATATGAGACATTTGCTGTGGAGTTGGCTAATTAGCTCCACAAGTAAAAATCTCAGCATCTACATATGCAATCTTATTAGGCCACAGGAAACTAATAAACACCACTACAGGTCAGTACTTGTAAATACAAGTACTATCCTGCTGCAGAGTTTTTCTGTGCACAGCAATGCATGTGTAGATGCTGACCTGGCTGGCTGGGGCACAGGGTGCTTCAGTGTGAGGGATGACTGCCAGCTAACCCTGCACTGGAGCACCCCCATGCCCCAGTCAGCCTCTTCACAGTATGTTGAAATGGGATGGAACAGCCCCAGGCTGACCCAAGCTGACTCAATGTGCTGCGGTCCCAGGTGTATGTTCAAATGGTACACCTAGGAACAATAAACTCTGGCATGATTTGCACCAGATTTTATTGCTCTGCTTAATTGCATGTGTAGACATGCCCAGAGTAAAGAATAATACAGACCTAGCTTAAGTCAGGTGAACTTTAGAGTCTATATGATCCCGCATGTTTTTGTTAACATTACATTTAAAGACCATGAATACAACTTCCAAAAGCCCTTGAGTTACTTTAGAACCCAAGTCTTACTTTAATGCAATTTAAGTCATTAAAAATCCAGATTTTTGGCACTTTTGAAATTTCCAAGTTTTAGGACTTTAAATTTTCTTTTCCTCAAATAAAATGATAAGAGGAAATCACCCAAGAACACTTTTGTCAGCCTAAAATAGATTATTTATCCATCTTTTCCAGCAGGGCCAATTAAACACTGATTTTCATTCCATGGCTTTGAAAAGGAAAGAGTTTTCATTTACTCAGAATTCATCACAATTTTTACTGAAAGAGTTCTTTTTGGCTTTCTCCTTCATTCCATTTTCCCACTGAAAATGGAAGGGCAGGGTAAGAAAAATTAAGGGGTAAACCAGAGGCAAAAGGAAAAAAAGAGAAAAGTCAAAATGAAAACATAAAAAGTAAAAATATTTTTCCACCTTTCAACCAGGAAACTGAACATTTCATAAACTTGCATTTAAAAAATTAAATCATTTTAGTGGAAAAAAATTGGCTCAAAACATTTTACTATATTTAAGTCCAGAGCATTAAGCCTTGTCCTCTTATTCTAGATTTAATAACAATGGTTGGCTGAGAACAATCCCCATTAAAACAACTATAACCATATGAGAACTTCCCCTGACATTTTCAGTGTTAAGCAAGGTACCCCTTAATAATCTCCCCACCCATTGTTAACATTAATATACATTAAGTTAGGCTTGTGTTTCAGTGTTTGCAGGATTACTGCCTAAAAAATGCAAACAAATAAAACACAATACACAAACTAGAATTAAGCAACAAAAAAATCCCACTGCTTTGGCAAAAATATGCAAACCTGGACTCACCAAACATATTTCAAAAAATCACGTAGATGGCACAAATCGTTCTGATTGAAAAAGGACCCATACGATTCTGTGGGGAAAAAAGCAGAAACAAACAAACAAACGTTTTCGCATTGAATATGTTTTTCCCTTTGAACTGAAATTTTGTTTTGAAATTCACTTCCATTATATTAAAAAAAATTAAAAATAAATCAAAAGCTCTGGAATAATATGAAATGTGCCATTCTGTTTTAAGCAAAACATTTTGTTCAGCCCACAACAAATTTTCTTTATTTTTTTGTATACCGAGACAGTCAATGTTTTTGTTTCTATTTCAGAACTTCCACCAAACTGAAAAATCATTTATTCCCACAGCTCTAAGATGAACACAAAACACTGGATAACCAAGAGATGAACAAATCGCAGATAAACAGTAGGATTCCACTCTTTGTTACAACTGGGCCTTTAGAAAAATTTTAAATCCAAGTCTTGATAAGGAATGCTTTTTCAAAGAGGGTCTGTGGAGATACCTACGGATTTTGGAAGAAATGGATGTGGAAGTGGTCCCTGAATTAGGGATAAATATTAGAAATCAGGATAAAGGACTAGACTCTGTGCTGGCATAAATTGCCAAAGCTCTACTGATGTTAATAGAGATATACTGATTTACTCCTATGAAGGATCTGACTCCTTAGGTTGGTTAGAGGTTTTCTTTAACAGAAGTGACACCAAGAAATGAGAGGCATTTTGTCTTCTTTTAGCCTACCCCTCGCCCCAAGAAAAAAAAAAACAAAAGAAGAGATAGATAGCACTTACACTTAAATATTCAGTTAGTTCCTCTGTGTTTGTGAACAATTACCTAACTTTCAAGAACAAAGCTTTTGGTTCATCTCAACACAAATTTGCACTGATTCTGTTCAGTCAATTTAGTTCACGCAGCACTAAGGCTCTTCACTCCATTTAGGACCATCTTGTTTCAAATTCATTCCAGCCTGTACTGGATTAAGATTAACTAGATGAACTGGTTTTAAATCTGAAATAAACACATCCACAGGGCCTTTCCCACCAACTGGACTAAACTGATTTAAAAGCAATGCCATTAATTAAACTGATGCAACTCTGCATGGAAGAAACCTCTACTCCATCACCCACCCTCCAATCCCCCCCCAAAAAACCCCAAGAAACAAAAAAACCCGCAATGACAACATTTGGTTAGAACTGTAAATTATGATGTAGCAAATTGAAGCCACTGTCCACTCTGAAGAAACAACATTGCTAGTGTTAGGGTGCTGTATTTATTCAGGGATTTGAGCCCATAGAAAAGAGAGGGTCGGCAAGAAAAAACACACTGCCTGACACGCCCCCTGGATGCTCCCAACTTCCCAAACAACAATTTCTCCCAACAGCAATGTTGATTTAAATTATTTGTGCTAACATGAGTGCAGGATAAGGTTATGTGATTCTTGGAGCTGCTACAGCAAATCCTGAATGATGTAGTAATGAAAAGAAAATTCCCTGCCCATGCACAGCGAATAAAGGCAGGATTGTGAAATCGCTCCCATGCCCCATCAAGCTCTGCTTTGCTTTGTCTCCTATGTACTGCGCCCCCCTTCCTCCCCTCCCCCAGGCCAGAATGGCTCAATGCTTGAGGAATGAGCACTCTGTGAAAAAGTGGTCATAAAGTTCACACTCGGAGCTGCCAGGGGCTGAGCCCTTACGAATATCTGGCCACCACTGTGGGTGCTAAGCATGATTTATTTCTCCATCACAAAATTACAGACCCTTTAAGCCACAAGCCAACAGGCTCCTGTACCCCCTATGCTCCTTCTAAGCCCTTTCCCAGGGGCAAGCAACATATTACAACTCATCTCCTGGGACATGAGGAAGTATATTCCTCAGGGGCTGGCAAATTCTGATCCGAACACTGCTAATTTACAGGTTAGATCAGCGGTGCCCAACCCTCCGGCCCTGTGGGCCAGATGAGTGGTGGCAGGTTGGTCTGTAAGCCAGATCCCACATGGGATGAGTCTGTGGATGTGAACTAGCATACCCTGTGCACCCAGATGCGGCTGCATGCCAGCCTGACCCCACTCACTGACATGATCTAAAATGTAGGGCCACATTATCCAGCTTACAGAGCTCCCCATGGGCTTGGAAATCTGGTAGCAGGGGAGCAGCAATTAACACTGTCACCACCCACCCCGAGCCATATTTCCAGACCTGTGGGGAGCCCCACAGGCCATATAACACAGCCCCACGGGCTGGACCTGGACTGTGATCTGGGGGGTGAGCACCACTGGGTTAGATCAGCATTTGTCTGAGATAGTTTAGGTAGGGGTTATTCTCCTTTGAGCAGGAGCTAGATTATTGGGCCTCTTGCCCTTCTATCCCTACTTGTCTGTGTTTCTCTGCTTAACCTCCAAGTAGACAGGAGAGAAATGTAAAGGTGTGATGGCTTCATCATAACCTCATGCTCTCCCTGTGTGGCTACCATGCTGGTGTCAAGTGACAGAGTATAGGGGTTTGCCGGACTGCAGACCTACATATGCTCCCTACCTCCCTTGGAAGAAGTATTCATCACAGGGAAAAGAAGAGCCCTGCCCCCTTCTATCCCTCACCAGAACCCTACAAGCCTGAGTGAAGGAAGTGCTAAGCACCCACAATTCCTACCAATATTAGTAGAAAGGGCAGGTACCGGGTACCTCTGAAAAATCAAACTCAAAGGGCTGCTGTTCAGCATCACCACCAGAGAGACTCACAGTTAGGAGTCACAGTGGTGAATGTTTTAGTTTAATATAGTTGGGTTCATTGGCCATGAATTTCCTGGGCATGTAATACTGGGTTTATGGGCAATTACACTGCCTAAGCAAAGTTTTTTCACTGTTAATTGATACCCACTCTCAGCTCTTGCCTTATCTTAATGGTGACTCTCCAGTGTTAAGGACACATGGTCTAGGGACTTCAGGAATTCCCATGCTGCAGATTCAGGCCCCACAAGCCCTGAGAGTGCCTGCCTGGCTTTCCCTGCTTACAGAGATGTGCTGGTTTGACACGTCAGTGCTGTTTCAGGATTGGGACTGCCAAGCAGCTGATTGGCAGTCTCAGCTCCAGGACCACAACACAGCTTACTTTCCCTGCTTACAGAGACATCTCCATAGGGGCATGTCTCTCTAAGCAGGGGACACGTCAACCATTGTCCCACAGGATCAACAGGCGGGACAATGGGTGGCGTGTGTTTCGCCCAATGAAGACTTCATTTGGTAACATCTATTTCTCGCTGTTATATCTGCCCATGCCTTGTGTCTCCTCCCCTTCTCTGAAAGTATGGGTTAACTGAAACAAAGATGTTTATGTCCTGTCAGCTTTCCAAGCTCTAGACACGATGGCTATCAGATTGGTCCTTGATTCTGCAGCTGTTTAGAGCATCCATTTTTTCTTTACCAAAGCAGCATTCTGAGTTTGAAATGTTCCCAAAAAGTTCCCAAACTTGGTTTGTTTTTTTTAAGTCCCTGCAACTTCAGAAAGGCACAACTATAGATTACAAAGCTTCTCAGGATCAGCTCACTACTCAAACTCTCTGGGCTAAGTATTACATGAGCATTGGCTTAAGACCACCCAAACTAATTTCTTTGCAAGCTACCCCCATGCTGTACAATTATAATTTTACAGTAACCAAGATCTGTCAATCTGTGACAACAGCTGTATTTACATTACATTCTAAGGAGGAAATCACACTCGAGGGGATGATATATGCACTAGCTGATACAGTGTCTTTAGAGATGGGCTATTACTCTTGTGGAATCTTGGCTGTGGAAACTGAAGGCCTAACAAGAACACGCATGCAGGTAATGGACTTTGCTGCCCTTCTCAACGGCTCTGCGAACAACTCTGTGTCCTCTCAGGATCAGAGTCCATATTATATTTCCCGTGACCCACACACAATTAGACACCTGGACTAGTTACATATTTTTGTATCTCTAGGTGCCTAAACCCTTTTGTAAATCTAACCCTCTGTCTCTTTGCCATTAACTAGTATTTAGTAGATAGTACTACTCCAGCAGGATCTCCCAGTCTAGAAACGAACAAAAAAAAAAAATACAGCATCAACCAAGATATCACCAGTAGTGTGAATACAGTTACTAACAATGGAATCAGCAATTACACACCTTTCAGGATTACAAGCTAATTTGGGAAACACACTTGCAGCCATATCTAGTTGCACTGCTACCAGCTGGAACCAGCATTGCACTCAATTGCACAGTATAGACAAGTGAGAGCCACCATAAACTTCTGAATAAAGACACTGAGTCAAATGAACTGGGAACTATTCCCACCAACATCCATGACCTGGTGGATGACTGCAAATGCGTCACGTTGTGCTTCCATTTCCGAAACAGTTTCCCTGTTTCGATGCTGTTTCGACATTCCACCCATAGGCTATAATGGGGAAGCTCAAAACAGCTTGTAACTGTCATTTCTGGCCTGATTTGTATGAAACTTGCAGGAATGGTAGCCCCTTCTGAGGGCATGAAGCCTGCCAAGAAATAGGTGCAGGGGTTTCAGGAAACTGCACCTCAAAGTCTTGAAAGCAAAAAACTCATGTCACGCGTACGTGTTAAGCCATAGTGGAGTCAAAACTGCAGGCATGCTCGCCTCTGCTGAGGCAACGAAGCCTGCCAAGTTTCAAGAAGTTTGGTGCAGGGGTTTGGGGGGAAACTGCACCTCAAGCTGCAGACAAGCAAAACTCATGACATGGGTGACACTGCATGTGTGTTAAGGCACAGCAGGGTGAAAGCTGCAGGTATGCTAGGCCCTGCTGCGGCCACGAAGCCTGTCAGCTGCCAAGGAGATAGGTGCAGGGGGAGTCTGGGGTCTGTGGCCCTGCACCTCTAGCTGCTGACAGGCAAAACTCGTGACACGGGTGGGTGACACTGTGTGTGTCTTAAGGTGCGCCCTCACTCAACTGACCCCAAGGCAGAAAGCAGGGCAATTCAAACAATGCTGCCTTTTATGAAGTTTTTCAATCCCTCCCCCAGAGCACTGGGAGTGGAAGGGACCTCAGGAAAGGATGACAGTCACTAGCCAGCTACACATGTCAATAATGAGAGCACTCCTTCCCCCCTTCCCCCTCCCTCTCCATACTTTAGTTTTTGTTTCCCTGCAGGTGAGCCCAGCTTGAGCTCTGGAACTTGAAACATTTCAAAAATTTTGAAACGTTTCGACTTGCCTCGTTTCATTTCGAGGCTGTTTAGAAGCTCAGTGTTTTGTTTCAATTTTGCTGTTTCAAACTCGAAACGAGTTGAAACAGCATCAAAACAAAACTGACGGTGAAATTTCGTACAGCCCTACCAAATAGCATACCGGGGAGCAGTATGGTTGGTTACCTAGGACTTCCTAGCCTGAATGGCAAGGTTACCATTAACAGCTGGGCCGGGGCAACACGTAGTGGGTGTACACAGGTAGGGGGGTGAACCCCCTGCAAAAAGGCGTTGCTGACAGTGCCTGCAGACGGCACTGTCGGCAGTGCCTGCAGATGGTCACTGCTCGCCACCCCACGACTAACATCAGCAGGCAGTCCCGCAGTTCCCACTGGCTGATGTCGCTGCAGGTGGTTACTAAGCCTTGGTCGGTGCTTGCCCCCCCTGCTGCTGACAGCACCAGCAGTGGCTGTGGTATCTCCCTTGCTTGCCGCCACCGTGCTCCCGCTGCTCCCACCGCTGCCACCACGCTCCCACCACCTCCATGCCCCCCCAGCCACCAGGGGCACGCACCGTTCACGAGCTGGGCCAACTGGGGCCAGACTTTAGCACAATTCAGACTCATTTTTCTGAAGCCTTGCCTGACTTGTCAAGATGCCCTGGCAGTGGTTCTCAACCCATGGTGCCTCAGCACCCTGGGGTGCCTTGAGATCCTTTCAAGGGTACTGCAAGTTGCCAATCAGTGTTAGCACTGTTAGGTTTACAAGATAAATGCATAAATTTCAAATAGAAGTCTCTAGTTGTGGTCTGAGTTCTTTGCAACAGAAATACTGCTCTATTATTTTGCTGTAGAGAAAAAAAGAGTGAAATCTAAGATCTAGCATTTTCCGAGAGGTGCCTCAAGCCTAAAAAGTTGAGAACTGCTGCCCTGATCTTTGTTGGGTGATATGATGTGACAGTGATCTTCTATAAGCTTTCTCTTGCCGCACCCCACACCCCCAACACACACAGACACAGAGTAATAGCTGAGTATCTCCCAGCAGTGCATTAAGCAATGCACTAACAACTCCTGTCTGCTTCATCTTCTTTCTCACTCTCTCCAGGAGGATAATCTGGTATGCAGAGAGCTGTTTTGTTTTGGTACAGTCTAACTTTAGGGTCGAAATTAATGAAGCATCCATGCCACACTGATTATGTGAGAGAAGGCAAGTCAAAGAAGTGCACTTTGACTTTGGAGCAGAAGATGGTGAGGTTTACCATAGCCCTCTGGTCTGTGTCCATGAAGGGCTGACCCTTGAGGAAGCTGGGTCCCCTGCATGGATCAGCTATACCTGTGGTATCATAAGTTAGTGGGTGGATAGATTACACTTGTGCTGAAACAGAAGAGGTATCAAAAACAGAACTGATGGAAGGTGCATACCTACCCCGCCTTCAAGCAGGAGGAGACAGTCCCGCTTCCTGTGGCCCCTGAGTCTATTCGTAGTTCTGCCCTGGCCTCAGTTCAGCTCCCACCACCCAAACCATAATTTACAGCTGTGACACTGGCACCACACAGCTAATGGGTCTGGAAACCCAACTGCACCTACTGCCTCATGTGCTTTCTCCAGGTCAAGGAAGAAGTGCCTTGGCTGAATGAGGGAGCTTGAACTGCTGCTGCCAGAGCTAGGCCACTTGTCACAGCAGTGGAGCCATAGGCACTGCCTTATTTTTGCCAGGGGGACCTAAGATACTGGACATATAGAAAGTTTTATTCATTTCAGGTAGCAGCTCTCTTCCCGAAGGCGGCTAGAGGAACAGCCCGTGCCTGTGAGCTGCTGAGAACTCCTTTCATTCCTGCTGCCATTTTGGGCTGCCCTAACTTGCAATCGGCTTGCAAGAACAGGCCTCACTGCAGTCAAGCTGTAGGCTAAAGCTGTTCCCTACAAATGCCAGGTCACCAGCTTTTGAGCAGGCCAAACAGCAGGGTCAGAGCATCCGGTTTGGATGACAACTCAGAAAGCAGCAGCATTTTCATAAGTCTGATACCCTTTCTCTATGGGTCCCATCTCCAGGTTACAGCCTGAAAGCAGCTGAGTGGTACTGAGATCATTCCAGACTTACATTTGTTCTACAATGCCCTGGCAATGTGTTTTTGTTTTCTTTGTTTTTAATTGATTCAGGCTTTCTTAGACAGTACTCCTAGTATGGATTCCAGACAAAAGGAAACATAATCAACAGCTTGTTTACTCAGTGGCAAAAAGCCCCCCGCTGCTCCGTTTCTCCTGCTTTGGCTTCCCTGTGCTGCTCCTGTCTCTTTTTTTTTTTTTATTGTTCCTTCTTTCACACCAATAGCAAAGATAAACAACTGCTCTCCTTCTCGGGAAAAAAGGACAGACAAGAAAATCAAATTAAAAACAGCACTCACATTCGCAGTAATGCAATTGCCTAGAGTAATCATCTGTGTTGTTGTTTAAACTGGGGTTTCACCTGGAGGCCTCAACCCGGTCAAAGCCTCATTATATGCTGCAAACATACAGTACACAGCTATGGCAACCTCCAGCCTAAGACCTGGGATCAGAAAAACATACCTTGCCAAGGAAGGTGCTGAAGAACATGCTTATCTTAAAGCATGTGCAGAAGTCCTGCTAACCCAGGTTTGGAACAGAAGTTTCATTAACCGGTTTGACCCAAATCAGTTAAGTCTGATACAGGAGTGTAGCACACACCAACTGCAGAAACTTCCTCAGCCTGACGAAGGGTGTTTAAACCCAAAAGCTTGCTTAAATTTTTTTTTCCAACAACTTAAGTTGGTCTAATAAAGGATATCAGATTCACCCAAAGAACCTTGTCTGTCTCCCTTAAGTCTGATACTGCATTCAATCAGGTTTGTCTTAAACCTGCTTCAGCCATTTTGAAACTGGTTTATGTGCACGGAACTTATGTTCTGTTACAGGTTTAAACCAGTTTCGGACCACTTAAACTGGTTTGTGTGTAACTTCTGTCCCTAGCCTTATAGCCAATTGGTCCTAAGCACTTATTTAAAAGTTAATCAGCTGCTTAAGTCCTTTCCTGATCAGGAATGGATTTAAGCAGGTGTCAATTACTTTCCCAAATCAGGGCCTTTTCTCTTTATTCACACAGTACCTAAGGGCAACATGAACCTCTCTAAAATTTTTATTTTATCTCCAAACTTCCCAGACTACACTAGTTATCTCCAAACTTCCTCAGCAACTAGTAATGCCAATTAAAAGCAGACAGGTATAGGAAAGAAAATCTGCAATGAACTTATGTTAAATGCATTCACTGGACTCTTGCTCTATCACACATGCCTGCATTCGCAGGTCCCTACTCAGTCATGAGAACACCCTCTATGTTATAACTTCTTAGGAACTTGCCTAAAATACATTTTTTTCTGGAAAAGTTCTTCAAAGGGAAGAAAAGAACTTGCCATGAAAACAAATTGGATGTTGATTAAACATTTTGGGGGCTGACTTTTGTGGTCCAAGAATTTCTGGTCACAACAAAAAGGGAATTGGCTCCAAACCAGGTAGACCAAAGACTTTTAACTACATCTGTCATGTCTTTGTTGAATAATGTCATAGCCATGGACTAGACTGAGTTGGAGTTCACTCTCTCTCCCTCTCTCTCCCCTCTCCCTGCCTTTTTCACGAAAAAAAAATATTTGTAAGAACTCACTTATGTTCCACATCAGAACAAAAACAAATAGCAAAAACCAGGAAAAACTTTCACCAAATAGGCTTTACATCTTCCAGACAGTCATACTCATGATTTCCATGTAACCCATGGCAGGAAAGTATGTCTATTTGTCCCCATCTGATGGTTGATCCACATAATAGTTTTATGAATTACATAGTGCTTTTACTGAAGTCAGTTAGCCCATCAGCTAAAGCAACGAAAGCCTGCATTACAGTTCCTAAGCTCAAACACTCAGTCTGCCCACATGGGAATAGTTATACATTACAATTTCTCTCTCCCTATTTCATCACTTCCTGTTGAATATACATATATTATTGTTTCATAAAGTACATCATACAATAATGTATTCCTCTCCTCTACAAAAAAATGAGCCATTAACTAGGAAAATCTCATTTTATTTGAAAAGTTCCTATTTTAAAAACCTCACTTACTAAAAGCATAGTAAGAGTACAGTTTCAGTTGCACAGCAGCTGGGATGTAAAAGTCCCTTGAAGACCAAAGAAGCTGAGAATACTGCATTTAAAATAAGTGGTGGTTACTGGATGAATCATTTCCATAGGCTCATATCCAATTAGCTAACAAGTACTGGCCCACACGGTTGAAGCCAATTACAGGGAGGAGGGTAAACGAGGGAAGATTTTAGCCCATAATAACATAATTTACTCTTTGCAAGTATATGTGAAAAATGACTAATTTTAGAGAGTGAAGAACTGCCTTGACTTTTCCAGATGAACTCAAGGGATTGTTTTTGTTGTTGTTGTTGGTTTGTTTTCTTCTGCTTTTTTCTGGGGTTTTTTGTTTTATTTTATTTGGGGGATTTTGTTGTCGTTTTTTCAGTTTGCCTGCTTTTGTAAACCCATTTTTTTGTCTGTTTTCACTGTTGTGAACTGTAACTTTTTCACACCTGTAACCCCCCAGAATATATTTCAACCCATGGATGTCTACATTCTATCCCCACCTCATGGACATCTCTGCTGAGAGGATGAATTAGCCTTCAGAAGGAACCTGGCCTGGTTTCTTTAAATGCTTCAGTTTAAAGGCTGTGCAGGTTAACGGCCAGATTCTGCCTTTTACATTTCACACTATTCACTACAGGCCACTTGTGGCTTTGATTTTCTACTTGCATAACACTCTTAACAATGGTGTAATTCCACGGAGTTACTCCTGGCTTACATCCATGTTGTGGAATACCTTGCATGTCTGGCAAATCTCGTGGGACAAAAGAAAAGGTGAAAAGGTGCGACAGGGACATGAAAAGGTGTGACAATGGGAGCTCAGGGAACACATTTTGGCCTCAGTTATACAATCAATGTAAATCTGCTGAGGTCAATGAATAGCGGTTTATCCTGTGCCTTCCTGTCCTCAACTCTCTCTCTTTTGTGCCAGCAGGCACTGGTGGTGCTAGAGTAACACAAGGATTGCATGAGCCAGCTGAAGGTGTTCATTTGTTCCAGTGAGTCTTATCCACCCCTCCTACACTAGATGGCCATGACTTGTCACCACAAAAGGGACGTGAAATGGGGGAGCAGGGAAAATCCTTATTCTTTTCACCCTGATGTCAGTAAACCCAGCGCCAATATTGCCAAAGCGAACTGTAGTTTCTTTCAGAAACTCTTTTCTGCGACACTGGGAATTCCTGCAAAGCGTTTCCTTTCTGACGTCCTGCTCTTAGGTGGAATATCCACAGTGTTTGTAAAGAGGTGATTATGAATGACTAACCAGTCATGCATATATTTCAGGAATACTTGGAAACGATCCTGTTATTTTTGGAAATGTGTACACTTGTTCAGGTTAAGTTGGCAAGGAATAACTACTGTGGAAAATTACCCGAGGAGAGAGAGGCTACAGTGCCACCTACCGTTTCAATGAGGATCTTAACAGCTTGAATTAAAAATATAGGAACTGTAAAGACTGGGTCGAACTGGTGGCCCCTCTAGCCCAGTATCCTGTCTCCAGCAGGACACAACCAGCAGTTCTCGAGGGACCCCACAGGAGACAGACGTGGGATAATTTGCCCCCACATTAGGTTTCAGCCCATCCACTTGTAGTTAAAGACTGAATGCCTGAAGCATGATATTAAATGGCTCTTTCAAAACTGTTGTTAGTACTCATGATTGTTATCCATAGAAAAGCCCAATCCCTTGCTAAGATCTTGGCCTCACCCAGCTTCCTGTGACAGTGAGTTCCACAAACTCACCGCTTGTTGCAGGAAAGAATACTTCCTTTACTGGTTTCAGAAGTTGCACTTCTAATTTAAATGACTAGCCATTTGCTCCTGTGTCAAGAAACAAGAGAAGAGCAGCTGCTGATCCACCTCCGCCAGACCAGTCACTATTTCCTATGCATTTGTCATATCCCCCCATTATTTATCCTCTCTGTACAATAAAGAGATAAGACTGTGGCAAACCAAAAGCAAAGTCCGTGTAGTTTTCCTTTGAACTAAAGAGTCAAATAAATGACTGTTCCCTGAATCTATTTAATTTCCCCCAACTAAAAATCTACTAAATAAATATTCTCTCCTAAGTAAAACAAATACCCATTTTGGATTACCAACTACAAATTGAAAAACCCAAACGTGCAGGAACAAAGGGGATTGGTTATTTGGGATTTCCCAGAGCGCTTCTCTTCTCCGATGACTAACAATGAGTATCAAAGGAATTTAAATAGGATTTGCCACTCACTATAATGTATTGCCAAGATCACCAATGGGAACATATCCGTTTGCTCATAAACATGGTCTGGATTAAATGACAGAGAATCTACAATGTGCGTGTGTCTGGTTTGCATTTTGTTTGGAACATGTTAATTTTGTCCCTAATTTTCCATTAAAGAACATGTGTGTGCACTATGTATTTAAGTAGGGTTACTGAAAGGCAGGCAAAACAGAAAAGTTGCAAGTGTTTCTTACTATGAAATTATAAAAAATAAAAGTAAATTCTATGCCTCTGTCAAAGAAGCTTCAAGCACAGGCAA